>NC_135957.1:86901661-87201661 GCF_053455715.1 Rhinoraja longicauda | reverse complement strand
ACCCATTCCTTCTATCCAGAGATGCTGCCTGTCCTGCTGAGTTACTCCAGCATTTTGTCTATCTTTTCCATTTACCTTTTTTAAACCAGTCTGCAACATCTGTCCCTCCAGCTGCCAATTTGCTTTCATCAGCCAAAAATGACAGAATGGGAATTATTTTAAGGTTGCTGCGGTGGCCTTCAATTTGAAAGAACACAGGCCGATCTTGACAGACATGGGGTGGGGGGCCAGATGTGACTGTCATGTGTTTGTATGCAGTCTTCGAGCAGAGTTGCATTTTACTGACTTGGACAGCCCCTCGGGGCTATCAGAACTGACATGGCTTTTGGCATCCCTGCAAAAGAATGGGCAGCTACTCAACCATACCATCTGCTGGAGGCTGTTCTGTGAATAAGTCGACTGTTCAGTAGATGTAAAGGCCACTACTGTTATGAATTGGCAACCAATCGCCCAAATCAGTATCAGTCAGCTATCCTTGGATGTGCCAGCTAAATGGTGAAGGTGTGGTGACACCTGGTGGCAACCCAAGGGCACAACGAACCATCGGCTCTAGAGGGCAGCGTCTTGGTGTGGGAGGCGCTAGCCATGGGGTCCGTACCTGAGTTGTTATTTAAGGCCGGGCAACGCCCGTGACTAGGGGTGAGTAGGGAGCTGTATTGGAGAGAATAAACACGTCTAGTGCATGCAACTTGTGTCCGATTAGTTTTTTGGTTGGACTCCTTCGCGTTCCCGCCACTTTGGTGACCCCGATGTGATTGGACCGCCAGCGTGGCACTGCGAAGTCTTGAACGGGCGCCCGGACGTGTCGATGCACCTTTGATGTCTGGCATGGGATGCACGTCCGGGCCCAGCGAGCGACCTGCTTCCGAAGTCCATGCCACATAAACCTTGCAGCCACCATAGCGACCGTGGCCTGGAATGATGGGTGGGCCAGCCCATGGATCACCTCAAAGTCGCGACGGCGCCAGGCCACCGGAACGATAGGCTTCCGGCCACCCCGTAAAAAGGTCAACCATCGTAAGCAGGTGGAAACACCGTAAGCAGGTGGCAGCAGTGGCCCCACGATGTCCACATGTACGCGATCCATGGCTTTCAATGGGCCAATATTTTTACCAGTAGAAAAAAAGTTCATTTAATGTTTTCCTGGGGCATAATTTCTATAGATTTGAGCAACATGGGTATGTGTTCATCATAATAATCATTGTAATTTATTAGCCAAGTGGGTTTTGCAACATTTGAGGAATTTGGTTTGCCATACATTCATACCAAAAAAGCAAACGAGACGCACAACTACATAAACATTTGACATAAACATCCACCACAGCGGCGCCTCCATTCCCCGCTGTGATGGAAGGCAATACAGTCTTAATTTTCCTCCTTTTCTCCGACAGTCGGGGCAGTTGAAGGTCCCGCGTCGGGGCTGTCGAAGCTCCTGCGGTTGGAGCTCCCGAAGTCGGTCTCTAACCAGGGACCGTGAGCTCCATGATGTTAAAGTCTGCAGGCTCCCACGGTTGGAGCTCCGAGGTAAATCCATGGCAAAGGGATCGCCAGCTCACGATGTTAAGTCCACACACCCCGGTGGTTGGAGCTCCTAACTCCCAGCAAGAGGCCGCCAGCTCCACAATGTTAGGCCGCAGTGCAGACGGAGATACGACATGGAAAAAGTCGCATCTGCGACGAGGAAAGAGATAAGAAAAAGTTCACCCACCACCCCCACATAATACAAAATTAAAGATGAACTAAAACATTTTACAACAAACTAAACAAAAGGAAAAAGACGAGACAGACCATTGGTGAGGCATGCATCGTACGGCGCCTCCTGGTGGTAATTGTCATTGGCCTGGTTAACAAGGATATTATCTTGAAGGCATAAGGAACTGTAGATGTTACCTTGTAACTAAAGACACTTACTGAAATAACATTGGGTCAGGCAGCATCTCTGGAGAGCAAGGATAGATGACGGGACCCTTCAGAATAATTTTCAATCAGCAATATTTCACTTTTTTAAATGCATCTGAAGGGTCCAGACCCACGTTACCTTGGAATTGTTTCATCTTTGTTTTCATGTGCATTGTCATGTCTACATACATTACCAAAGCAATGAATACTTACACAAATGGAGCACTTGGGTATAGGGAAGACTTACAAGGACTGTTTTGACTATTGATTGTCTAGACCAGGGTTTCAATGGCACAGAGCATCTTAGAGGCTTGGAGTATAGAGTTGAGAAATCAAGGGTTTATTTAATCAAGGTAAAATAAAAACTAGCAATATAGATTTGATTGAAGATGAGGATTTGTTTCCTATCCAAAAGAATGATGGGAATTCTGATGTCCTGCCAGAAAGGGTAGAAAGCAGAAAATCTTAAGGTACTTGAACACTGAAATAATTGTAATTTGGGAGGTGGGATGTCAGAATAAGGTGTGGCTCCATTTTGTTCAGCCAAGATATAAGATATAAGCCAAGATATAGCTTCCTTCTGTGCTGTAAATTTCTGATATCTAAAAGTTGGTGCAAGAACACTTCATGCAAGATAAAGAATTTGCCAACCGTTTTGTAAACCCACCATCCCCTATGTGACAAAGTTACCCCTTGGGTTGGAGCATTACAGCAGAGGAACAAGCTCTAGGCCACTATGTCTGTCCTAAATCTGATGCCAAGTTCCACTAATCTCTACTTGCACATAGAAACATGGAAAATAGGTGCAGGAGGAGGCCATTTGGCTTTTTGAGCCAGCACCGCCATTCATTGTGATCATACAATCAGTGGATGATCCATTCCCAGCATATTCATGTACATATTTAAAAGCCTGTGATGCCACTGTTGTATTTGCCTCCACCATCCCCAGCAGCATGTTCCAGGTACTCATGACCCTCTGTTAATAAAAAAAATTGGACTGTGCATCTCCTTTAAACTTTTCCCCACTGACCTTAACGCGATGCCCTCTAGTATTTGACATTTCCACCCTGGCAGTAGATTCTGACTGACTTCTCAATCTATGCCCCCTCAGAATTTTACATACTACTTGGGTCACCCCTCAACCTCCAGTGTTAGGGGAAATAATCCAAATCTGACAAATCTCTCCAATCCATGCATCATTCTGGTTCCAATTAAATATTTTCCCTCTTGCCTTAAACCGAATGGCCCCTAGTTCTAAGATCACCCCTCTGCTTCTGGCATTCAAAGGAACAAGTGCAATCCTGCCCAACCTCTCCCTGTGGCCCAGGGCCTCAAGTCCTGGTAGTATCCTCATTTATAGTTTTCCGACTGGGCCAATATTCACCTCCTCTCATTGTCCCATGGTTATTTCTCATTTATCATCTTGTGCTTAACACTGCCCAGGTGTTGAATGCAAGCTTGGAGATGCAAGCCATTTGTGGAGATGCAAAAGGAATTAAATTGTGGCCAGCCAATAGTGATAGTCCACACTGAACCCTTTGGACAGGTTCTTGGTCCTCCAAAATATTCCAAATGGAATTTAAACTGGAGATGGGTTTTAAACTGTAGGTGGGTTTTCAACTGGAAGTCATTGATCGAACATTAAAATTTCCCCAGGGTATGCTTTGAGTCGAGGTCATGGCCTTGCGCTTCTGTAGTCATGTTCATAAATTACACAAATTATTCTGATTGTAAATGATGACTCCAGTTGGCAGAAGTATTGTCTTGAATCTAATTTACTTCTATTTTACTAATGTATCTTGATGTTACTCTTAGCTTGGAGTACATGCCCTCTCATATCTGAAATGTGGCTGCTGCCCATTTTGGTGGTTAGAAGGTCAAGAATGTATAAGACTTAGAGCCCTGAGTGTATGGTATATTTCAGTGAAATATTAAGCATCCCATGGCATTTCAAAGAGAAAGCAACACTTATCCCTAAAGATCACTAAAAATGGATTAATTGATCACTATCTGGTTGCTATGTGGGAAGGTGATCTTTAAATGAATTGGCCATCACATTATTAGCATTGAGAGGATCGGCAAGACCAATTCCAGGCTTGGTGATCGTTTCGCTGAACATCTCCGCTCAGTCTGTCCTAACCAACCTGATCTTCCAGTTGCTCAGCACTGCAACTCCCCCTCCCATTCCCAATCTGACCTTTCTGTCCTAGGTCTCCTCCATTGTCAGAGTGAGGCCCAGTGCAAATTGGAGGAACAGCACCAAATATTTCACTTGGGTTGTTTACACCCCAGCGGTATGAACATTGACTTCTCTAACTTCAGATAGTCCCCGCTTTCTTTTATTTTAAAGTGCTGTTTGTGCAAGTTTAACTGGTCTAACACCTGCACTAAATTTAAGATTCTCTATTTCTCTCAAAAAAGCTGGCTTTATGAAAACCTTTCAGACGATTGCCTTCATTGAACTTCACCTTGACTAATGGGAAGCTTCCCTCTATCTATACCCTTTTAAGTGTAATTAATAGAGCCTCAACAGTTTGTTTCAAGGAGCACTCATCACCATCCACAGAACTGACTGTGTGCATCTGGTAATAAATATACCAAAATTTGTATATCCCTGCACTCCAGTAAATCTATTAGCTCTAAAGCTTGCATTGTTTCCTAAAACATAGCCCAGAATTGGATGTTTAGTAAATGTTTTTCATGTCTCGGAACATAGGACAGATGTACAGCACAGGAACAGGCCCTTCAGCCCACAATGTTGTGCTGAGCCGAGTTAAAATATCCAATGCCTGCACATAATTGTATGCCTCTATTCCCTGCCTATCTAAAAGCCTCTTCAGATAAGGAGTTGTCTTATCTGCCTCCACCATGCCTGACAGAATGCTCCAGGCACCCATCTCGCTCTGTAAAAGTAAGATCCTGGTTGTTTTTTAAATCATTGTGCAATCAGTTTAGTTTAGAGATAGAACGAGGAAACTGGCCCTTTGGCCCACTGTCTGCGCCTACCATCGATCCCTGCACACTAACACTATCCTACACACACTAGAGATAATTTGTACTTGTCTAAGCCAATTAACCTATAACCTGTACGTCTTTGGAGTGTGGGAGGAAACCAAAGCTCTCGGAGAAAACCCACGCGGTCACAGGGAGAACATACAAACTCCATACATGTAGCACCCGTGGTCAGGATCAAATCCAGGTCTCTGGCACTGTAAGGCAGCAACTCTACCACTGCGCTACCATGCCACCCATATCTTAAACGAGTACTTTGGGTCTGACTTCACTAAGGAAGACACGAACAATCTCCCAGAAATACTAGGGGACCGAGGATCTAGTGGGAGGGAAGAACTGAAGGGAATCCACGTTAGTCAGGAAATGGTGTTAGGTAAACTGTTGGCACTGAAGTTGGATAAATCCCCAGGGCCTGATGGTGTGCATCCTAGAGCACTCAAGGAGGTGGCCCTAGAAATCGTGGATGCATTGGTGATCATTTTCCAATGTTCAATAGAATCTGGATCAGTTCCTGTGGACTGGAGGGTAGCTAATGGAACCACACTTTTTAATAAAGGAGGGAGAGAGAAAACACAGAATTATAGACCAATTAGCCTTCCATCAGTAGAGGGGCAGATGCTTGAGTCGATTATTAAAGATGTTCTAGCAGCACATTTGGTAAGCAGTGACAAGATCGGTCAAAGTCAGCATGGATTTATGAAGGGGAAATCATGCTTGACTAATCTTCTGGAATTTTTTGAGGATGTAACAAGTAGAATGGATGAGGGAGAGCCAGTGGATGTGGAGTATCTGGACTTTCAAAAAGCCTTTGACAAGGTCCCACACGAGATTAGTGTGCAAAATTAGAGTACATGGTATTGGGGGTAGGGTATTGACATGGATAGATAACTGGTTGGCAGACAGGAAGCAAAAAGTAGGAATTAAAGGGTCCTTTTCAGAATGGCAGGCAGTGACTAGTGGGGTGCCACAAGGGTCGGGGCTGGGACCCCAGCTATTTACAATATAGACCCAACAATTTAGACAAGGGAATTAAATGTAACATCTCCAAGTTTGTGGATGACACAAAGCTGGGCGGCAGTGTGAGCCGCGAGGAGGATGCTATGAGGCTACAGGGTGACTTGGATAGGTTGGGTGAGTGGGAAAATGCAGTATAGTGTGGATAAATGTGAGGTTATCCACTTTGTGGCAAGAACAGGAAGGCAGATTATTATTTGAAAGATGTCAGATTGGGAATATGGGATGTGCAATGAGACCTGGGTGTGCTTGTATATCAGTCACTGAAAGTAAGCATGCAGGTAAAGCAGGCAGTGAAGAAAGCTAATGGCTTTTGAGTGCAGGTCGGGTCTTTGAGTGCAGGTCGGGTAAACCAACAGTGAGAACGACCGTTGGCTGGACATGGTGAGTCTTGAGTGCGGGTTTAAAAAGAGGGCAAACAGCAGGCTAGCAGTCTTTGAGTGCAGGTCGGGCAAAGCACATATGTTCAAGCTCATCAGAGGAAGGAAGGTTAGGAGTGAATGTGGGGATTGGCTGAACAATTAGATTGGAAGATTGGTAAATTGGACAATTAGGCAATTTAGCAACTGATATAAGCAAGGCTTGCTCAAGGGGTGCGGCCCTGTCTGGGGAAGTGACCTGTGAGAAAAGTGCGAGTCTTTGGCTGCGAGTCTTTGGCTGCGAGTCTTTGGCTGCGAGTCTTTGGCTGCGAGTCTTTGGCTGCGAGTCTTTGGCTGCGAGTCTTTGGCTGCGAGTCTTTGGCTGCGAGTCTTTGGCTGCGAGTCTTTGGCTGCGAGTCTTTGGCTGCGAGTCTTTGGCTGCGAGTCTTTGGCTGCGAGTCTTTGGCTGCGAGTCTTTGGCTGCGAGTCTTAGGCTGCGAGTCTTAGGCTGCGAGTCTTCGGCTGCGAGCCTTCGGCTGCGAGCCTTCGGCTGCGAGCCTTCGGCGAGGAGGCTGAGGGAGGATGCCACACCAAACGCTGGAGAGGGAGAGAGGAAAGAAGGAAATGCCAAGCAAGCTGATTCAGTGTGATGCTTGCAGGATGTGGGAGGTCAGGGACACTGCTGGTGCCTCTGGCTGCTACAAGTGTGAGAAGTGTATCTAGGTACAGCTCCTGAAGGACCGTGTTGGGGAACTGGAGAAGCAAGGGCATGACCTCGGGTTCGTCCGAGAAACTGAGTCGTTCCTCAACAAGTCCTACAGTGAGATTGTTACACCAAAGGTACTGGAAGAGAGAAGGTGGGTGACGGTGAGAAAAGGAAGGAAACGTGGAGTGCAAAGGTCCCCGGGTGTTGTACCTCTTGAGAACAGGTTCACCCACTTGGAAGCTGTCGGGGAAGAAGACGTTACCACACTGAGCGGCAGACTGGCTTGCAAAGCAAAAAGTGCTGTTGAGCCAAAACCAAAGAGGCCGACGTCAGGCAAAGCTGTGGTAGTAGGAGACTCCATTGTAAGAGGTATGGACAGGGGTTTCTGCAACAACAGGCGATATTCGAGGATGGTGTGCTGCCTCCCTGGTGCCAGGATCCAGGATGTCACAGATAGAGTGCAGGAAATCCTCAAGGGAGAAGGTGAACAGCCGGAAGTGGTAGTGCATGTTGGCACAAACGACGTCGGAAAGAAGGGATGAATATTCTGCAGCGTGACTTCAGAGAGCTTGGAAAAATGCTGAAAAGTAGGACCTCCAGGGTGGTTATCTCCAGTTTGCTTCCAGTTCTTTGTGCTAGCGAGAGCAGCAACAGGGAGATCCAGGGCCTGAATGTGTGGCTGAGGAACGGTGCAGGGGGCAGGGATTTAGATTCTTAGATCACTGGGATCTGTTTTGGGGTAAAGGGGAATTGAATTGTACAAAAGGGACGGATTACACCTTAACAGGTGGGGGACCAGCATTCTGGCAGGCAGGTTTGCCACTGCTACACGGGTGGTTTTAAACTAAGTGGGAGGGGAGGGGGGGGGGGGGGGGGGTGTCAAATGGAATAGTCAAGGATGGAGTTAAAGGGAAAGAGAGTACGGGATAGTTAATGACCCCACAATTAACGGGAAAGAAAACTCTCAAAGGGATAGAGAGTATGGCCAAATGTAATAGGGATCGATGAGAAGGGTGAGATGAGTAAGGAATTAAAAGTATTGTATATGAATGCGCAAAGTATAAGGAGTAAAGTAGATGAGCTTGAGGTCCAGTTAGAGGTTGGTAGATATGACATTGTGGGGATTACAGAGATGTGGCTGCAGGAGGATCGGGCCTGGGAACTTAATATTCAGGGTTATACATCCTGTAGAAAGGACAGGCAGGTGGGCAGAGGCGGTGGGGTAGCTCTGCTGGTGAGGGATGAAATTCAGTCCCTTGCGAGGGGTGACATATGGACTGACGAGGTAGAGTCACTGAATTGAGTTGAGGAATTGTAAAGGCAAGAAGACACTAATTGGTGTTATCTATAGACCCCCCCCCCCCCAAACAGTAGCCCGGATGTAGGGTGTAAGTTGCAACAGGAGTTATAACTGGGATGTATGAAAGGTAATGCTACTGTGGTGATGGGGGATTTCAATATGCATGTAGCCTGGGAAAATCAGGTTGGTTCAGGACCCCAAGAAAGAGAATTTGTAGAGTGCTCCGAGAAGGATTCTTAGAGCAGCTTGTAATGGAGCCTACCAGAGAAAAGGCAATTCTGGATTTAGTGTTGTCCAATAAACCGGATTTGATAAGAGAACTCAAGGCAAAGGAACCGCTTGGAGGTAGTGATCATAATATGATTAGTTTTAATCTGCAATTTGCGAAGAAGGTTAAATCGGAAGTGTCAGTGTTGCAGTTGAACAAAGGGGACTATGAAGGCATGAGAGATGAGCTGGCCAAGGTAGACTAGCAAGGGATCCGAGCAGGAATGATGGTGGAACAGCAATGGCAGGAATCTGGGCATAATCCGGAAGACGCAGGATCATTTCATTCCAAAGAGGAAGAAAGATTCTAAGGGGAGTAGGAGGCAACTGTGGGTGACAAGGGACGTTAGGGATGGAATAAAACTAAAAGAAAAGATGTATAACACAGCAAAGAGTACCGGGAAGCCAGAGGATTGGGAAACTTTCATAGGACAACAGAAGGTGGCAATACGGGCTGAAAAGATGAAGTACGAGGGGAAGCTGGCCAAGAATATAAAGGACAGTAAAATCTTCTTTAGATATGTTAAGAGAAAGAGTAGCAAAGTCAAATGTGGGTCCCTTGAAGGCAGACACGGATGAAATTATTTATTCACAAAATGCTGGAGTAACTCAGCAGGTCAGGCAGCATCTCGGGAGAGAAGGAATGGGTGACGTTTCGGGTCGAGACCCTTCTTCTGAAGAAGGGTCTCGACCCGAAACGTCACCCATTCCTTCTCTCCCGAGATGCTGCCTGACCTGCTGAGTTACTCCAGCATTTTGTGAATAAATCGATTTGTACCAGCATCTGCAGTTATTTTCTTATACTACGGATGAAATTATCATGGGTAACAGGGAAATGGCAGAAGAAATGAACAGGTACTTCGGATCTGTCTTCACAAAGGAAGACACAAACAATCTCCCAGATGTACTAGAGGACAGAGGATCTAGGGGGGTAGAGGAACTGAAAGAAACTTGCATTGGGTGAGAAATAGTATTGGGTAGATTAATGGGACTGAAGGATGATAAATCCCCTGGGCCTGATGGTCTGCATCCCAGGGTCCTCAGGAAGGTGGCTCTAGAAATAGTGGACGCATTGGTGATCATTTTCCAATGTTCAATAGATTCAGGATCAGTTCCTGTGGATTGGAGGATAGCTAATATCACACTTTTCAAGAAAGGAGCGAGAGAGAAAACGGGGAATTACAGACCAGTTAGCCTGACTTCGGTGGTGGGAAAGATGCTGGGGTCGATTATTAAAGAGGTAATAACGGTGCATTTGGATAGCAGTAAAAGGATAAGTCCAAGTCAGCATGGATTTATGAAAGGGAAATCATGCTTGACAAATCTTCTGGAATTTTTTAAAGGATGTGACAAGTGAAATGGATGAAGGGGAGCCAGTGGATGTAGTGTATCTAGACTTTCAGAAAGCCTTTGATAAGGTCCCACACGGGAGACAATAGACAAAAGACAATAGGTGCAGGAGGAGGCCGTTCGGCCCTTCGAGCCAGCACCGCCATTCAATGTGATCATGGCTGATCATTCTCAATTAGTACCCTGTTCCTGCCTTTTCCCCATACCCCCTGACTCTGCTATCCTTAAGAGCTCTATATAGCTTTCTCTTCAACTCTTGAATGCATTCAGAGAATTGGCCTCCACTGCCTTCTGAGGCAGGGAATTCCACAGAGTCACAACTCTCTGACTGAAAAAGTTTTTCCTCATCTTGGTTCTAAATGGCCTACCCCTTATTCTTAAACTGTGGCCCCTTGTTCTGGACTCCCCCAACATTGGGAACATGTTTCCTGCCCCTTAAGAACCTTATCCGTTTCGATAAGATCCCCTCTCATCCTTCTAAATTCCAGTGTATACAAGCCTAGTCGCTCCAGTCTTTCAACATATGACAGTCCCGCCATTCCGGGAATTAACCTAGTAAACCTACGCTGCACGGCCTCAATAGCAAGAATATCCTTCCTCAAATTTGGAGACCAAAATTGCACATAGTACTCCAGGTACGGTCTCACTAGGGCCCTGTACAACTGCAGAAGGACCTCTTTGCTCCTATACTCAACTCCTCTTGTTATGAAGGCCAACATTCCATTGGCTTTCTTCACTGCCTGCTGTACCTGCATGCTTCCTTTCAGTGACTGATGCACTAGGACACCCAGATCTCGTTGTACATCCCCTGTTCCTAACTTGACACCATTCAGATAATACTCTGCCTTCCTATTCTTACCATCAAAGTGGATAACCTCACACTTATCCACATTAAACTGCATCTGCCATGCATCCGCCCACTCACACAACCTGTCCAATTGGTGAGTAAAATTAGAGCACATGGTATTGGGGGTAGGGTGTTGACATGGATAGAAAATTGGCTGGCAGACAGGAAGCAAAGAGTAGGAGTAAACGGGTCTTTTTCAGAATGGCAGGCAGTGGCGAGTGGAGTGACGCAAGGCCTCAACTGGTTGGGGCCTCAACTGTTTACCATATATTAATGATTTGGAAGAGGGATTAGATGCAACACTAGCAAGTTTGTGGATGAGACAAAGCTGGGTGGCAGTGTGAACTGTGAAGAGGATGTTAGGAGGTTGCAGGGTGACCTGGACAGGTTGAGTGAGTGGGCAGATGCATGGCAGATGCTGTATAATATAGAAAAATGTGAGGTTATCCACTTTGGCGGCAAAAACAAGGAGGCAGATTATTATCTCAATAGTGTAAGGTTAGGTAAGGGGGAGGTGCAGCGAGACCTGGGTGTCCTTGTACACCAGTCACTGAATGTTGGCGTGCAGGTACAGCAGGCAGTGAAGTTGGCCTTCATAACAAGAGGATTTCAGTATAGGAGTAAATAGGTTCTTCTGCAGTTGTATAGGGCCCTGGCAAGACTACATCTGGAGTATTGTGTACAGTTTTGGTCTCCTAATTTGAGGAAGGACATCCTTGTAATTGAGGCAGTGCAGCGTAGGTTCATGAGATTGATCCCTGGGATGGCGGGACTGTCATACGAGGAAAGATTGAAAAGACTAGGCTTGTATTCGCTTGAGTTTAGAAGGATGAGAGGGGATCGTATAGAAACATATAAAATTGTAAAAGGAGTGGACAAGCTAGATGCAGGAAAAATGTTCCCAATGTTGGGGGAGTCCAGAACCAGGGGCCACAGTCTTAGAATAAAGGGGAGGCCATTTAAAACTGAGGTGAGAAGGAACTTTTTCACTCAGAGTGTTGTGAATTTGTGGAATTCTCTGCCACAGAAGGCAGTGGAGGCCAATTCACTGGATGAATTTAAAAAAGAGTTAGATAGAGCTCTAGGGGCTAGTGGAATCAAGGGATATGGGGAGAAGGCAGGCACGGGTTATTGCTTGTGGACGATCAGCCATGATCACGATGAATGGCGGTGCTGGCTCGAAGGGCCGAACGGCCGCCTCCTGCACCTACTTTCTATGTTTCTGTGGCATGTTGGCCTTCATTGCGAGAGGATTTTAGTTTAGGAGCAAGGAGGTCCTTCTGCAGTTGTACAGGGCCCTGGTGAGACCACACCTGGAGTATTTTCTGCAGTTTTGGTCTACTAATGTGAGGAAGGGCATTCTTGCTATTGAGGGAGTGCAGCGTAGGTTCACTAGGTTAATTCCCGGGATGACGGGACTGACATGATGAAAGAATGCATCAACTGGGCTTGTATTCACTGGAATTTAGACGGATGAGATGGGATCTTATTAGAAACGTATAAAATTCTTAAGGGTTTGGACATGCAGGAAAAATGTTCCTGATGTTGGGGGAGTCCAGAACCAGGGGTCACAATTTAAGAATAAGGGGTGGGCCATTTAGGATTGTGATGAGGAAAAGCTTTTTCACCCAGAGTTGTAGATGTGTGGAATTCTCTGCCACAGGAGGCCAATTCACTGGATGTTTTCATGGGTTAGATTTGGCTCTTGGGGCTAACGGAATCAAGGGATATGGGAGAAAAAGCAGGAAGGGGGTACTGATTTTAGATGATATTGAATGGTGGTGCTGGCTCGTAGGGCTGAATGGCCTCCTACTGCACCTATTTTCTATGTTTCTTACAGAATTAATTCTGTGGTGTACTACTGGTCACAGGCTAACAGGCAAAAATTACCTTCTGCCATTCTCCTTTTATTATCAAACTTTGGCTCCAAATTACCATTAATCCTGTGTACTTTAACTTTGGGACCAGTCATTCACTTGGGATCCTGGTAGAGGATTTGGTCAGGATAAGTATTATATGCACCTGTATGGTGAGGCACATATGCAATAAATTTTTTGTTTGTAGGACATCACAGGCAGACTTGGACAGCACACTAAAACACAAATTGTATGTTACATAAATTCTGCAAGACAGTGCAAAGGAAAAACTAAAGTCTTGTGTAAAACACAGCTGGAAAATAAGCCCAAAGTAGTCCCAAGATGTCTATGTAGTGTTCAGTTGCTGAGTTAGGGTTGTGTAGGTTAAGAACCTTGTAGTTGTAGAAAGCAGAGGATGCCACCATTGAGGATGTCCTGGATAGTGGGATAACGATGGATGCTGCCACGACACAGCGCTTCGTGTAGATGGTCTGTGGATGTGATAGTCCTGTATTCTTTGCAGCCTCTGCATTCCTGTGGTTGGAATTGTTGCACCAGGCTGTGTGGGACCTGTTGGGATAGTTTCTGCAGTGCATCTGTGGAAGATCCAGTATTTGATCCATATCTTTCTACTCCGAGAAAGTGGAGCTGCCAATGTGCCGCCTTTGTAAAAGCATCTAAATGCTGAGCCTAGGACAAGTCGTCTGAGATGTTAACAAAGAATTAAGCTGCTAGCTAACTCGACCATCAATAAAAACTAGCACATGGTACCCAAGTTCCACTCAAGTCTAGGATTAGTTCCTAGGTTTTGTTGACATTGGACAAGTGGTTTAGATTTAGATTTTTTAGATTTAGAGATACAGCGCGGAAACAGGCCCTTCGGCCCACCGAGTCTGCGCCGCCCAGCGATCCCTGCACGTTAACACTATCCTGCACACACCAGGGACAATTTTTACACACACTATGGACAATTTTTACATTTACCCAGTCAATTAACTTACAAACCTGCACGTCTTTGGAGTGTGGGAGGAAACCGAAGATGTCAGAGAAAACCCACGCAGGTCATGGGGAGAACGTACAAACTCCGTACAGACGGCGCCCGTAGTCAGGATCGAACCTGAGTCTCCGGCGCTGCATTCGCTGTAAGGCAGCAACTCTACCGCTGCGCCACCGTGTTGTTGCAGCACCATTCAACCAGGTTCTATCTCTAAACTGACTCACTACCACTCGTGATTTAGACAAGTGATGTCATTGGTGAATATATAGATGGAGTTGGAGCTGCACTTGGCCACAGTCCTGACTGCAAAAAGTAGAGTGGGCCTGGACTCTGGCCACTTAGACAAGTCTCCATACCTTTCTGGGTCACTGGTGTGATAGTTTCCCATGTGAAGCAGGTGGGAACCTTTGCACACAGAAGTGAGAGTTTAAAGATGTCCTTGACTAATCCAGCAAGTTGGTCCACGTAGGTCTTTAGCACTTGGCAAGGTGCACCATCTGGGCCAGGTATCACAAAATGCTGGAGTAACTCAGCAGGTCAGGCAGCATCTCTGGAGAGAAGGAATGGGTGACATTTTGGGTTAAGACCCTTCTTCAGACCATCTGGGCCAGTCACTATGCCTGGATTTGCACTCTTGAAGCCTATGTAGACTACATCATCAGCACTGCCCTCATCAATATTCTGCTACTGGACATACCCAGACAATTTTTATTCCAGCTCTGTTGGATTGTGTGGTAGTCCTAGAGCACAATAAGCTACATTGCCATTGGGACTTGCTTCTGCTGTATCCAGTGCCCTACTTATTACAAAAAAGTGAATCAACAATCAGTCATCTGTGCACAAGAAGGTGAAGCAAGGATCATTAGGCACTTTTGGGAGAGGATAGTTGAATTATCAGCTATCACTGCATTCCAGGTTGCGCTGCTGTCCACAAGGGATGGAAACCTCCCTTTAGGATCATGTGCTTAAGGATGTATCATATCTTCAGAACTTTGATTACTTGGTTGCAAAATTGCTTTATAGTATGTCATGAACTGTACAGCACAGGAACAGGTCTTCCAATCCAATTTGCCCTCACTGATCATATTGCTAATCTATGTTAATCTCACCATATCCTGTATCCCTCCTCTATTCCTATCCAAGAACCTGCCCAAATGCCCTTTAAAAGTTGCTTACTATTTAGCATGCATGTCGTCCTCTGGTGCAGCTTTGCAGAATTAACTGAAGATGATTCTGCACTCCAAATTTTTGCTGAGCTAGCATTTGATAAAGTCGCTCATGGTAGGCTGATCCAGAAGGTTAAGGTGCACAGGATTTATAGTGACTTGGTCGTATGGGTTTGGAAATGGCTTTGTTAGAGGGTTGTGGCTAGGCACATGGATGTTTAGGGAATGAAGGGATATGGATCATGTGCAGGCAGATGAGATTAGTTCAGCTTGGCATGATTGGTGCAGACATTAGTAATAATATTACTCGTGATTTATCAAGGACCAACCACATTGATGCAACGGCTACAAAGGCACACCAAAGCCTCTACTTCCCGAGGAGTCTGATGACTTTTGGGCTGTCTCCAGTGACTCTTACAAACTCCTACAGATGCAACATAAAAAGTATGCTGTGTAGGAAAGAACTGCAGATGCTGGTTTAAATCGAAGGTAGACACAAAATGCTGGAGTAACTCAGTGGGACAGGCAGCATCTCTGGAGAGAAGGAATGGGTGACGTTTCGGGTCGAGACCTTTCTTCAGACTGATGTCAGGGTAGTGGAAGGGACAAAAATAGAATGTAGTTGGAGCCAGTAAGACTGGTGGGAGAACTGGGGAGGAGATGGAGGGAAAGCAAGGGCTATTTGAAGTTAGAGAAGTCAATGCTAATTGAAGGAACAGCACCTCATATTTCGCTTGGGTAATTGGAAGAACAGCACCTCATAGTTTGCTTTGCTGGCTTACACCCCAGTGGTATGAACATTGACTTCTCCAACTTCAAATAGCCCTTGCCTTCCCTCTCTTTGCATAGAAAGCATGCTGTCAGCTCTGCCTTAGACTACACAAAATTGCAGAGTTGTGGATGTAGCCCAATCTATTACAGAGACCAGTCTTCTCACCATTAACTCCATGTGCACTTCGCATTGATTCGGAAAAGCAGCCAACGTAATCAAAGACGTGTCCCACTCCAGTTATTTCTTCTCCCTGTTCCTGTCTAACAAAAACTTTAAAGTACTCATCACCAGACTCTGAACAGCTTCTTCCCCTCTGTTATCAGGCTTCAGAATGGTCCTTCCATAAGCTCGGGTACTGTTCGATTCACTACTATCCCATTTGAGGACATTGGACTTTGTCTAGAGAACTCGTGCACTACAATGCTGAAAGCTATATTCTGCTCTCTGCATCTTCTTTGCTCCACCTATAGTACTTGAGTTTGACTTTATGTATGGCAAATGTGATCTTTTTGATAGCATGTAAAATGAAGCTTTTCACTGTACCTCAGTACATGTGACAATTGCCTGGCATACTGGTAGAGAGATGCCATGCTCAGATTCTGTGTTGTAGTGGACTACCTGCTACCCCATAGTGCAGGGGTTCCCAACCTTTTTCATCCCTTTGCAACTTTTTGAAAGTAAATTTACCCCCACCCTGTTTTGTTCAGTAATTTGAGTTTACACTTCTACCATAATAAAGCAACCGACAAAGGGGAAATTTTAAAATACTGCTTTTAACATTATTATTTTAAGTTCAAATAACAATAATAATAGCACATAACAATGTTATTTCACTTATTTATGAACAACCGGTATACCAGAACCAAACAGTCAGTCGATATGTACAAATCCAGAATCAACAAATTTACCTCCGAAATGGCGAAATGTACCCCAAGTTGGGAACCCTTGCCATAGTGAATCTTGCATAGCCAGGCTTTAAATGGTGGACTTGTTACTGTTTTGTGTAGTCCTGTGGGAGTGCCATGCCAGAAGGTAGTCATTTATGTGAAGGTAGTTCCTGTTTGTTCCAAGAGTGTGGTGATTAATGTCACAGATAAATTTGATGCTTATATTGGTGAGTATTTAATTATTGCTTCTCCCAATTTGTGATTTGAGCAAAATGCATCATTCTTGTGTTATTAGAGGTGATGCTAATGAAGTGCTCTTGCACTCTGAAGCACCTCCCCAGAATGTTCTGCCTTGAGTGTTTTCAAATGTTATTTAAGCCAGGTACAGCTGCAGGATGGTGATGGGTAGTGTTGGGTGTCATTGCCCAGGTTTCTTGATTCCATGGGGTTCTGAGCAGATGTAGACTAAAGGCTACAACTCTCCGGTATACTGTTGTGTAGGCATCTATGGGTTTCTTTGCACATGGCACATGATGTAACGAATGGTTCTGGTTGATTACTGCGCAAACACCTCATAGGTGGTTATCTTGCGTAGGTCAGAGTGAGTAGAGTAGTGATTAAATTTTGAAGTGGGCCTTTTTGAATGGTGATACAGGTAGTTGGTTCTATACAATTTAAAATGTTACTATTGTACAATTCTGAGCAATTGGGTAGCTCTGTGGAGTTGTAGAAACTGTACTGTCTTTGGGTTAATCCCACTTCTCTCCTTTGTCCCAGCTCTGTACACAAACACTGACAAACTTGGCACAAAGCCCCCAAATATTTATGGAGACTTGGCTAGATTGATGGGACTAGATGTAACATTGTCTAAATCCTGTCAGGGCTGCAGACTTGTCTGCTTGCTTCATTCTCCAAATGTTTGCAAGGGTTTCTTAAAGTGGAGTGGTTTTAATGCTTTAACAAAAAAATGCAGCTAATTGTGATCTGAAGTCTTGTGTTGGCGACACCATAAGAATGGCAGGTTTCCTTCCTTGAAGGACACGAGTGAACAAGGTAGGTTTCCAGAACAACATTAAACAATAAAATTCTGCTAGAGACGCCTAACATTGTGGAAAGAGGTGTAGTATGCATTTTGAGCGTCTAGATTTTATTTTAATGATGTGATGCCTGTTGGTAGTCCTGGCTTTGTAATTCTAAATGTGCATTGGAATCTCACCTGGCACTATTCTACAGAACTGAGCTTGCTATCACAGTGCAGACTTCTCGTGTAAGAAAAGCCTTGTAGGCAATGGGGAGCCAGTAACTTCCAACACAAAAAAAACTGAACATAGTCTAGTGGCTGCCATCACATTGAGCAGCCACTCCGAACACCCTAGCAATTGACTGCATTTGCCTTGCTGGCCAGATTGCAGCCCACTTTGCAGTATCTCCATTGCTCGCCTTACCCTTGCAGATAGTCTCGGCACATGGGGTTGTGGGGCTCTTCGTTGCTAGATTTACACCAGGTTCCTGGCAGTGCAGTATACATAAATGAGGGCAGAGATTTAAATGGTTTCCTGACTAGAGTCCTTGATAATATATCCCTTCCTCACTATAATGAGCCCCTGTAATGCTGGTTCTCAACTCCCTTTAGTGCACACATTCCTGGGATTGCATCTCAAGCAGGTGGTGAGGTACATTTACATTTTACATTTGAATCATTCTATTTGGACAGGTAACTGGATAGGAAAAGGTTTGGAGGAATATGGACCAAACACACAGGTGAGACTACTGTAGATAGGGCATCTTGATCAGCGTGGACCAGTTCAGCCGACAGACCTGTTTCTGCGCTGTATGACTACATTATCACCAGCTTGAATGGTACTCCTTAACATCTGAATAGGCTTAAACTTTGCTTCTAAATTTAGATTGCATACTTTATGCATTACCAGGTATACACTTTGTTAGTCGCCATCCTTTGATTAAGATGTTGAATCAACGTTGATTCTAATTGGTAATTAAAGTTCTATGCACAAAGTTAAATGTTGCCCCATCACAGTCATTCTTTCCACTACCATTGTGGAAGGCAATTTATTACCTTGACCTTACTGTTTGGATCTCGGGAACAATAATTACATGTCCATGTAATATCCTTTCCATTTCAAACTACTTATCTGCGAAGTATAATGAGGCACAAGCTTTGAAATGACTTACTCAGTTCAGTTTCTGAAAAGCTAATGGAAGGCTGGCCTTTAAAATGCAGAATTTGCGTTATTCTGCCGTACCGTGGTCAGATTTCATTTAGTAATATTTCAATTGTGGTCCGGTGGGACCATAAATGAAGAATTCTGTGCAGATGTGCCCAAGGATCGTGAAGAAAATGCTAATTATGGATAGAGGTTTATGCAACTATCTTGAGGATAAACAGTTAGGAAGACAATCTAATTATTGAAATGCAAAATGGATTTGACAGAAGTAAAAAAAAAAGAATTTCTCTTGTAGAATATCCTGATCAAGGGGACATAAATTGGAGCTCAGCCATTCATTGATAAAATCGGGAAGCGCTGTTTCACATCTGAGGAAAATGCATTTTCTCTCCCCAAAAGGCATTGGCAACTTGGTCAATTGAAAATCTCAAAACTGAGTGGTGGATTTAGGATTGAAGACATTTGGATCAAAAATCTAATTGAATAATGGAACGGACTCGAGGGACTAAATGTTTTACTTGAGTCTTTTTTGTTCCTGTGTAGATAATTAGAACTAACCTCTGAGCAGTGCCACTTTATGTCTGAGATCCTCACCAGCTAATTGTTGTAATTGTATCGAATCTCTCACATATTTCTTTTGCAGTTGTATTCCTTCCTCCAACATAAATACAGTTTAATTGCACTACATAGTTGTGCTAAAAGTGACAAATTAAGCTAATTTGTACAGATCTATATCTGAAAATGATTAGTGGATCTAAATGGGGGTTAGAATGGAAACGCATGCAATTGCTTTTAAGGGGTTTATCATTGGAGATAACTTTTGTACGTGTTTATTCTTAGTGGCCTGTACTAGCAATTGTTTTTCCTAAAGGGTTTGACTAGGCTTGATTGTCTTTGATTTCAAACTTTATTTTCAAACGACTTTCTTAAATGAGCATATACTTCTTGTGCCTTTTGAGTATCCCCATGTCTTTTAATTTGGGGGTGTTCTACATTGTACCTGGGACAGTGAGCGTGTTGGTAAAGAACTTGGTGATGAAAAAGCAAATTGCTGAGGCTCCCAAAAGACATTTTAACAGGTACATGGATAGGAAAGGTTTGGAGGAATATGGGCCAAATGCAGGCAAATTGAACTATTCCTATATGCCAACTTGGCCAGCATGTAAATGGTGGTCCGAAGGGACTGATTTGTGCTATAGCTCTGACTTCCTTTGCACAAACTATTCTGACTCACCAATAAGTCCATGCTATTCAAATACCAGATTTAAGAAATTAAAGCGGTGTAAAACTGTCAATTTAGTTTGGTAATGTTAAAATGGCTGATTATAGAGAAAAGAAAATCACTAATCTTGGGCAAATGTGTGTAATATTTTGATCAGCCATGGAAATGTTAATTTTCATAACATTTGGTCATTTTAAAGATGACAAGCCTTTTATTCCCAGTTGGTGACATTGATCTGACAACAATGGGTTGATAAATCCCCTTCAAAACAGTAACTGGAATCAAGAGTAATCATCTATTAAATTAAAAAATCTGTGCTTCTGTAGAAATTGTACTGCAGATTGGTACTTTAAACCATATGTCAAATCCTTGCACCGTTATAGTATATTTGTTTTGAAGTAATGCTAATTTTTTTAAGCAGTGGGGGTAATATAAAATAAAAATAGGGCAGAGCTTCTATCACATTTATCTTAATCTGGTTAAATTGTAGTTCTGCTTATTCCCACAGTGATTAAAAACCTCCTGGGTTCCTGAATACCAGGAAAATTGTCATCCAGCCTCCTTTGTATCTATTGACTGCCTTTGGGGCGATAGGACCTCCATCTCTGAATCTATGCAATTCATTCCCACAGATGGCTGTGGAGGTCAGGTCATTGGGTATTTTTAAAGTGGACATTTTTAGGTTCCTGATTAGTAAGGTCTTCAAAGGTTACAGGGAGAAGACAGGAGAATGGGGTTAAGGGAAAAATGGATCAGCCACAATCAAATTGCATAGTAGACCCGACAGGCCAAATGGCCTAATTCTGCTCATGTGTTGTGATTTCCATGACTATTTTGAACTTCAAGTTCTAAATTGGATTTGGCGATATCTGAGTTGGATGTTTTCCAGTCCAATAATGGAACAGGCCACATTTCATACCAGTCCACCATCATATTGGCCCTCTCTCCTTCACTGTCAATGGATAGGAAAGGTTTGAAAAGATTATAGGCCAATGGGACATTATGATTGTAGGTTAAATGAGGCATCTTCGTCTGCGTGGATGAGTTAGACTGAAGGGCTTGTTTCCCTGCTCTGACTATAACTATTTATTTAACCTGTGTTAATGACTTGATCCCTTGTCTACACCCATTGGTAATAATGCCAACAAAATACTGGGATCCCACGAGACCCTTGATGATTGAAGACTACATGCTGTGTAGTTCGAAATGGCTCTCTATTTTAGCATGCCAGTTTACAAAAAAGTAGTGATATGATAACATGAGCAGCAGCTTCACACTGTATGTCGGAAGAATGTGGTTGGCCCCATTGGCGCATATTAGCATAATGCCTGAAGGTACAAGCTGTGCTCTTTTTATAAAGAAATCCAAAGGAATCAATTTTTTCTTGCATATCATGAACATTGTGACAATAGGTTTTACGGCTGTATTATTTAGAAATTTGGATAACTAATTTTTTTTTGCATTTGAATATTAAGAGCATCTTGTATACCTGTCAAAACACTTCCCATCTATTCGTTGGCCAATAAAACATGAAATGAGGTGTATAGACCAGATTTCACTGAAGCTTTTTACATAATTGCACAATTTATAATTAAATTTGATTTGAAATGGCTCTTTTTTTTTGCCAAAACGCAATCTATAGTTGTTTGAAGTAATATAAAAATTGTATTTACCTGTAGGGGATAAATTTCAGGCCATCAGTTTTAAACCTAACAGCTGATCAGTGGCTAATTCAAAGGAAATATTGAAAGAAATGGGAATTTAATACATTTGCAAAGTGTTTCATTTAAATGAAACAGTACCAAGAATTTTAAGCAGAGAGAAACTAAGCAATCTAACAGTGGAAAAAAAATTGTTACTTTGCTTTAAGGGTTTCGGATTGTGCAATAATTTTAATACACAGAACAGTACAGCATAAGAACAGGCCCTTTGGCCCACAATGTCTTTGCCAAACACAATGCCAAGACCATCAATTATCTACTTGCAAATAACCATATCCCTCCATTCCAAATATGTCTTTCCAAAACATTTTAAATGCCAGCATGTTCCTCTGTATTTAAAAAGAAAGAAACTTGCACCACATTTCTCCTTTAAACCTTCCTCCTCCTATCTTAAAGCAATGCCCTCTTTCTTTTTTTTTCCCCTTCCATAGTGGGAAAATGTTTCTGACTCCAGCCTATGCCTCTCATAATTTTCTACTTTATATGGTCATCCTACAACCTCTGATGTTCCAGATAACTTATTTCTAATTAAATATTAAATTAGAAACTTGTAATGTTAAATGTTTAACAGTCAAAACCGGTCAGGAAAACATCAAAGAAAGTGATGGAGCCATTCAGCGGGTCAGGCAGCCTCTCTGGAGAACATGGATAGGCAACTTTTTTGAGTCTGAATGTTTCACATGGAAAATGTTCCCTTGTCACCCTCATGGGGGTGGAAATGTGCCCATTAGAATTTCTATTGGAGCTAAATGCCTGTGCTGTTAATTAATCGGAGCTTCATAAATGTCAATTAACAAGCTTTTTAAATGCAGTCATAAACTTAACTATTGATTGTCACTCATTTTATTCTGGTTTATACTGAAGGAAGACACAAAAAGCTAGAGTCATAGAGTCTGAAAACAGGCCCTTCGACCCAACTTGCCCACACCGGTCAACAATGTTTGTGGAGTGTCTCCGAAAAGGATTCTTAGAACAGTTTGTGCTGGAGCCTATTAGGGAGAAGGCAATTCTGGATTTAGTGTTGCGTAATGAACCTGATCTGGTAAGGGGACTCGAGGTAAAAGAGCCATTAGGATGCAGTGATCACAATATGATAAGTTTTACTCTACAAATTGAGAGGGTGAAGGGAAAAACTGAAGTGTCAGTATTACAGTATAGCAAAGGGGATTACAGAGGCATGAGGCAGGAGCTGGCCAGAATTGACTGGAAGGAGGCCCTTGCAGGGAAGACGGTGGAACAGCAATGGCAGGTATTCCTGGGAATAATGCAGAAGTTGCAGGATCAATTTATCCCAAAGAGGAGGAAAGATTCCAAGGGGAGTAAGAGATACCCGTGGCTGACAAGGAAAGTCAAGGACAGCATAAAAATAAAAGAGCAGAAGTACAACAAAGCAAAGAAGAGTGGGAAGCCAGAGGATTGGGACTCTTTTAAAGAGCAACAGAAGATGACTAAGAAGGCAATACGGGGAGAAAAGATGAGGTACGAGGGTAAACTAGCCAATAATATAAAGGAGGATAGTAAAAGCTTTTTTAGGTATGTAAAGAGGAAAAAAATAGTCAAGGCAAATGTGGGTCCCTTGAAGACAGAAGCGGGGGAATTTATTATGGGAAACAAGGAAATGGCAGACGAGTTGAACCGGTACTTTGGATCTGTCTTCACTAAGGAAGATACAAGCAATCTCCCAGATGTTCTAGTGGGCAGAGATCCTAGGGTGATGGAGGAACTGAAGGAAATCCACATTAGGCAGGAAATGGTGTTGGGTAGACTGATGGGACTGAAGACTGATAAATCCCCAGGGCCTGATGGTCTGCATCCCAGAGTACTTAAGGAGGTGGCGCTAGAAATTGTGGACGCATTGGTGATCATTTTCCAATGTTCTATAGATTCAGGATCAGTTCCTGTGGATTGGAGGGTAGCTAATGTTGTCCCACTTTTTAAGAAAGGAGGGAGAGAGAAAACGGGAAATTATAGACCAGTTAGTCTGACATCAGTGGTGGGGAAGATGCTGGAGTCAATTATAAAAGACGAAATTGCGGAGCATTTGGATAGTAGTAACAGGATTGTTCCGAGTCAGCATGGATTTACGAAGGGGAAATCATGCTTGACTAATCTTCTGCAATTCTTTGAGGATGTAACCAGGAAAATTGACAGGGGAGAGCCGGTGGATGTGGTGTACCTTGACTTTCAGAAAGCCTTTAACAAGGTTCCACATAGGAGATTAGTGGGCAAAATTAGAGCACATGGTATTGGAGGTAAGGTACTGACATGGATAGAAAATTGGTTGACAGACAGAAAGCAAAGAGTGGGGATAAATGGGTCCCTTTCAGAATGACAGGCAGTAACTAGTGGGGTACCGCAAGGCACGGTGCTGGGACCGCAGCTATTTACAATATACATTAATGACTTGGACGAAGGGATTAAAAGGACCATTAGCAAATTTGCATATGATACAAAACTGGGTGGTAGTGTGAACTGTGAGGAAGATGCTATGAGGTTGCAGGGTGACTTGGACAGGTTGTGTGAGTGGGCGGATGCATGGCAGATGCAGTTTAATGTGGATAAGTGTGAGGTTATCCACTTTGGTGGTAAGAATAGGAAGGCAGAGTATTATCTGAATGGTGTCAAGTTAGGAACAGGGGACGTACAACGATATCTGGGTGTCCTAGTGCGTCAGTCACTGAAAGGAAGCATGCAGGTACAGCAGGCAGTGAAGAAAACCAATGGAATGTTGGCCTTCATAACAAGAGGGGTTGAGTATAGGAACAAAGAGGTCCTTCTGCAGTTGTACAGGGCCCTAGTCAGACCGCACCTGGAGTACTGTGTGCAGTTTTGGTCTCCAAATTTGAGGAAGGATATTCTTGCTATTGAGGGCGTGCAGCGTAGGTTTACTAGGTTAATTCCCGGAATGGCGGGACTATCATATGTTGAAGGACTGGAGCGACTAGGCTTGTATACACTGGAATTTAGAAGGATGAGAGGAGATCTTATCGAAACGTATAAGATTATTAAGGGGTTGGACACGTTAGAGGCCGGAAACATGTTCCCAATGTTGGGGGAGTCCAGAACAAGGGGCCACAATTTAAGAATAAGGGGTAGGCCATTTAGAACTGAGATGAGGAAAAACATTTTCAGTCAGAGTTGTGAATCTGTGGAATTCTCTGCCTCAGAAGGCAGTGGAGGCCAATTCTCTGAATGCATTCAAGAGAGAGCTGGATAGAGCTCTTAAGAATAGCGGAGTCAGGGGGTATGGGGAGAAGGCAGGAACGGGGTACTGATTGAGAATGATCAGCCATGATCACATTGAATGGCGGTGCTGGCTCTAAGGGCCGAATGGCCTCCTCCTGCACCTATTGTCTATTGTCTACTGTCTATAATGTCCCAGCTACACTCGTCCTACCTGCCTGCGCTTGGTGCATATCCCTCCAAACCTGTCCTATCCATGTACCTGTCTAACTGTTTCTTAAATGTTGGCATAGTCCCAGCCTCCACTACCTCCTCTGGCAGCTAGTTCTATGCACCCACCACCCTTTGTGTGAAAAACGTTACCCCTCGGATTCCTATTAAATCTTTTCCTCTTCACTTTGAACCTATGTCCTCTGGTCCTTTATTCCCCTACTCTGGGCAAGAGACTCTGTGCATCTACTCGATCTATTCCTCTCATGATTTTGTACACGTCAGCGGGACAGGAAGCATCTCTGGAGAGAAGGATTGGATGATGTTTCAGGTCGAGACTCTTCTTCAGTCTGGTTAGGGATAAGGGAAACGAGAGGTATAGACAGTGATAGAAACATAGAAAATCGGTGCAAGAGGAGACCATTTGGCCCTTCGAGCCAGCACCGCCATTCATTGTGATCATGGCTGATCCTCCACAATCAGTAACCTGTACCTGCCTTCTCCCCATATCCCTTGATTCCACTAGCGCCTAGAGCTCTATCTAACTCTCTTTTAAATTCATGATGTGGAGAGATAAAGAACAATGAATGAAATATATGCAAAAATGTAATGATGATAAATAAAACAAGCTATTGTAAGCTGTTTGTGGGGTGAAAATGAGGAACTTAGTGCGACTTGGGAGGGGGAGGGATAGAGAGAGAGGGAATGCCAGGGCTCCCTGAAGTGAGAGAAATCAATATTCATACCACTGGGCTGGAAGCTGTCCAAGCAAAATATGAGATGCTGTTCTTCCAATTTACGTTTTAACCTCTCTCTGACAATGGAGGAAACCGAGGACAAAGGTCTGTGTGGGAATTGGAAGGAGAATTAAAGTGTCCAGCAACCGGGAGATCAGGTTGGTTCAGGCAGGCTGAGCGAAGGTGTTTCGCAAAACGATCACCCAGTCTGCATTTGGTCTCGCTGATGTATGAATCCACATCTTGAACAATGGATACAGTAGATGAGATTGGAGGAGGTGCAAGTGAACCTCTGCCTAACCCGCAAGGACTTTCAGCTCATCTTGGGTGCAGATGCGGCGTAGATGGAGGAATTGAGTAGGGGATAGAGTCTTTGCAGGAAGCAGGGTGGGAAGAAGTGTAGTCATTGAGTTTGTAATAGACATCAGTCGGTAGTCTATTTCCTTTGATGGAGTCTGTGAGATCAAGAAAGGGAAGGGAGGTGTCGTAGATGGTCCAAGTAAATTTGAGTGCAGGATGAAAATTGGTGGTGAAGTTGAAGTTGATGAGTTCTGCATGGGTGCAGGAGAGTTGTGCAAACTTGTTTTTGGTAGTGAAGTTTAAATTGATGCTTGTCTAATTTTAAAAAATGCACATTTTCAAGATTATTGCTGTTTATTTAGCTTGAAGTTAAATCTTCATGTTAGGCTTTGAAGGAAAATTATTATTGCAGATAACATTAAAAAGGCACAATTTTTGCCAATCGGTTCACTTAACTTGGCTATTCTTTGTGACACTTGATGTCTAGGGGAAAATTGGTCTTTCACGCGTTAATGGAATTTCTAAATGAATTCCAAGTTTTTTCAAATGTAGTTCAAGTTAATGAAGTCTTAAGAAACATGGTTTAGATGGAATGAGGATTTCCTTCCTAAAACTAGATGTTAAGGAGAAAATGATCTCTCGTGAATGCCTGGAATGTGCTGCCATAATGCAGTAATGGATGCAAATATGATGGATGGCATTTAAGAGGCTTCTAAAGAAGACCTATATATACAGGGAATAACAGGAAATGGTTTGTGTGCAGTGAGAGATTGGTTTAACTTGGCATCGTGGTTGGAACAGACATTGTGGCTGAAGGCCCTGTTCTGTGTAGGAAGGAACTGCAGATACTGGTTTATACCAAAGATAGACACAAAATGAGTTCAATTTGCATGCGGACTCGCTGACAGTGGAGGGAGCCCAGGACAGTAAAGTCAGTATGGAAAGTGGAGTTAAAATGTTTGGCAACTGGGAGATCGCGTAAGCCAAGGCGGATTAAACTTGAGTGTTCAGCGAAACAATCTCCGAGTCTATGCTTGGTCTCGCTGATACATAAGAGCCCACACTAGGAGCACTGGATACAGTAGATGAGTTTGGAAGAGAATCAAGTAAGCCTCTGCCTCACTTGAAAGCACTGTTGAGATCCCTAGATGAAGACTCGGGAGGAGGTATAAGCATGGGTGTTGCATCTCCTGTGGTTGCAGGGGAAAGTCCCTGGGGAGAGGGTGGTTTGGGTGGGAAAGAATGAGCAAACCAGGGAGCTGCAGAGGGAATGGTCCCTGTGGAAAGCAGAAAGGGGTGGAGATGGAAAGATGTTGGAAGATAATAATGCATTACATTTATATAGCGCTTTTCAAACACTCAAAGACGCTTTACAGGGATTTCTAGAACATAGAGAATTGAATAAATAGATAAATAAGTAAACAAACAGAAAAAGGAGACAGAAGGTGAGGTGACCTTCAGTGGTTGAAGGCAGTGCTGAACAGGTGAGACTTCAGTGATGTTTTGAATGTGGTGAGTGAGGAGGAGTCTCTGACGGTTTGGGGTAATGAGTTCCAGAGGGTGGGAGCAACGATGGAGAAAGCCCTGTCCTCCCAGGATCTGAGTTTGGTCCGGATGGGGGGGGGACAGGAGATTGGCAGCAGCAGAGCGGAGGGTGCAGGTGGGAGTGTGCCTGTGGAGGAGGTCAGTCAGGTAGGATGGGGCCAGGTTATGGAGGGCTTTGTAGGTCATGAGGAGGATTTTGTACTGGATTCTCTGGGGGATGGGGAGCCAGTGGAGTTTGTAAAGGACGGGGGTGATATGGTCACGGATCGGGGAGTGGGTGAGTAGACGGGCAGCGGAGTTTTGAATGTATTGAAGTTTACTGATGATTTTTGAGGGTGTGCCATAGAGGAGGCTGTTGCAGTAGTCCAGACGGGAGGTGATGAAGGCGTGGATGAGGGTTTCTGCAGCTGTGGAGGAGAGGGATGGACGGAGACGGGCAATGTTTTTGAGGTGGAAGAAGGCTGTCTTTGTGATGTGTTTGATGTGTTTTTTCGAAGGAGAGGGTTTGATCAAAGATGATTCCGGATGTGAGGGGAGGTGGATACTGGGAGACCATCAATATTGAGGATGATGTTTTGGGTGGATTTGGTGAGCGTTTTTGGACCAATGATGATGATTTCAGATTTGTTGCAGTTGAGTTTGAGGAAATTTGATTGAAGCCAAGATTTTATTTCAGTGATGCAGTTTGTCAGTGTAGAGTGTGTGGTGGTGGAGATTGACTTGGTGGAGATGAGGAGCTGGATATCATCGGCGAAGCAGTGGAAGTTGAGACCATGACGGCGGATTAATTGATCAAGGGGGAACAGGTAGAGGATGAAGAGGAGGGGACCAAGGACTGAGCCTTGGGGGATACCTTGGGGGAGGGGAGCGGTGGGGGATTTACAGTTGTTAATGGAGATGAACTGGTGCCTGTCAGAGAGGTAAGATTTGAACCAGGATAGGGCTGTGCCGGTGATGTTAAAGGAGGTTTCAAGTCGGGTGAGGAGAATGGAGTGATTTATGGTGTCAAAGGCGGCGCTGAGGTCAAGTAGGATGAGGATGTTGAGGTTGCCAGCGTCGGAGGAGAGGAAAAGGTCGTTTGTGATTTTGAGGAGCGCAGTTTCAGTACA
The DNA here is from genome assembly GCF_053455715.1 of Rhinoraja longicauda. NCBI lineage: Eukaryota > Metazoa > Chordata > Chondrichthyes > Rajiformes > Arhynchobatidae > Rhinoraja > Rhinoraja longicauda. The sequence goes on along the minus strand of NC_135957.1, from coordinate 87,173,016 downwards.
GTGGTTGGAGCGGAATCCGGATTGGAAAGTTTCATACAGGTTATTGGTAGAGAGGTGGTATTTGAGTTGGGAAGCTACAGCACGTTCCAAAACTTTGGACAGAAAGGGTAGGTTGGAGATTGGTCTGAAGTTGTTTGGGGTGTCAGGGTTGAGACCAGGTTTTTTCAGAATGGGGGTGACAGCAGCGATTTTGAGGGATGGCGGGACGATGCCAGTGGACAGGGAGGAGTTTATTGTTGCAGTGATAAGTGGAGAGAGAGCAGGAAGGCAGGCCTTGACAAAGCTGGAGGGGATGGGGTCCAGAGAGCAGGTGGCAGTTTTTATTCCTGTGAAGAGGTCAGAGAGGTCAGTGGTGGAGACTGGGGAGAACTGAGGCAGGGGTTGACAGGATAAGGGGGGGCAGGTGGTTTGAGGGGGAGCAGATGATGTGTTGTATGTGATGGCTGATAAGGTGAAAGGGGAGGACACGAGGGACTCTGTCCCTGTTACAACTGGGAGAAAGGGAGCGCATCCAATGTGTATCAAATCCGGGTTTGTGATGCTGTACTGCTTTACTGCTGTGGTGCCCCGTGAAGCCGATAATTGAAAACACTGTAATAAACAACTTTAATTTCTATTGCATTTTCATTCCATCTTTTTCAGAAGCATTATTGCACATGATTGGCATGAAGCCATGCACCATATGGGACTAGGTTTTGCCAGCAGTTGCATGAGGAATATTGGCATTTCCCTACACAAGTGCAACCAAATTTGAGGTTGTTCTGTAAATGTGATTGTGGAAGTGTTGAGTGTGTTTGCTGCTCTTCACTTAATAGCTTTCCAAACTGGGGTCTGATGTTGGACTCCAATTGTAGACACAAGATTGTGGCATTTTCCCAGCACTCTCACTGGGGAATTTGCCCTCAAAGTTAGTATGAGGTTAGACCTGGCACAGGAAAAGCATCTCCATTCATTACATTGAGGAAAAACTGCAAGGAAAAAGCTGATTTAATGGGGTAGAGTTGAAAATCCCCTTGCCATTTTTCATGTATTGTATTACAAGCTTTTTTTACTAGAATTATCTTAATTATTGGGATAATGATAGCATGTGCTACAGGTTAATTATTTTTGCAAGTTCTAATTGATTTAATTAACAGTGTAATCTTTTGCATAGAATTGTTCATAATTTCAAGTTTTGCCAAGCACTTTACCTTTAGCCAACATAACTCGTGGGTAGGCTGCTCCCGTAATCAAAGTGTAATCTTGTTTAGTCTAGAGTTAGAGCACCAAAAGTGCCTCTTTGGCCCACAAGAGTCCACACTGGCCATCAGTCACCTGTTCTCACTAGTTCTGTTATCTCACCTACATATCTACTTCCTAAATGGTAGGGACAATTTAGAGGCCAGTTAACCTACAAACCCGCATGTCTTTGAAACGTGGGAGAAAACCGAGAGCACCCAGAGGAAACCCACATCGTTAAAGAGAACATGCAAACCCCACGCAACACCCAAGCTCGGGATTAAACCAGCATTTCTATCACTGAGGCAGCAGCACTACCAGCTGCACAACCCCAATCTGCCCTCTGTCCTGGGCCTCCTCCATTGTCTGTGAGGCCCAGTGCAAATTGGAGGAACAGCACCTCATATTTCGCTTGAGTAGTTTACACCCCAACCGTATAAACATTGACTTCTCTAACTTCAGATAGTCCCTGCTTTCCCTCTCTCTCCATCCCCTCCCCTTCCCAGTTCTCCCACTAGTCTTCCTGTCTCTGACTACATTCTATCTTTGTCCTGCCCCCTCCCCTGACATCAGTCTGAAGAAGGGTCTCGACCCGAAATGTCACCCATTCCTTCTCTCCTGGGATGTTGCCTGACCTGCTGAGTTACTCCAGCATTTTGTCTACCTTCTGTTGGATTGAAACTTGGCTATTATGCTGCATTAATACTATATACAAATCTGAATCACTCTTGATACTAATTACTTTGGTTAAGCACAATTATCAAATCTGTTTCATAAATTGTTATGTTGGTGAAGCCATTTGCCTCATTAGATCATGTACCTGACAAGTTCCACCCTACCCCTGAACCCTTCCCGGTATCCTTTCAGATGTTTCCTGGCCATGTATTATACAATTCCCTATTGAAGGCCATGCTGGAACCTACCTCCTCCACCCTTGGCAGTGCATTCCATGCTTGAAATGCATGCTCCTTAATCTCCATTCGTCTACCACCTTTCCCAAGAGCCTGAAGACAGACTATAACTACTCACAGTCCTGATCCTTTGTCATTTTATGCTTCTATCAGACTTTTCTTTTTCTAAAGAAAACTGTTTTGGCACCTGCAATGTTTTGCTTCTGCTGGAAACTGTCGGCAGGTTGGGCCACATCTGTGGAACATAGAGATTGATGCTTTGGGTTGTAGACCATTTGTCTGAACTAGGAAATAACTTATTTTCAGTTGCAGTTCAGGTGGGTGAGGGACAGGATAGGAGATGCATGGCTAAATGGGTTATCATTGTAGAGGTTGTACTGTCCATAGATTAATGGCATTTAGAGGAAATGAATAGCCTGAGCAGGACAGTTAGAAGGTGAGAATACAAAGGAACAGCCACTGCTAAGAGAAGGGAAACATTATTCCCTTTATCCTGTATCTGTACACTATGTGAATAGCTCGATTGTAATTGTGTGTAGTCTTTCCATTGACTGGATAGCATGCACCAAAACATTTTTCACTGTTCTTTAGTACATGTGTCAAAAACCTAAGAAAGATAGATGTTGCCTACATATAGCTGCATAGGAAAAGTATCACAAGGCAAGTACATAGAAATGGAAAAGTAGGAGTTGTGTAGGAAGTGGTTCCTTTTTGAACAGTCTGGAAGCTGGTTGGAAGATGGACAATGGCCCGTTGAATACTGGGACTGATCTGGTGGAAAGTTCGGACCAGGGGACTTGTTCTCCTCTCAGAGGTGAAGTGGTGAGAACAGGAGTGTGGGAAATGGAGGAGTGTGGGAAATAGGTCTCTGTGAGAGTAGAGGGAAAGACATTGCCATTTGGAGCTTAAGCAGACAATGAAGTGATCTTGTTTAAAACTTTGAATGCAATGCTTAATGCTGGTTGAGAAGCTGCTGGAACTGGGGCTTAGCACCCCTCTGTGTGCCTGGGTCCTGGACTTTCTCACTGCCAGGCCCCAAGTGGTCAGGATGGGGGAACACACATCTAGCTCCCTCACCCTGAACATAGGATCCCCCCAGGGCTGCGTCCTTAGCCCCCTACTGTACTCCCTGTACACACATGACTGTAGGGCCAGGTTCAGCTCAAACTCCATCATCAAGTTTGCTGATGACACTGTGGTGGTGGGCCGGATCTCCAACAACGAGGAGAAGGCCTACCGGGAGGAGGTGGCTGATCTGGCACTCTGGTGTCAGGACAATAGCCTCCTCTTGAATGTCACTAAAACAAAGGAGCTGATTGTGGACTTCAGAAGGGCTAAACATCCAAGGACGTACACGCCACTGGAGATAAATGGGTCTATTGTGGATAGGGTGAGCAGTTTCAAATACTTGGGAGTCCGCATCGCAGAGGATCTGACGTGGGCAACGCACATTGCCGCACTGGTGGGTAAGGCTAAGCAGCGCCTTTACCACCTTAGACAACTGAGGAAATTCAGAGTGTCGCTGAGGATCCTTCATTGCTTCTACTCTGGGGCTGTAGAGAGCATCCTGTCCGGCAACATTACAGTCTGGTTTGGGAACAGCTCTGCCCAGGACAGGATGGCCCTGCAGAGAGTAGTGCGTTCGGCAGAACGCACCATGGGAACTACACTCGTCCCCCTGCAGGACCTATACATCAGGAGGTGCAGATCCAGAGCAAGCAAGATCATGAGGGACCCCTGCCACCCCAGTAACGGACTGTTCCAGATGCTACGGTCAGGCAAACGCCTCCGCTGTCACGCTGTGAAAACGGAGAGGATGAGACGGAGCTTCTTCCCACAGGCCATCAGGACTGTCAACTTTGATAACCCCAGAGACTAAATTTTTGTCGACACTTTTGGTGCTATGTTTAGTAACTTATTAACTTTATTTATCGTAACTGTAATTATTTTTGTGCACAACCCGCAGGCATTGCCACTTTCATTTCACTGCACATCGAGTATGTGTATGTGACAAATAAATTTGACTTGACTTGACTTGACTTGGTTGAAGGCTAAATAATGGATATTGAATTGAAGGAATACATGATTGGGTTGCAGCTGGAGGCAGTGGTTTCAAAGTATTTATGACTAGAAATTTGTTGTGACTAACCTGTGGGTTTTATGGGCACTTTTATGGTTCAGGATGACTGGAGATCTGTCCCAACTGCACACAACTCAATTGGCCCTTCAATCCACTGTTGGGTTCCATTGCCCCCTTTCCTTATCGAAGTGCTTATGCTCATATGCCCTCTTGCTGCTTAACCAATTTAGTAGCCTATCAGTCTACCTGCATGGGGGAGTGAATCAAAGCACAGAGGAAAGCCATTACATTCTGGGGATTGTAATGGCTTTCCTCTGTGCTCTGGGGATTGTAATGGCTTTCTCCATCGCTGCTCCCACCCTCTGGAACTCACTACCCCAAACCGTCAGAGACTCCTCCTCACTCACCACATTCAAAACATCACTGAAGTCTCACCTGTTCAGCACTGCCTTCAACCACTGAAGGTCACCTCACCTTCTGTCTCCTTTTTCTGTACGTTTACTTATTTATCTATTTATTCAATTCTCTATGTTTTAGAAATCCCTGTAAAGCGTCTTTGAGTGTTTGAAAAGCGCTATATAAATGTAATGCATTATTATTATTATTATTATTACATCTGAGATGGGGTCTGAAGCTTGCACATGAGGCAGCAGCTCTCACTATCGCACCCTGGCACTTGTCTGATTATTTATTCTTAACTAGTTATGATGAAAGGTAATTGATCTGAAACATTAACTCTTCCTCCCTCCCTCTGTGCTCCTAGATATTCTGCTCATTACAGAATTAAGTGATTTGTACTTGAGTGATTACAAGATCACATTCAAGTGCAAATGAATGATGCCTGGATTAGGGGGTATTAGCTACAGGGAGACGTTGGTCGGATTTGGATTGTTTTCTCGAGCACCAGAAGTTGCAGGGGTAGAAACATATACAATTCTGTCATAGGTAGGGTAGACCTGGATAAAAGGTTCTCAGAGGACATAGCTGTAAGGTGAGGGGATCAAAGTTTAGATGTGGAAGGTAAGCTTTTTAAGAGGGTGGAACATCTTGCCAGAGGAGATGGTGGAGGCACATATGATCGTGGCGTTTGGATAGGCACATGGATCTGCAGGGAATGGAGGTATATTGACAATGTGCAGGTAGATGAGAGTTGGTCCTGGCGTCATGTGTGGCACAGACATAGTGGGTAGAGAGGCCTGTTTTTGTCCTGTACTGTCTTGTTCTTTGTTGAATTTCATTGTTTTATCTGGAACACATGACAATAAAACATTCTTGACTCTTGAGGCTGCTCTCTAGTTAAAAGTGAGTCATAACCCTAATGTTTTTGGACTAATGAGTGAATCTTTGGAATTCCCAACCCCAGATATTTGTTGCTGAGGGATTTCACGTGCTCGGTTGCAAATCGCTGGACTAAGCGAACTGAACGGGTGATGTGAGCAGAGAATGGACTTGATCAGCTGTGATCTCATTGAAAGGTAGTGTGGCGGTCCCTGGGGATCAGGCCACTCCTTTTCTCTGGCCTCCGCCAGGCCACTACAGTAGAAGGGTGGATGAGCCTAATTCTGTAATTTTCTTTTTCCGCTTTCACTTGCTACTCCCTTCCTAAGATGTTTCAATAAACAGCAAGATTTGCATCTCACATTTTTTAAAGGCTTATCTGGCTCCTTTTTAATGTAATAATGGTTTGAATGTTTGCTGTTACATTGACAGATTGTTATGATAATAGTGGGTGCTTAATCAAAAATGTAAATTGCACCCGGTGAGGCAATAACATGAGCAAATAGAATTATAGCAACAGGCATTTTTTCCAGCATATAGTTAAACTTTCCAGTAAAGGTTAATCATCAATTTTACGCATTTATGGTGACATTTGAGAATGTTGCTTTATTGCAGTTGATATTTTGCTAATCCTTTTAAAATGCTGTATTCCCTAAAAGAATGTGGAAATGATCAAATGAAAGCCAATGTGGATATAAATGAAATGCAGTTTTACTTGAGTTTTGATTATGAAGTAGAGGGGAATGTTGTTAATTTGAACCGTGGTTGATTTATTAATAAAAAATAAAGGAGTTGGGATTAAATGATGTGGGTATAAATTGTACAAATGAATGGCTGTCTTCAGCTTTCAATAGTACGTATCACTATTGAATCAGAACAAACTTTGTTTTAATTAATTTTTACTTGAATAAATAGGGCTTTGTTTTCCACAAGGCATGGTATTTTATGTATCGGCCAGCAAAATGGACGTGGCAAACTGAACTAACTTGCAGTAAATATAACATCATGTTTGGTTTAATCAGAAGATGCATTCTTATTTTTGCATGAAGAACAGAGAAACCATGTGTAGGCAGTGTAATTAGCTTAATTTGGCATAGAGGTCAGCACAGATATTGTGGGCCGAAAGGCATGTTTTCATTCGGTGTATGTGCAGTAATTGACTTTCTCCATTATGTTTCTATTGTCAAGGTCACCTGAGTTGGGTGGATCTGCAATAAATCATTGATTCAAAACATGTCAACCAGGCTTCCACATTTAATCAGCATTTCAGGCTACACACAGGGAATACCACCTGCTTTCCTGATATCCCTCCTGGAGAAGCTAGTAGGCAATTTCAATTTTGTAACTCCACATTAAGATAAGAAAGCTCTGGGGTTTTAACTGCGTACAAGTTTTGTGAATCTCTCTAAGCTCGACCTACCAAGGTGTGAGCTGGGATGCAAGCATGGTAGCTTATGGAATCTTCCATACCAGCAGAAGACAGACGGTGGTCTCCTTGTCTGGGCGACCCGTTGAAATAATTTATGCACAGAAGCTGCACCTTTTTAGTAAACTTTGGTACATGACCCTGAGCCATCTTTGCCCTTTAATTTTCCCAAACTTCAGAGCTGTTAATTTGTTTGTTGCACTTTTTCCCCATGGCACAGCACCATATGTGCTGTGATAATATGGAGTCTGGCAGAATAACTGATGAACATCTCGGGACACTGCCTGCTATTTAAACCCAGAGTTCTCCAGAAGAGAGACCCAGCACTGTTCTCGTTTGAAGGCCACTCGGGACGTGCAAGGAGACTATGTTCTCTTCAATTCAGTTGGTGGTATATATTTACAGCATAGTGTAACAAAACTATCCGGCAATGACCATTGTCAAACAGCATGGAAACTGGTCCATTAGCCCAACTTGCCCATGCCAACCAAGATGCCCCACCTGCCTGCGTTTTGGCATATCCCTCTAAACCTTTCCTATCCATGTATCTTCCCAAATATCTTTTAAATGTCGCTATTGCACCTACTTCAACTACTTCCTCTGGCAGCTCGTTCCAGAATTCTCTACCACAGAAGTGGAATTCCCTGCCGCAGAAGGCGGTGGATGCCAATTCACTGGATGTTTTCAACATCCAGGGTTAGAAATAGCTCTTAGGGCTAAATGAATCAAGGGATATGTGGAGAAAGCAGGAACGGGGTACTGATTTTGGATGATCAGCCATGAAAGGGCCGAACGGCCTACTCCAGCTTCTATTTTCTATGTTTCTATATATCCACCCTACTATGGAAAAAGTTGCCCCTTTGGTCTCCTATTTTGAGGAAGGACGTCCTTGCTATTGAGGCAGTGCAGTGCAGGTTCACAAGGTTAATCCCTGGGATGGCGAGACTGTCATGCGAGGAAAGATTGGAAAGACTGGGTTTGTATTCACTGGAGTTTAGAAGAATGAGAGGGGATCTTAAGGAGACGTATAAAATTATAAAAGGACTGGACAAGCTAGATGCAGGAAAAATGTTCCCAATGTTGGGGGTGTCCAGAACCAAGGGCCACAGTCTAAGAATAAAGGGGAGGCCATTTAGAACTGAGGTGAGAAAAAACTTTTTCACCCAGAGTTGTGAATTTGTGGAATTCTCTGCCACAGAGGGCAGTGGAAGCCAAACCACTGGATGGATTCAAAAGAGAGTTAGATAGAGCTCTAGGGGCTAGTGCAATCAAGGGATATGGGGAGAAGGCAGGCACAGGTTATTGATTGTGGACGATCAGCCATGATACAATGAACGGCGGTGCTGGCTCGAAGGGCCAAATGGCCTCCTCCTGCACCTATTTTCTATGTTTCTATGTTAAGCTGGTGCAACTGTAAAGGAAACATTGGGCTTGTGGCTTCCCACTGTGCAGGCTGTGATCAGTTCCACATGGAAACGCAGATCATTGAGCATTGTCAACTAAGGTGTCTTCCCTGCTTTCAACTGCTAGATTTGTCTGCCAGTTTATGATTGATGCCAGAGGTTGCATTGGCTCTGCCCTATAAGAGTGCATTCTCATTTCCATTCTTCCAAATATATACACCCCTAATATGCCTGTCATTCAGGTGTGGTATTGCTCAATATTTCCCTGTCCTTGTCTTGAGATACATTTTGTTCCCTCCACTCTTCCCATTGCATGCAGCTTAACTCTCCTTTGTGTAGAACCTAAATCAGTTCTGACAAAGTTATCAGAAATAAGTTCTCTTTACATCCAATGTTTTCCTGAATATTTCCAGCATTCACAAACTTTTTTTAAATTGGAGATTTAATCTTGTCTAATGAAACTAGTTGAACTTTATGAGAGTTTATTTTGCAGTCTTTGGTTTTATTTGTGAGCTTAAAGTCATTTGATTAAACATCTGCATGAGATTGGCCAAAAATTGAATGTGAAAATGGAGGGAATGTTTTGCCATCAAGGTACACATAGATTCTGCACGTGTAGTGTAGTTGGTACGATTTGACCAGAGATGTATTTGATTATATTTGCTTTTAACAATATATTTCATAAATTGCCTGTATGACAAGCCATTTTTTTTAAAAAAACACTGCTGGGTGGTAAAATGTAGATAAGTGCAGAAAATTATAGAATGTTGCTCCAAGCTAGTATAAAACTAGTTGCTACATATGCCGAGAAATTGGATTCCACTGCCATGCAGAGTGTTGAAAGGGTGCTATGAATTTTTGTTTTTTTAAGAAACCTGGAGTAAATAACATCAGTTATTATCTGTCAAATTTAGACTTTCAGAATTGAAACATACCTGACCTTTTTGCAGAGCTGGGCACATCTGCAGTTATGTAACAAATTCGGCACTGCACTACTCACTATCCCGCGGTCTAGGCTTAAGCTCAGGGGTGACCGCGCTTTTGCGGTTGCAGCTCCTAGACTGTGGAACAGCATCCCTCTCCCCATCAGAATTGCCCCTTCCATCGACTCCTTTAAGTCCAGGCTCAAAACCTATTTCTACTCCCTAGCGTTTGAGGCTCATTGACAATAGACAATAGACAATGACAATAGACAATAGACAATAGGTGCAGGAGTAGGCCATTCAGCCCTTCGAGCCAGCACCGCCATTCAATGCGATCATGGCTGATCACTCTCAATCAGTACCCCGTTCCTGCCTTCTCCCCATACCCCCTCACTCCGCTATCCTTAAGAGCTCTATCCAGCTCTCTCTTGAAAGCATCCAACGAACTGGCCTCCACTGCCTTCTGAGGCAGAGAATTCCACACCTTCACCACCCTCTGACTGAAAAAGTTCTTCCTCATTGAGGAGACGCTGTGAACTGTTTGCGTGCTACTGTATGTTTCATTTTTTTCCTTAGTACCTAATCAGATGTATAGCACTTTGGTCAACGTGGTTGTTTTTAAATGTGCTATACAAATAAAATTGACTTGACTTGACTTGACTATCAACCTGCCAACTATTTAGAGTTCCCACAAGTGTCTTGTCAGTCATTAAAAAATGAACACAACCTAGATTTTGAACAAAACTGAATCCAGGAATCTTCATTCCGAGTGCATCTTTCACAGCATTAGCCAGCCTCCTTTTAGAAACATAGAAAATAGGTGCAGGAGGAGGCCATTTGGCCCTTCGAGCCAGCACCGCCATTCATTGTGATCATAGCTGATCATCTACAATCAGTAACCCGTGCCTGCCTTCTCCCCATATCCCTTGATTCCACTAGCCCCAGGAACTCTATCTAACTCTCTTTTAAATTCATCCAGTGAATTAGCCTCCACAGCCTTCTGTGGCAGAGAATTCTACAAATTCGCAACTCTCTGGGTGAAAAAGTTTCTTCTCACCTCAATTTTAAATGGCCTCCCCTTTATTCTTAGACTGTGTCCCCTGGTTTTTACAGTAGACAAAATATTTGCACGTTACAATTACTTCAATGGTGAGTATTTATTTCCAAAAGGCAAATAATCAAATGGGGATAGGATACCACACAAAATCACATGATTACAGAGGTCAGTGTGACAGGCCTGTAGTCATTAAGACCAGTGATCCTTGTCTTTTTGGGTACAGGGACAATAGTGGAGACCTTGAAGCAGGCAGGGACAGTGCAGGTTTGCAGGGACTGGTTGAAAATGTCTGTGTAGATCAGTGCCAGTTGTTCGGCACAGAGCTTGAGGGTAGAGGGGGAAACATTGTCCGGTCCTGGAGATTTCCGGCTTTTCTGTTTTCTGAATAGCCTCTCCACCTCTGCAATTTCTATTGTTAAACCGGAGTCATTCTGTGAGGATGTGCAAATTTGGGGGCTTACGGAGCCACACCAACAAGTTGATTATCCCCTTATTTGTCAGCACGCTCCATAAAGCCTTACTGGATGACCCCCTTGGTAACTTAATCTTGCACCATTGTCTGAAATCAAAAGTGCAACTTGTTCACCTCAATCCTGCCTGTAGCACCTGTATCCTGGAACATTAAGCTGCTACTCTGGTCCCTTGCTTAGCCATGTTTCTGTAGTGGCTAATATCCCAATGGCTAATACTTATCCATGCCTTGACTTTCTCTGCCTTGCCAGTCAGGCCTTTCCAATTGTATTTATTTCAATACAACTCAACAGTCTGTCCTTGCTCCTGCCAGTCTGAAATTGCTGTCAATGACTTCTGCCCAGAAGAAACTAGTGTTCAAAAAATCTGAATCCTTGCCCCTGTAACAACTCTTCAGCATTTTATTAATCTTTTATTCCTACCCTCACTAGCGCATGTCGCCTGGAGTGTTCCAGAGATTACAGCCCTCAATCCTGCTTTTTAACCTTGAGAAGTGAAAAGGTCTAATGAAGGTAGATGGCCAAGAAAGGTCTGTTGGAGAAGAGGTCATCACGGGAAAGAAAAGGTCTAATGATTTTTTTAACCTTCTGCTTAACTCCCTGTATTTATTCTGCAGTATCTGGAAAAGTGGAGCATGTCTTTACACAGAATGAGATCATGTTTCCCATAATTTGAGTGCCAGCTATACAAAAAATGACAGGACTTTGAGGTAACATCTCAAACAAAATTTTTTAACTAGTCATAGATAAGTGTAACATCTGTTCATTCGTTTACACTGAGAATTCAAATGGAATCATGTGTTCCATAAAGATCTGTTTATACAGCTGTGCTAATTATGTATTCACCCCAGGAGCTCTCCCTTAGAATAGTATAATCTCTGATTCACTGAGCAAAAACCTCTCGTTTAGAATAGATTATTTTTTGGAAAGTGTGCGGATGATTCTTCCTATTCATCATGGTTTAGCCATTATACTGCTTGTTGGCCCAGAATACGATTGCAGAAAATGTAAAAATTAAAGGGGAAATTGAACAAAAAATCAAACAAAACTTACAAATTGAATAATTCAATGTTTTATCTGCCAGTCTTCTTTAGACTTTTTAGAGATACAGCGCAGAAACAGGCCCTTCGGCCCACCGGGTCTGTGCCGCCCAGCGATCCCCGCACACTAACATTATCCTACACCCACTAGGGACAATTAAAAAAAAAAAATTTTTAATTACCTTTGCCCAGCCAATTAAGCTACAAACCTGTATGTCTTTGGAGTGTGGGAGGAAACCGAAGATCTCGGAGAAAACCCACGCAGGTCACGGGGTGAACGTACAAACTCCATACAGTACAGCACCCGTAGTCAGGATCGAACCTGAGTCTCCGGCACTGCATTCGCTGTAAGGCAGCAACTCTACCACCGTGCCACCCTTGGAATTGCTGCTTTAATTGTCTATCCCACTCCCACTCTAACCTGACTGTGGCCTCCTGCACTATTATAGCAGGGACCTGCACCAACTACTTCCATCTGGGTAAGTTGCAACCTTCTGCACATGATCTAGACTTCAACTTTGGGTGATTTGCCTCTTCTGTATCAGCTGGCCACTCCACCAAGCTATCCAGCTGTGATCCTTGTGCATTAATGACACAGCCTGGACTGCTAGACATGCCCCACGACCTGGCTATGAGCAGCATGTAGTACAGAAGCAAGATCATCTTCTAATTGTTTTAATCCATTTGACCCTATCATAGATATTCTTAATAATAATAATAAAAATGTAATTTTATTTGTCATATGTAGGTTAGACAATAGACAATAGACAATAGACAATAGGTGCAGGAGTAGGCCATTCAGCCCTTCGAGCCAGCACCGCCATTCAATGCGATCATGGCTGATCACTCTCAATCAGTACCCCGTTCCTGCCTTCTCCCCATACCCCCTAACTCCGCTATCCTTAAGAGCTCTATCCAGCTCTCTCTTGAAAGCATCCAACGAACTGGCCTCCACTGCCTTCTGAGGCAGAGAATTCCACACCTTCACCACCCTCTGACTGAAAAAGTTCTTCCTCATCTCCGTTCTAAATGGTCTACCCCTTATTCTTAAACTGTGGCCCCTTGTTCTGGACTCCCCCAACATTGGGAACATGTTATCTGCCTCTAATGTGTCCAATCCCCTAATTATCTTGTATGTTTCAATAAGATCCCCCCTCATCCTTCTAAATTCCAGTGTATACAAGCCCAATCGCTCCAGCCTTTCAACATACGACAGCCCCGCCATTCCGGGAATTAACCTAGTGAACCTACGCTGCACGCCCTCCATAGCAAGAATATCCTTCCTCAAATTTGGAGACCAAAACTGCACACAGTACTCCAGGTGCGGTCTCACCAGGGCCCGGTACAACTGTAGAAGGACCTCTTTGCTCCTATACTCAACTCCTCTTGTTACGAAGGCCAACATTCCATTGGCTTTCTTCACTGCCTGCTGTACCTGCATGCTTCCTTTCATTGACTGATGCACTAGGACACCCAGATCTCGTTGAACTCCCCCTCCTCCTAACTTGACACCATTCAGATAATAATCTGCCTTTCTATTCTTGCTTCCAAAGTGAATAACCTCACACTTATCTACATTAAACTGCATCTGCCATGTATCCGCCCACTCACACAACCTGTCCAAGTCACCCTGCAGCCTTATTGCATCTTCCTCACAATTCACACTACCCCCCAACTTAGTATCATCTGCAAATTTGCTAATGGTACTTTTAATCCCTTCGTCTAAGTCATTAATGTATATCGTAAATAGCTGGCACAGGGTCAACCGTTGTCTTGTCAAATACAATGAAATGTATTTGACAAGACAACGGGTCACCTCAGCAGTAATATTCCAAGGATAAATAAGATTAAAATGACATTAGTAAGGTAAAAAGACAATATTAAAATAATCAACATATATGATGTGAAATGTGTTTGAGCTCAGAAGCCTGATGGCCTGATGGTGGAAACTGTTCTTAAGTCTGGTGGTACGCACAGCCATACTCCTGTATCGTCTGCCTGACGGTAACAAGGAGAACAGCCTGCGTGCTGGGTGGCTGTGGTCCTTGATGATACTGTGTGCCTTCCGCTGGCACCGCCGGTAGAAAATGTCCTGAATGACCGGGAGACAGTTTGCCAGTGATGTGCTGTGCCGTCTTCACCACTCTCTGTAGTGATTTGTGGATGTGGGCAGAACAGTTCCCGTACCAGACTGTAATGCAGCCCGTCAGCAGGCTCTCAATGGTGCATCTGTAGAAGTTTGTGAGGATGCTGGCGTTCATGCCAAACTTCCTCAGTCTTCTCAGGAAAAAGAGGCGCTGGTGGGCCTTCTTTGTTGTTGTGTCCGTGTGCAGTGTCCAGGAAAGGTCCTCAGTGATGTGCACACCGAGGAACTTAAAGCTGCTGACCCTTTCAACCTCAGCATCACCGATGTGGATGGGGAAGTGTCCACTCCCCCACTGTCTCCTGTAGTCAAGATTCAAGATTCAAGATAGCTTTATTTGTCATCCAACACTGGACGAAATTCAGTCACCCACAGTCCAACAACAAAAGCATTAAACAAGCATTAAAACCACACAACCCCCAAAAACCCCCAAAACACAGTCCAACAATAAAAGCATTAAATAGGCATTCAAATTACACAACCCCAAAACCCCCAAAACACAGTCCAACAATAAAAGCATCAAACAGGCACTCAAATTACCCAACCCCAAAAACACACAAAAAAAGAAACATCCATCAAAGAAACATCCATCACAGTGAGTCTCCTCCAGTCCTCTCCTCACTGTGATGGAAGGCAACAATGTCTTTCCCTTCTCCTGCTGTCCTCGCCCGCAGTCAGGTTGTTGTGGTTGCAGGCCGCACCGGACGGTCCACAGCGGGCCAAGCCCAAGGCGCGTCGCGTCGCAGCCGCTCCCGCAGCCTCCGAAGACGGCCGGCTCCGCTGATGATAAGTCCGATCCGGGGCGGGCGAACACGCTGCTGCTGCCGCTGTTGTTGCACGTCGGGGCGGTCGTGGCTCCCGACATTGAAGCCCCCGCCCAGCAGAGAAATATCCCGCGGCCATCTTAGGCCGCGCCGGACGGTGAAATGTCCGCGCCCCAAGCCCCGCGATCCGGGGCGGGCGAACCCGCTGCCGCTGCCGGAGCTCCCGATGTCGGCATCCACGCGGCCCGAACCTAAGGCGAGTCGCAGCCGCTCCCGCAGCCTCCGAAGACGGCCGGCTCCGGTGATGGTAAGTCCGATCCGCGGGCTCTGCGAACCAGAGCCCTGGAGGCCGCCAGCTCCAGGAGTTGGGCCGATGGTAGGCCGCAGCAGGAACGGAGACACGGCCCAGAAAACAAAGGTCGAGTCTCCGTTCGGAAGGGACACCTATTTACAATGTTACTGTTTCCCCCCCTCCCCCCCACACCCACACATAGTACACAAACACAAAAACACCACATCACAACTACAATCAAGACAAAAAAAAAACAACAAAAACACAAAGACAAATGGACCGCAGGTGAGCCGCAGCTGCTAGGGCAGCGCCGCCAGTTGCTGATCATCTCTTTAGTTTTGCTGACATAGAGAGAGAGAAAGGTTATTTTCCTGGCACCAGCTGTTTAGTGCCTTTACCTCCTCTCTGTAGGCCGTCTCATTGTTGTCTGTGATGAGGCCCAAGATGGTCGTGTCGTCAGCCAACTGTAGGATGCTGTTTGAGCTGTGCTTAGCAGTACAGTCGTGCGTGAACAGGGAGTACAGGAGAGGACTGAGCACACAGCCCTGTGGTGTGCCTGTGTTGAGGATCAGTGAGGAAGAGGTGTGGCTGCCAATTCTCACCACCTGGGGCCTACCCGTCAGGAAATCGAATATCCATCTGCAGATGGAGGTCTCCAGTCCAAGATCAAGGAGTTTTGAGGAAATAATAGTGTTGAATGCCGAGCTGTAGTCAATAAAGAGCATTCTCACAAATGTATTTCCTTTGTCCAGGTGGGCGAGCGCAGTATGTATTGCCATGGCGATGACATCGTCCGTGGCCCTGTTTGGTCTATATGCAAACTGAAGAGGGTCCAAGGTGTCAGAGGAGCAGACGTGAGTTTTGACTAGTCGCTCGAAGCACTTCATGATGACTAATGTCAGTGCGACAGGACGGTAGTCATTTAAACAGGAGGTTACTGGTTTCTTAGGAACAGGAACGATGATGAATGCGTTGAAGGAGGTGGGAACCACAGACTGACTCCGAGAGAGGTTGAAGATGTTGGTGAACACCTCTGCCAGTTGATCAGCACACGCTCTGAGGGTCCGCCCTGGAATACCATCCGGCCCTGGAGCTTTGCGGTCGTTGACCTTTTTGAAGGACCACCTCACGTCTGCCGTTTGTAAGGGCAGTGTGGTAGTCCCCCTGCACACCTGTGGACTCGTGGTGAGCGCTGTGTTGTCTGCATCGAACCGGGCGTAAAAGGTGTGAGAGCGATGCGGTAGAATGAACAGTGCTCCTGTTTTTCCCTTTGTAGTCCGTGACGCAGCGTAATCCACTCCACATGCATCTGGAGTCCGAGCTGTAGTAGTTAGATTCCACTTTGTTTCTGTAGTCTCTCTTGGCTTTCCTGATGGACTTCCTGAACATGTGATAGTACAGTATGTGCTAAAAGAGCAAGTAGTAAAAAGTAAATCCACACAAGTTTGCTGAGTTGACTCGGAGCTCTCGTCAGCACAGCCATCTGCACGGCGCACCATGTGATCTTTGTCCTATATATCCCTCCTGCTATCTTTTTCTGAAACTTGATCCTTTTATCTCTCCCATTTCTGACTGATGATCTCTGACCTAAAATATTAAATGCTTCTCATTGCACAGATGATGACTGACCAGTCTTCAGCCTTTTCGGTTTGATTATTTTCCAACTTACTTATTTTTGAGATAAAGAGTAAATTTGTCTGCAAAATTAAATGCACCACATTGGGAGGCTTGTTTGACGCAAACTGTAGCGTAAACATTTAATAGGATTAAGTAAAGAAGATTTTTTTTTTTAACTAGAATCGGTAAATTCTTCAGAATGGGGTTGAGGTGAAACGGCATTTAGGTGACTTGAGTCGTCTCACAGGAGGCAGCCATTTTGACCCACCAACTGTACAGCAACACATTTTTGTCTTTGAAAATCGTCTTGTTTGAAGCACCCTTTGAAATACCCTTTGGTATTTTGCAAGGATAAATCCAGCATTTGCAAGAAATCAAAATGAATTTTAGAAAGATAACTGGTCAGTGGCATCCGTGTAGAAAGAAACATTGTTTTGGACTGAAATTTTGTCAGATAAGAATGCGAAAAGGCAATTGACTTGAAATGTTAACTTTCCCTCTGCCATAGATGCTGCAGACGTGCTGAGCATTTCCAGTGCTTTATTTCTATTTTTTGGCTTCTGCAGCTTCATCAGCTTATTTTTGTCAGCTACTAGATATCCTTGATGGTAGGCTAGAAACAACTTTCAGGGCTGTGAGCTAAAATATGGTTTAGGCCCTTTAAGGGAAATTGGATCTACCCTGCTCTGCAGTAATCAAAGACTACTTGGCTTTAAAATTGTGCGTGAGCTTGAGCTCATTCCCTGACTGCTGTTACCATGCACTTCTCCCAGAGGGTGGCTAGTGGTTGGGGAAGTGGCCTTGTGGCTTGCCTGCCTGTCTTGTATAGGTACAATGACATTACACTTTACTTCTGAAGTAAGGCATCAATGAGTCTTCACCTCATATCAATCAGTTTACTCTTTATGCCAGACTACAAGTCTAAAGATATTTAGACTGGTGATAATAAATGCAACTAATCATAGTTGATGGTTTACATGAAATATTTAACAATTATTTAGCAAACATTGAAATGTTTTGGGTCTAGACCCTTCAGACTGAGGTGTCTGAAAGAAGGGTCCCGACCTGAAACATCAACTCTTCCGTTTCTCCAGAGATGCTGCCTGACCCACTGAGTGACTCCAGCTTTTTGGTTTATACCAGTATCTGCAGTTCCTTTCCACACATGCAAATATTGAAAAACTGGCTAAAAATCTCAGGGTAACATGCAATAAAATTGAGAATCAAAGTATTATTTGACTTCATGGTTAATTTTTTTGTCTACTGCTGCAATCCTGCAACATCACTCATAAGTAGCATTGGAATTTATTGTATAATGAATTCTGCAAATGTGGTGTTGCTGTGAAGTAATTTATTAGATGTGGAAATGCTCAGAGGGCAATGCTGGTTTGTCAGATGAGGTGCAAGGTCTTGATACTAAGATTAGTGAAGGGCTGTTTGACATGAAATATTGCAAAGATATTGCCATGTTCTGTGGTTGATAATGGTGAAAATGTGAAGATTTAAAATCTGCCTGAATTGGCTTTTGAATTTAGTTTAACAGTGGATGTCAATTGTGAATATAATTCCTATGCAGATTCTTATGGGCCATGGGCTAACACCAAGACTTGATCTGTCTTCTTGCATCTTTGTATTGAAATGGCACGATTGTCCAACAACATGGAAATAATTCAAAAGCCATTGAATTAGTTACCCCAATGTTTCCTTTGCATTGGTTTTCTTGACACACCACTTGCAACCTTTCTGGGTGGACGGCATGTGACCAGGGTAGTAGGGTGAGGGACGAGGGAAGGGAGGAGATTGCATCTGTAGTGTTTGAAACATAGAAACATTGGAAATAGGTGCAGGAGGAGACCACTTGGCCCTTCGAGCCAGCACCGCCATTCATTGTGATCATGGCTGATCATCCACAATCAGTAACCCGTGCCTGCCTTCTCCCCATATCCCTTGATTCCACTAGCCCCAAGAGTTCTATCTAACTCTCTTTTAAATTCATCCAGTGAATTGGCCTCCACTGCCTTCTGTGGCAGAGAATTCCACAAATTCACAACTCTGGGTGAAAAAGTTTCTTCTCACCTCAATTTTAAATGGCCTCCCCTTTATTCTTAGACTGTGTCCCCTGGTTTTTACAGTAGACAAAATATTTGCACGTTACAATTACTTCAATGGTGAGTATTTATTTCCAAAAGGCAAATAATCAAATGGGGATAGGATACCACACTAGATCACATTCCACTTCTTTCCTCTTGGCAGTCTTATACAACTTGTCTTTTGCTGTAATGGCAGTGAGTCCTTGAGGTCTGACCTTCCTCTGATCATTGTAGTAACAACATGGTAGTTGCAAGGTTTGTATGAAGCTCCCATCAGGAAATGTGCAGCTCAATTTACAGCTCAATTCCTGGTAGGAAATTTAGTAGTATGCTTTCAAAGAACCTTGCATCAAGTTAAGTAGTTTTCGATCTTTCGAAAAAGTTTGGGGTTTTTTCGGTTTTTTTCCTCATCAGTTTTAAATGGCCTCCCCTTTATTCTTAGACTGTGTGGCCCCTGGTTCTGGACTCCCCCAACATTGGGAACATTTTTCCTGCATCTAGCTTGTCCAGTCCTTTTATAATTATGTTTCTATAAGATCCTTTCTCATCTGTCTAAATTCCAGTGAATACAAGCCAAGTCTTTCCAATCTTTCCTCATTTGACAGTACCGCCATCCTGGGGATTAACCTCGTGAACCTATGCTGCCCTGCCTCAATAGCAAGGATGTGCTTCCTCAAATTAGGAGACCAAAACTGCACACACTATTCCAGATGTGGTCTCACTAGGGCCCTGTACAACTGCAGAAGGACCTCTTTACTCCTGTACTCAAATCGTCTCGTTATGAAGGCCAATGTGCCATTCGCTTTCTTCACTGCCTGCTATACTTGCATTTCAGTGACTGGTGCACAAGGATACCCAGGTCTCATTGCACTTCGCTTTTTCCTAATCTGACACCATTGAGATAATAATCTGCTGCCTTATCCCTGCTGCCAAAGTGGATAACCTCACATTTATCTACATTATGCTGCATCTGCCCACTCACTCAACCTGTCCAAGTCACCCTGCAACCTCCTAGCATCCTCTTCACAGTTCACACTGCCACCCAGCTTTGTGTCATCTACAAATTTGCTAGTGTTAGTTTTAATTCCATCATCTAAATCGTTAATATATATTGTAAATGTTGTGGCCCCAGCATCGAACTTTGTGGCACTCCACTCGCCACTGCCTGCCATTCTGATAGGGACCCGTTTATTCCTACTCTTTGTTTCCTGTTTGCCAACCAATTCTCTATCCATGTCAATACCCTACCCCAATACCATGTGCTCTAATTTTGCCCACTAATCTCCTGTGAGGGGCCTTATCAAAGGCTTTCTGAAAGTTCAGATACACTATGTCCACTGGCTCTCCTTCATCCATTTTACTTGTCACATCTTCAGAAAGATTCCTGAAGATTAGTCGAGCAGGATTTCCCCTTCATTTGGGTATGGGAGGAGGGGTCAGTTAAAATATGAGCAGGTTTGGGAAATATGCAAAGGGAAATGAGTACATTGGAAGTTAGCCATTTTGTTCCAACAGTTTCCCAAATTAGGAAGGGATTAATAAATGACATCATTGCACATACTGTATTAATGATACAAGTGTAGTCAAAGCATTGGAGTCCTGAGTCGAGCCATTGGTATTCCTTCTTGGGACAAGCTTTGAGGATGACTTAAACTTCAGTTCTGAGGTGATTCGGTCCGGGCAGAAGGTGTTTGATGTGCCGCAATGTTGGGGTAGTATGAGGTGGAGTACTGATTGCACATGCACAATTTTGGTATGCACGAGCTTCGGGACCAAAACAACATCAATAATGCTGCTCCTGATTTCTACACTTGTCGCGTAAGATTTTAGTCGGTGGGGATGTTGCACTCTTTCTAAAAAGAGGCTTTGAGTACATCTTGGATCTCTTCCTCAGATTGCCACGATCTGTGACGGCTGAGAATTTCTGTTTTGGGGTTCTGGTGATGGAGTGTAGCATGCATAGTAGAACCAACTCTAACAACATTTAGATACATGGATAGGACAGGTTCAGAGGGATATATATGGTCCAAATGAAGGCAGGTGGGACGTGTAGATGGGACATGTTGGCCAGCGTGGGCAAGTTGGACAGAAGTGCCTGTTTCCACGCTGTAAGACTCTGACTATGACTAATTGCTTCAGGATATTTATCTCAAGACACTGACGTGTGTTCATTTATTCTTCTATGAATTAGGTGAATTTATCACAGGCAATGTTGCCTTGTATTTTGTGTATCTTGATGTGCTGGTCATAATAATAATAATAATAATACATTTTATTTATATAGCGCTTTTCATATACTCAAAGACGCTTTACAGAGATTTTGAGAACATAGGGAAATTAATAAATAGATAAATAAGTAAATAAATAAATGAACAGAGAAAGGAGACAGTAGGTGAGGTGACCTTCAGTGGTTGAAGGCAGTACTGAACAGGTGAGACTTCAGCGATGTTTTGAATGTGGTGAGTGTGGGGGAGTCTCTAACGGTTTGGGGTAGTGAGTTCCATAGGGTGGGAGCAGCGATGGAGAAAGCCCTGTCCCCCCAGGATCTGAGTTTAGTCCGGATGTGGGGGGATAGGAGATTGGCAGCGGCAGAGCGGAGGGTGCAGGTGGGAGTGTGCCTGTGGAGGAGGTCGGTCAGGTAGGATGGGGCCAGGTTATGGAGGGCTTTGTAGGTTATGAGGAGGATTTTGTACTGGATTCTCTGGGGGATGGGGAGCCAGTGGAGTTTATAAAGGACGGGGGTGATATGGTCACGGATCGAGGTGTGTGTGAGTAGACGGGCAGCGGAGTTTTGAATGTATTGAAGTTTATTGATGATTTTTGAGGGTGCGCCATAGAGGAGGCTGTTGCAGTAGTCCAGACGGGAGGTGATGAAGGCGTGGATGAGGGTTTCTGCAGCTGTGGAGGAGAGGGATGGACGGAGACGGGCAATGTTTTTGAGGTGGAAGAAGGCTGTCTTTGTGATGTGTTTGATGTGTTTGTCGAAGGAGTTTGCATGGATGAACCATCAATTTTGTTCTATGCAGATACTGACTCTTTGGTCCACAGCAGCCTTGCTGACGTTTCTGTCCATCTATACTAATTCTGTGTGAATATAAAAAGGAATACTCCTTGCATCCCCCTTAAAACCTCATCTTGCCTTAAACCTATGCCTTCTTGTTTATGTTGCCCCAATTAATGGAAAAGGTTTTGAGCATACACCTGGTCTATGCCTCTTGTCTTCTATCAGGTTATCACTTTGCTGCCTCTGCTCTAGTGCAAACAAGCCCAGCCTATCCAATCTGTCCCCCGAACTATTCTTCCAATCCAGGCACATTTCTGGTGAATTTCCTCTGCACTCTCCAGTGCAATCACATACTTTCCACACTGTGGCAACCAGTGTTTTATAAAGTTACAGCATGACCTCCCAACTCTTGAATTCAGTGGTCTGATTGATGAATGCAAGCATGCCACATGCTGCCCCTATCAACCAGTGGTGCCATTTTCAGGGAACTGTGGACTTGCATCACTGAGTTTCTGTTCAGCATTTATTTTGTACCCTACACATATCGTGTGAGTGTGTGGATATATCCTACATCTATTTGACTTCCCAAAATGTAATGCCTTGCACATATTGGGATGAAATTCCATTTGTGAATGCTGTGCTCAACTTTTCAACTGATAAATATCGCAGTAGCCTTGGACAATCTTTTCACTATCCATAACACCAATCCTTGTTAACTGCAAACTTTACCTGCTACATCCAAGTTGGTATAATCACAAATGACAAAGGTCCCAACACAGATCCCTGTGGTAAACCATTAAAATCAAAAAACCTCCTTCCACTGCTACCTCTGACTCCTATCACCAAGTCATTTTTGGATCCAATTAACCAACTTTTCTTGGATCCAATATGCCTTGCCTTTTGGACCAGCCTACCATTTGAGACCTTGCCAAAGCCCATATAGGCAACATCTATTACCCTACCGTCTTCGCTCAAATTAGTGAGCGAATTTCCTTCTCAAACCTATGGTGATTATCCCAGATCAGTCACTGCCATTCCAAATGTACATAAATCCTGTCCCCTTAATTTTTTCCAATAATTCTGATACTACTGGCATTTACTTCATTTCCATGAAGGGCAGTGAATGCTGCTAGTGCTGGACAATGGGACTTGTACCATGTTTAAAGTCTTCATCCTTAATTGCTGAATTGACCAATGGTTAATTTAATTTCAGTACTTTCCTTTTGATGGGTGTCTTCTGTCAGAGGGGCAGCTTGGAGAAAGATCTTAGTTTCATGGCTGTT
This sequence comes from Rhinoraja longicauda, assembly GCF_053455715.1. Taxonomy (NCBI): domain Eukaryota; kingdom Metazoa; phylum Chordata; class Chondrichthyes; order Rajiformes; family Arhynchobatidae; genus Rhinoraja; species Rhinoraja longicauda. The sequence goes on along the minus strand of NC_135957.1, from coordinate 87,150,017 downwards.
GCACAAGATCCATAAGGTCATAAGGAATAGTAGAATTAGGCAATTTGGCCCATCAAGTCTACTCCGCCATTCAATCATGGCTGATCTATCTCTCCTAACCCCATTATCTTGCCTTCTCCCCATAATCTCGATGACACCCGTACTAATCAAGAATCTATCTATATCTACCTTAAAAATATCCACTGACTTGGCCTCCACAGCCTTCTGTGGCAAAGAATTCCACAGATTCACCACCCTCTGACAAGAAATTCTTCCTCATCTCTTTTCTAAAGGAACGTTCTTTAATTCTGAGGCTGTGACCTCTAGTCCTAGATTCTCCCACTAGTGGAAACATCCTCTCCACGTCCACTCTATCCAAGCCTTTCACTAATCTGTATGTTTCAATGAGGTCCCCCTCATTCTTCTGAATTCCAGCGAGTACAGGCCCAGTGCTGACAAATGCTCATCCTAGCTTTACCTACTCATTCCTGGGATAATTCTTGTAAACCTCCCCTAGACCCTCCCCAGAGCCATCACATCCTTCCTCTGATATGGTGCCCAAAATTGCTCAAAATATTCCAAATGTAGCCTTACCAGCGCCTTATAGAGCCTCAACATTACATCCCTGTTTTTGTATACAAGCCCTCTTGAATTAAAGCTAGCATTGAGTTTGTTTTCTTTACTACCAACTGGATTTGCAGATTAACTTTGTGGGAATCCTGCACCAGCACTCCCAAGTCCCTTTGCTCCTCGATTTCTGGATTCTCTCCCCATTTAGAAAATAGTCTACCCCTTTATTCCTACTACCAAAATGCTTGACTCATCACTTTGCTACATCATATTCCATCTGCCAATTCTTTTCGCACTCTCCCAACCTGTCCAGGCCCTTCTGCAGAGTCCCTGCTTTCCTTGCACTACCTGCCCCTCCACCTATTTTCATATCATCCACAAACTTTGCCACAAAGCCTTCAATCCCCATGGCCAAATCATTAATATACAACGTAAAGAGCAGCGGCCCCAGCACCGACCCTTGCAGAACTCCACTTGTCACTGGCAGCCAACCAGGTAAAGCTCCCTTTATTGCCACCCTTTGCCTTCTGCCATCCAGCCATCCTGCTATCCATGCTAGTATCTGCCCTTTGATACCGTGGGCTCTCATCTTCCTAAACAGCCTGATGTGTGGCAAATCCACTTTAATTTGTGCTTGAGTGGAGGAGTTGATCAATCCTTTGCTGTTTTTCGAGCAGGTGCTGTCTATACCATATCCTTCTCTGATGAGGAGACTAAGTGCTAGAGTAACTCAACAAGTCAGGTGGTATCTCTGGAGAAAACAGATCAGTGATGTTTTGGGTAGAGACTCTGAGGATCAGAATGTTAGTGCAGCTGACATAAATTGAAAGGTTTCCCATACATTTGTAAGATTAGCTCCACTCCCATGGGAAGTTTGTTGGAAGGCTGCTAAGAAAAATAGAGAAAGGTGTCAAGAGACCCTTGCTTGATGCAAATATTCACTATTTAAATTATTACATACAAGCCGTAGCAATCCAGCATTGAAAGCATTGAATTGTGATTGCTGGTAATGAGTGCAAACGTGTATGAGAAATGTATTTTTATTTTGGTTAATATACCAGTGGGGAGAAAAATGATTTAAATGCAGATGTTAGCCTTGTGAATTGTGCTTGGAAATGCAGAAGCAAGGGCTGTAGACCCACCACAGGTGCAAGTAACATGGTTAATGTCTATGCAAGCACAGACGTAATTTTATAAAGTATAATAATATACATGCAGGCTGAAGCATTCTGAAGTCTCTATATATAAATTCCGAATATTCCCAAGGGCTTGTTTGAGAACTTCTGTAACATGAACATTATTTTTCCACAAAAGGGCTATCTATAAGAGTCCTGTCCTTGGCTATCCAAAACATCAAACGCCACCTGCAAAATGCATTGACTGCAATTGATTTCCTTCCCAAAAAAATTGTACTTGGTGTCATGTGGCCAATGCTAAATTTCATTCGGTGCAGTGTGGCCAATGATGGAGATACCAGCTTTCTCAAATGGACTGGAAAAATAGCATATAAAAACAAATGTTCCGAGACAAATAAACTAAATTGTTTAAGTGTTATCTTTGCTTTGTTTTTGATCCCAGGAAATACCCATTCGGTGTTCTGCATAATCTTTCTCTGGCTTTTTCTCTTGCCTTGGCATAGATTCTTGTTTTGAAAAGTTGCGTAAACTGCAGTTGGTTTTTCCATTGCCTAAATATTTTTCCAATGTATAAATACTTGAGGGAAATAAATCGCTTGTTCAACAGTGAAGAAAGAAATGTAACAGCAGATATACAAGGAAAGGATAAATATGGATAGACACAAAATGCTGGAGTAACACAGCGGGTCAGGCAGCATCTCTGGGGAGAAGGACTCGAAACATCACCCGTTCCTTCTTTCCAGAAATGCTGTCTGTCACGCTGAGTTATTCCAGCATTTTGTATCTACGATTTAAACCAGCTTCTGCAGTTATTTCCTGCACAAGGATAAATGTGGTCTACTTTTCTAATGGCAGTTTTAAAAATTGAATGTGGTTGCTTGAATTCAATGCATTTTGTGATATGGTGTGATATGGTGGGTTGAAGTGGAATGCTGGTCTGATAGGTAAATTTTAACTTTGGCATAGAGAATGGCTGCAAGTTGAAGTACATACTGGACTGAGCACGCTGCTACTGGAGTTCTGCAATGACATTTGAAATCCAAGGCAAGGCAAGATCGGCGAGACCAAGCGCAGGCTCGGCAATCGTTTCGCTGAACACCTTCGCTCAGTCCGACTCAACTAATCTGATCTCCCGGCAGCTCAGCACTTCAACTCCCCCTCCCACTCCCAATCTGAACTTCCTGTCCTGGGCCTCCTCCATTGTCAGAGTGAAGCCCAGCGCAAATTGGAGGAACAGGACCTCATATTTCACTTGGGCAGCTTACACCCCACCCCAGCAGTATGAACATTGACTTCTCTAACTTCAGATAGTCCCTGCTTTCCCTCTCTATCCCCTCCCCTTCCCAGTTCTCCCACTAGTCTTCCTGTCTCCGACTACATTCTATCTTTGTCCTGCCCCCTCCCCTGACAACAGTCTGAAGAAGGGTCTTGACCCGAAACGTCACTCATTCCTTCTCTCCCGAGCTGCTGCCTGACCCGCTGAGTTACTCCTGCATTTTGTGTCTACCTTCGATTTAAACCAGCATCTGCAGGTTTTTTTTCCTATGCAAGACTACTTAAAGATGTTTCACATTTCTCCCCTGTAAATGTCTGGGAGAAGGTTTGGTTTAAGCAAATCTTGGTTCTTGGTTTAAGCAAATATTGGTTTAAGCAAATATGGTAGAGGATTATTGATACAAGGGTGAAAGGAGAAGTGAACAAGGTCAAACGCTTGGTGTTTTCTTGCAGTTTTGTTGGAAAAGGTTCTTCTAATAGGATATTAGAAGAATAAAATTGGATAACTCTGATGGCATTTTGATTTGTAGGATAGCTCTTCAATTTTGCCTTTCCAGATGTCATTGTTTTGCTGTCTTAAGTGAGCTAGCAGCATCTCTTATCAAATCCACTAACTACTATAACATTTAAGATATTTGGATAGGAAAGGTTTAAGGATGTGGGACTAATGTAGATGGGGCATATTAGTCAGCATGGACACATTGAGCCGATGGGCCTGTTTCTGCACCCTACTGCTCTGACACTTCCTTGTTTGACTCTTTCATTTAGTCATAATTGGTAGATTCACCACGTTGGCTACCTGAGCCATTTTGGAAGATGCAGGGATGAGGGGGGAATGTGGGAGTGGTGGATTGGCAGCGGGGACTCAACCCCCTTGTTGCTGGAGATTAAAGAGCAAACAGATTGCTGGATGTGTGAATGGGTTTTGTGGCCATAGCGATGGTAACCAAGAGTAAAATGATTTGTTTGTCATAAATAGAGGTTCGGTAAGCTTTTTTGTTACGTGCTATCTAGTCGGTGGAAAGACTGCAATCAAGCTGTGCACAGAGTACAGATACAGGATAAAGGCAACAACATTTGGTGTAAAGTAAAGCCTGATTAAAGATAGTCAGAGGATCTCCAATGAGGTAGATAGGTCGGAAAAGCTCTGTCGTTGTTGGAAGGATGATCCGGTTGCCTGATAAGAACTGGGAAGAAACTGTCCCTGAATCTGGAGGTGTGTGTTTTCACACTTGTGTATCTCATGCCTGCTGGGAGAAGGGAGTGTGTCCGGGGTGGGACTCGACCTTGATTATGCTGGTTGCTTTTGCAGAGGCAGCCTGAATGTAGATGGAGTCAATGGAAGGGGGATTGGTTTGATTTATGAATAAGGTTCATAAGATTTATGAATAAGGAATACGTTTTCCAACTTTAGATAGTTCCTCTGTCCCTCTCTTCCCCTCCCCCTTCCCAGATCTCCCACTGTCTTCCTGTCTCCACCTATATCCTTCCTTTGTCCCGCCCCCCCTGACATCAGTCTGAAGAAGGGTCTCAACCCGAAACGTCGCCCATTCCTTCTCTCCTGAGATGCTGCCTGACCTGCTGAGTTACTCCAGCATTTTGTGAATAAATACCTTCGATTTGTACCAGCATCTGCAGTTATTTTCTTACACAGGTGATATTAAGACTTTCCAACTAGTTCTGTGGGTTGAATTTACTTTTGGATTACTAATTCAGCTGCAATGCAGCTATATAGTGCACTTGTATTGATGGTTTCAAATTGTAGATTAAAATGTTTGCAACACGCACTACAGAAATCAGAAATTTCCATGAGAAATCACTAATTACTAATTAACGTATTCAATTTACCACTGATCAACATTGTAAAACTCATTATGGTCGCAACAGAAATATTGTGCTAATTAATGATTACTTTGTTAATAGTATACACTAACATTTATAAATGGCTCATTAATTATTTACAAGCAGGTATGGCCATTAGTTGTGTCTGTTTTAGTACGTTAGACATTATCTTTCAATGCCTTGTCTCTCAGGACCCATTATTTTTCTCTCCAGATTTGAGTATCTTCTGTTGCAGTTATTTTCTCTGATGTATATTTGTGCTGAATTTGAATAACAAACAATGAATGCCTTACTGGATGGGTTATTTAGCTTGTAAATGTCTCGTTTTATGATTCCATTAGAAACTAAGGATTATGTTGCAATTTTACAAAATACTTCCAGCTATTCACTATTTAACATGTTATGGCGGCTTATTCGCACTTAGATACTATGTCACGGTGCATTATTTCTAATTTGGTACCATTTAACAGCAACATATCTTGACTGTTCGAAAATATACCCTGCAAACATTTGTATTTGGACACTGGTACTTTACAACACAAATATTTTCTTTACGGGGAAGGGAATCTGCGATCCGTGTCTCGTTTGGTGGGTGTACATATGCACGTACTTGATTCTGCAAAACCTTGGTTCAGGGGAAATTGTGTATGTAATAGGGATGGGAAAATAAATGCTGGCAAAGTCTGCACCCCGTGAAGAATGTTTTCATCAAAGCAGAATTGTCATCAAATGGATGCGGAAATGAAAATTTCAGACTTGAGCTACGTTTTGTTATGATGAGGATATGGATAGGAATTTTAAGTGGCATTTAAACCATCTGAAGAACAAAATATAGTATAGCGCAGGAACAGGTCCGTCAGCCCAAAATGTCTGTGCTAATCGTGGTGCCAAGTTAAGCTAATCCCCTCCACCTGCATGTGGTAAGTGTACTATAATATCAGTGATACCACCTGGGACAAGGCATTTTATAATTCAATAATTCCTTTTCATTTGGAATTTTAAGAATGTGGTAGTCATTGCAGTGGGAGACTTTAAATTATCTCTGCTTGAATGAAGCAAATAATAAGTGCATATGTTGTTTTTCTAGAAAAAGCTGAAAAATCAAGGATCATCTGTGAAAGGAATCCACTGATTTACTTATCAACCATGAGGAGTTGACTTTTCAGATGAAATCATTGATCTGAAACGTTTAGTTCTGGATGACCCAAGTATTCCCATCTCTTCCTGTCTTTGCATCAGACTCCCAGCATGACTTCATAAGTCTTAGGAGCAGAATTAGTCCATTCAGCCCATTAACTACTCTGCCATTCATTCGCAGCTGATTTATCTTTCCCTCACAACCCCGTTCTCCTGCCATCTCCCCATAACCTCTGACACCTTTACTAATCAAGAACCTGTCGATTTCTACTTTAAAAAATACCCATTGACTTGGCCTCCACAGCCTTCTGTGGCAATGAATTCCACAGATTCAGCACCCTCCGACGAAAGAAATCCCTTATCTCCTTTCAGCGCTTCCTTTTATTAAGGTGCGTCCTTTTATTCAGAGCCTGTGCCCTCTGATCCTATACTCCCCACATCCACTCTGTCTACCTAATTTTGCCATCTTTTTATTTAACCCCTATCAGAACATGTGGCTCTGATGTCTTTCTCTCTAATATATTCTTTGCAGGTAAAATGGCAATTGACAAGCGTCAGTCAGCTCCCAATCCACTTCCGTCAGGACCTCTTACACTATTGAAATCAGCCTCCCCCCCCCCCCCCCCCCCCCCCACACAAACATACATAAATTTTGTTCCTTCATTTTAGGGCCACCAATCTTGTCCCTTTCCCTGGACAGACTTGGATTGTTTTCTTAGAAATGCCAAATGTTGAGAGACCTGATTGAGTAGTCTGAAGAAAGGTCTTGACCTGAAATGTCACCCATTCCTTCTCTCCAGAAATGCTGCCTGTCCTGCTGAGTTACATCAACTTTTTGTGTCTTCCTGATAGATTAGGTTAGTTTGGTCCATTATTGCTAAGTGTGCAAAGGTACAGTGAAAAGCTTTTGTCGTGTCCCATTCAGTCAAACAAAGGTTAATGCACGATTATAATCAAGCCATTCACAGTGTACAGATAAGGATAAAAGGTACAATATTTAGTGCAAGATGAAGTCTGGTTAAAGATGCCTCAAAGTTCTCTGAGGTAGATGGAAGGTCAAGCTGCATTCTGGCTGGTGTGAGGACAGTCGAGTTACCTGGTAACAGCTGGGAAGAAACTGCCCCTGAATCTGGAGGTATGTGTTTTCAAACTTGATGGAAGAGGGAGTGACCAGGGTGAGATTAGTCCATGACTATGCTGGTGGCCTTGCTGAGGCAACGTGGTGTAGATGGAGTCAGTGGAAGGGAGTTTGGTTTGCATAATGGACAGGGCTACATCCACAACTCTCCGCAATTTCCCAAACCATACTGTGATGTATCCTGATAAAATGCCTTCCACGGTGCATCTGTAAACGTTGGTGAGGGTTGGTGGACATGCTGAAATTTATTTCCTTAGAAGGCATAGTGAGGAATTGGTATGCTTTCTTGGCCATTTCTTCAATGTGGCTGGTCCAGCACAAGTTGCTGGTGATATTTAACCCTGAGAACTTGAAGCTTTCCACCATTTCTACTTCAGTGCCCTCGATGTATCTTGGGGTGTGGGCACTGCTTCACTTCCTGATTTGTCACTGATCTGTTGGTCAGGAAGTTAAGGTTCCTGTTGCATAGGTGAGTGCTGACTCAGTTCCACAAGTTTGGAGAAGTGGTCTATAAAATAATGTATAGGGTGGACGGTTAGAACTTTCCCCTCACTGTCGATATCGTTCTAGAGGCATAACTTTATAAAGAAATAGGGGCAAAATTAAAGGAGAAATGGGGGTAAAGTTTTTAGAGGGTGGCATTTGAGGTGGTTAGATAAGCACATGGATATGGATCGTGCTAGCAGAGGGGATTAATTTATCTTGGCATCGTGTTCAGGTCTGACGTTATGTGCCGAAGGGCCTATTTCTGTGCTGTTCTATGTTCCGTTTCCATATCTGCCTTAACTTGCAGAATTGGGCCAAAGTATTCTCAAAAGGATAGTCAGGGCTTCCCTGCAGTCAGTAAACCACTGGAGCTATTCCAATACGCGTTGAATGTAATGCTTGGAGATTCCAATTAAGATTGAATAACTGCTGTTCTGTGAAAACAAAAGCAAAACATTGCAGATGTTGACAACGTCTGGGACAAACAGCAACAGCAGAAAAACAGCAATATTGTCTCAGTGATAACCTTTGAAGAATGAAGCTTTCCTCATACTTTATCAGCTAGATTTCAAATAGGAAAATTGTTTTCTTAAGGCATACTATTGCAGTGTAATATTTCCTTTACAAGCATATTTGCTGAAATGATTTCCATTTGTGGCTATAATTTCAAAATTGTGCCATGCTCTATTTCTCATGTAGAATTCCTGGAAATGAGATTTGTTTTTATTTTGGGGATTGCTGGTTGATCCATTTATGTTATCAAAGTTAAGCTGAGGAATTATTCTATGAGAATGACCACAAACTGAAAAAGCAAGGCATTATAGACAATAGGTGCAGGAGTAGGCCATTCGGCCCCTTCGAGCAAGCACCGCCATTCAATGTGATCATGGCTGACCATTCTCAATCAGTACCCCGTTCCTGCCTTCTCCCCATACCCCTTGACTCCGCTATCCTTAAGAGCTCTATCCAGCTCTCTCTTGAATGCATTCAGAGAATTGGCCTCCACTGCCTTCTGAGGCAGTGAATTCCACAGAATTACAACTCTCTGACTGAAAATATTTTCCTCATCTCTGTTTTAAATGGCCTACCCCTTATTCTTAAACTGTGGCCCCTGGTTCTGGACTCCCCCAACATTGGGAACATGTTTCCTGCCTCTAACGTGTCCAACCAATAGACAATAGGTGCAGGAGGAGGCCATTCGGCCCTTCAAGCCAGCACCGCCATTCAATGTGATCATGGCTGATCATTCCCGTTCCTGCCTTCTCCCCATACCCCCTGACTCTGCTATCTTTAAGAGCACTATCTAGATCTCTCTTGATAACCCCTTAATAATCTTATGTTTTGATAAGATCCCCTCTCATCCTTCTAAATTCCAGTGTATACAAGCCTAGCCACTCCAGTCTTTCAACATATGACAGTCCCGCCATTCTGGGAATTAACCTAGTAAACCTACGCTGCACACCCTCAATAGTAAGAATATCCTTCCTCAAATTTGGAGACCAAAACTGCACACAGTACTCCAGGTGCGGTCTCACTAGGGCCCTGTACAACTGCAGAAGGATCTCTTTGCTCCTATACTCAACTCCTCTTGTTATGAAGGCCAACATTCCATTGGCTTTCTTCACTGCCTGCTGTACCTGCATGCTTCCTTTCAGTGACTGATGCACTAGGACACCCAGATCTCGTTGTACGTCCCCTTTTCCTAACTTGACACCATTCAGAAAATAATCTGCCGTCTTATTCTTACCACCAAAGTGGATAACCTCACACTTATCCACATTAAACTGCATCTGCCATGCATCCACCCACTCACACAACCTGTCCAAGTCACACTGCAACCTCATAGCATCTTCCTCACAGCTCACACTACCAACCAGCTTTATCATCTGCAAATTTGCTAATTGTACTTTTAATCCCTTCATCCAAGTCATTAATGTATATTGTAAACAGCTGCGGTCCCAGCACCGAGCCTTACGGTACTCCACTAGTTACTGCCTGCCATTCTGAAAGGGACCCATTTATCCCCACTCTTTGCTTTCATCATCATATATATACAGCCGGAAACAGGCCTTTTCGGCCCTCCAAGTCCGTGCCGCCCAGTGATCCCCGTACATTAACACTATCCTACACCCACTAGGGACAATTTTTACATTTACCCAGCCAATTAACCTACATACCTGTACGTCTTTGGAGTGTGGGAGGAAACCGAAGATCTCGGAGAAAACCCACGGGGAGAACGTACAAACTCCTTACAGTGCAGCACCCGTAGTCAGGATCGAACCTGAGTCTCCGGCGCTGCATTCGCTGTAAAGCAGCAACTCTACCGCTGCGCTACCGTGCCGCCCATGTCTGTCAACCAATTTTCTATCCAAGTCAGTACCCTACCGCCAATACCATGTGCTCTAATTTTGCCCACTAATCTCCTATGTGGGACCTTGTGGAAAGCTTTCTGAAAGTCGAGGTACACCACATCCACCGGCTCTCCCCTGTCAATTTTCCTAGTTACATCCTCCAAAAATTCCAGAAGATTAGTCAAGCATGATTTCCCCTTCGTAAATCCATGCTGACTCGGAACGATCCTGTTACTGCTATCCAAATGGTCTGCAATTTTGTCTCTTATAATTGACTCCAGCATCTTCCCCACCACTGATGTTAGACTAACTTTCCCGTTTTCTCTCTCCCTCCTTTCTTAAAAAGTGCGATAACATTAGCTACCCTCCAATCCACAGGAACTGATCCTGAATCTATAGAACATTGGAAAATGATCACCAATGCGTCCACAATTTCTAGAGCCACCTCCTTAAGTACCCTGGGATGCAGACCATCAGGCCCTGGGGATTTATCAGCCTTCAGTCCCATCAGTCTACCCAACACCATTTCCTGCCTAATGTGGATTTCCTTCAGTTCCTCTGTCAACCTAGGATCTCTGGCCACTAGAACATCTGGGAGATTGTTTGTATCTGTATTATTTTGTTCACTGTACTAAGTAAACTCTATTCATTCTAATTTCCAATGAATGTTTATCTAACTGATGCTGATTCAGATTGTTATAATTTCTCATGTAATTCTTTTAGTTTTATAGATGCATCATGAAAATTGGCCCCTTTGGCCCACAGACCTCACGAGCCTGTTCACACTAGTTTCTGTTATGCCACAATTGCATCCACTCCCGACACTAGGGGCCATTTAGTGGTCAGTCAATGTAGAAACCCACATCTTGGGAATGTGGGAGGAAAGCGAAGTACCCGGAGGAAACCCATGCGGTCGGTCGCAGGGGGAATAATATTTAGAGTAAACAGCATTTAAGTCATTTGGCAAAGCAAAACAATATATTTCTCGCACTTGTACAAGCTTGCTTCATAGACCCAGATCCTCCTGTTCTCAACTCGGTTCTTTTTAATCGATTCATTTCTATCCTTGCAAGGTTGAGAAGAGTAAGATTCTTAATTGAGCTAAATTGATCTGTGGTTTTCCTTCCTTTGATGTGAAGGATTGCAATGATGCAGTATATGCTGATTACTGGCAAGCTATTTGATGACCTATTATTGATCACGAATTGGTCCCGTCGTGCCTAAATCAAATAATAGCTGACTGGAGGGTCTAAATACAATTCTCTCCAAGGACCAGCATACTGAGAATTTACTTAGAAGGCAGGCTTTATGAAGAATGATTCTGCACATGTTTGAGCCCTGCTGCAGGACTTCTGTGGTTACAGTATTCCGTAGAGTAATAACGCAAGCAATAATAACGTTGTCAAATTCATTGGCAGGATATTACCTCACTTTTTCCATTTAAGAACTTGATGAACACTTTGTTTTTGCTGTAAATGCCTTTATCCCCAAAATAACCTTGAACTCTAACGTGATATTATGAAGAGTTCTTTACAGAATCAGAGTACAATGCTTAGTTTAGAAGGAGACTATTTGACCCATCTAGTCTATACTGGCTCCAAGAGCAATCCAACTTGGAAATTGCCTTTTAGACACTGAGCAGGTCCTTTTAAACGAGAAGATTTTGATAGGACATGTTTATAGTAAAGGATTTACTGATATCTAGCTGTTAACTTCCAGAAAATAGATTTTTATGATCACTAAGAATTGCAGAGGTTGATTTAGAAATTCTATGTTTATTGAGCAGTCTGACTGGACATGAATATGTACCGCATAGGAACAGACCCTTCAGTACACGATGTCTGTGCTGCACACGACACCAAGATGAAATAATCATATCTGCCTCTATATCATTCTAATCTTTCATACCAAAAATGGGTGCCAAGTTTGAAATTTATTTTGAATTTCATGTTGACTTGGAGAAACGCTTATCATTTCTGCACTCCCTCTACTTCCAAACCTGGCATTGGTTATGACTGTCTGGAAAATGTTTACTTAACTGGACGATCCATGTATATAATCTGTCAACAAATTGTATTTGCATGCAGACAGTTGCATCTATTTATGGATGGAAGAGACTGGGAAATGGGGCGGGCATCATTTGCTATTTAGGTAGAGATATGAAATGGCAAGGGTAAGAAGTCATTGGTGTCAAATGGGGACTTCAACAGTAGCCCATCTGTAGTTTTAGATATGTAGTACATATTATAAATTGATGTGCTTGTAGGAAAGACTCTACAATTGTGGATAATCCTAATCAGTTTTGAGATTGAATTCATAGTTGATTTCAAATGGCTTCCTTGAGCAATATATTGAACCACAGGGCAGGCATTTTGGATCTGCATTGTGTAATGAGATGGGATTAATCTTTTATTAATCCAGGAACGTAATCATACTATGTTAGAATTTCAAATTTAGTTTCAGTGCAAAACTCCTGATGCCTGTGTCTTAAAGTTTAAAAGGAGGTATTTGCATTACTATGAAGACGGTCAATTAGGACTGTACAGCAGAGAAACAGATTCTTCACCCCACCACATCTATGCTGACCTTTTTGCCCAATTACACAAATCTCTTTTGCCTACATCAGGTCGATATCTTCTACATCTTGAATCTAAAAGCCTCTCCAATTTAGTGATTGTATCTTATTCCATTTCCTCTAGCAGAAAGTTCAAGATATAAACCAGTTTAAAAATAACTTTCCCCACAAATCCACTGTAAAATTCCTGCCTTTGCCTTAATCTGTGCCCTCCTTTTGAAATCTTTCCTATGGGAAAAAATATTTTATCTACTCTTCCTTTGATTCTGCATTTTATATATATCTGTCTGGTAACCTCTCTGCCTCCATTACTCCAAGGAAAATGAGCACAGCATCCTCCTCGGAATTGAAATCCTCCAATCCAGGCAACATCCTGGTGAATCTCCCCAGCATAAGCACATCCTTCCCATATACAGTGGTGAGCAGGAATGTTCACGTCACTCCAAGTATGGCAGAACGGGTGTTTTTATCAAGTTTTAACCTGATATCTTGGCTCTTATATTTCATTGGCTCAATTAGACTGGAAAATAGATTAAAGGATAAATTGGGGAGGGCAAACAGATTTCATAAATCTCAAAAGGTATTCCAGAGACGGAGAGCTTCACCAGAAGGATTCATTGTTTGTGGCAAGCTAAAGAAGTTAATGGAATCAAATTGAAATAAAAAGCACATTGATGAGAAAGCCTATGGTAAGCCAGAGAATTGGGAAATCTTTGGAAATTAAAAGATGCAAATTTATAAATCTCAATTTTATGAAAGCCAGCTGGTAATTTATAAACAGTCAGTAAGTTTGTATATAGGTAGTTATAAAGGAGTAAATAAAGGCCCACTCCCCTGACATCATCAATCTGAAGAAGGGTCTCGACCCAAAACGTCACCCATTCCTTCTCTCCAGAGATGCTGCCTGTCCTGCCGAGTTACTCCAGCTTTTTGTGTCTGCCTTTGATTTAAACCAGCTTCTGCAGTTCTTTCCTATGCATAAATTAAATGTCTGTCCCTTAGAAGATGAGATACAGGAACCTGGCAGCTTCTAAATACTTTTGGTCTTCATTGGAGGGAGGAACTTAATGTGTATTGCTAAAAAATATGCAAGGCAATTTTGAATCTGAAGGCTGACAAGTTTCTTACTGGCATTTAATGATCTTGAAGGAATTGGCTACAGAGATTATGGATGTGTTGATTTGCAATCTACCAACATTCTCTGAATGCTGATTGAAGTTCCCAGAGAATTGGGGGAAGCAAATTTAACACCACTGTTCTAGAAATGAGGCTGTAAGGCAGTGAAGAGACTTTCTCAGTTGACCTTTTATCTGTCACTGAAGGAAAATATGGAATCCATTAAGGAGGCATTGGCAAGACTATTTTTATACACTACTTGAAATAACAATCTTGAAAGAATAAAACCTTGATTATTTGAATAACTTGTGGAAGGAAAATTGTTTGACAAAGTTGGTGTATTCTTTGAATATTTAATAAATAAAGAAGAATTAATATGTGCAGTGTTTTTGGATTGGAGTTCCGTGGGGGTGATTGACGAGGATAGGGAAGTGACTTATAGAAATGTCAGGAAATTGGAGTTGGAGAATAAGATTTGCCATGAAAGGACAAAGTGTTGGAATAACTCAGCAGATGAGGCAGTATCTCTGGGAACCCTTAAATATACCTGGACTATCTCTGACATCTCCCTCCCGTTTCTGGACCTCACCATCTCCATCACAGGAGAAAAACTAGTGACGGACATTTATTACAAGCCCACTGACTCGCACAGCTATCTGGACTACACTTCTTCCCACCCGGTCCCCTGCAAAAAGTCTATCCCCTACTCCCAATTCCTCCGTCTACGCCGCATCTGCGCCCGGGATGAGGTGTTTCAGACTAGGGCTTCCGAGCTGTCCTCGTTTTTCAGAAAACGGGGCTTCCCCTCCTCCATTATAGATGAGGCTCTCACTAGGGTCTCTTCTACATCCCGCAGCTCCGCTCTTGCTCCCCATCCCCCCACTCGCAACAAGGACAGGATCCCCCTCGTTCTCACCTTCCACCCCACCAGCCAGCGGATCCAACATATCATCCACCAACATTTCCGTCACCTACAACAGGACCCCACCACTGGCCATATCTTCCCATCCCCTCCCCTCTCTGCATTCCGCAGAGACCGTTCCCTCCGCAACTCCCTGGTCCACTCGTCCCTTCCTACCCAAACCACCCTAACCCCGGGCACTTTCCCTTGCAACCGCACGAGATGCAACACCTGTCCCTTTACCTCCCCCCTCAACTCCATCAAAGGACCCAAACATTCTTTCCAGGTGAGACAGAGGTTCACCTGCACCTCCTCCAACCTCATCTATTGCATCCGCTGCTCTAGATGTCAACTTATCTATATCGGCGAAACCAAGCGCAGGCTCGGCGATCGCTTCGCTGAACACCTGCGCTCGGTCCGCATTAACGCAACTGATCTCCCGGTGGCCCAGCACTTTAACTCCCCCTCCCATTCCCAGTCTGACCTCTCTGTCATGGGCCTCCTCCAGTGCCATAGTGAGGCCCGCCGGAAATTGGAGGAGCAGCACCTCATATTTCGCCTGGGCAGTTTGCGGCCCGGTGGTATGAACGTCGACTTCTCCAACTTCAGATAGCTCCTCTGTCCCTCCCTTCCCCCCCTCCTTCCCAGATCTCCCTCTATCTTCCTGTCTCCACCTATATCCTTCCTTTGTCCCACCCCCGACATCAGTCTGAAGAAGGGTCTCGACCCGAAACGTCACCCATTCCTTCTCTCCCGAGATGCTGCCTGACCTGCTGAGTTACTCCAGCATTTTGTGAATAAATCGATTTGTACCAGCATCTGCAGTTATTTTCTTATATCTCTGGGAACATGGATAGGTAATGTTTTGGGTCAACCAAACCCGAAAGGTCACCTATCGCATGTTCACCAGTGATGCTGCCTGACCTGCCGAGTTACTCTAGCACTTTGCAACATTTTGTGTACAAACCAGCATCTGCACTTTGTTTCTAAGATTTGCCAAGATCCTATTAAGTGGCAGAACAGGTATGCAGAGACTAATTGCCATCTATTCCTCCATGTGGACTGGAATAGCCACACATGCTGTGATTACTCGAGCAAGTGACAGGTTAGATATTCCTGCATTGACGACATGTCTTCCTTGCACTCAAATATTTGGAGACTCAAGTCTGCAGATGCTGATATCTTGAGCAACACAATCTGATGAAGGAACCAGGTGGGTTGAGCAACATTTGTGGCGGGTGGGGAGAATGAAATGGCCTTTTCAGGTTGAAATTCTGTATCTGGACCTAAAATGTTAACCATTCCAAACACATGCTGCTTGACCCGCTGAGTCTCTCCAGAAGATTGTTACTCAAATCCTTCCTCCATCTGGCATGTAAGGAATACGTAGCAAGTCTTCACTACCTGGATGAATACAGCTCCAACAGCTTGCAAAATTCAATGTCGTTGGAAGTTTGTCTGCTTGATTTTGGCATTGCATCTACTACCCTAAGTATTTATCTTCCATCAGTGCCGAGTGCCTCTATGCAATACACCTTCAGTCACTCACTGAGACCTCCAACCTGTGGCTCTGCTTCTGGAAGGCCAGGGGAATGCTGCCATCTAGAGGTCAAGTTGCACACCACCTTTGAAATGTGTAATTGTTCCTTCATTATTTTTAATCTATTTACCAGAACTTCCCACAACGGCACTGTGCAGGTACCTGCGTCAGGGGGACTGGTGGTTCAAGGTGGTGGATCACATTGGACCACCTGTTCCAATCTATTGCTTTCTATTTATCCCAGGTGATGCCCACTTATGAACTGCCATACCATTCAGAGTCCGTCCCATCTGGCATGATACCTCACAACACAAGAGTATGTTTTCTTTGTCTATGGTTTCTATGTAACTCAGCGGGTCAGGCAGCATCTCTGGAAAACATGGATAGGTGACGTTTCACAGAGTGCTGGAGTAACTCAGCGGGTCAGGCAGCATCTCCGGATGACACGAAGCTGGGGGGCAGTGTTGGCTGTGAGGAGGCTGCTAGGAGGCTGCAACGTGACTTGGATAGGTTAGGTGAGTGGGCAAAGGCATGGCAGATGCAGTATAATGTGGATAAATGTGAGGTTATCCACTTTGGTGGCAAGAACAGGAAAGCAGATTATTATCTGAATGGTAGCCGATTAGGAGAAGGGGAGATGCAACGAGACCTGGGTGTCGTGGTACACCAGTCATTGAAAGTAGGCATGCAGGTGCAGCAGGCAGTGAAGAAAGCGAATGGTATGTTGGCATTCATAGCGAGGGGATTTGAGTATAGGAGCAGAGAGGTTCTGCTGCAGTTGTACAGGGCATTGGTGAGACCACACCTGGAGTATTGTGTACAGTTTTGGTCTCCTAATCTGAGGAAAGACATTCTTGCCATAGAGGGAGTACAGAGAAGGTTCACCAGATTGATTCCTGGGATGGCAGGACTTTCATATGAAGAAAGACTGGATAGACTCGGCTTGTACTCGCTGGAATTTAGAAGATTGAGGGGGGATCTTATAGAAACTTACAAAATTCTTAAGGGGTTGGACAGGCTAGATGCAGGAAGATTGTTCCCGATGTTGGGGAAGTCCGGAACAAGGGGTCACAGTTTAAGGATAAGGGGGAAGTCTTTTAGGACCAAGATGAGAAAGTTTTTTTTCACACAGAGTAGTGAATCTGTGGAATTCTCTGCCACAGAAGGTAGTTGAGGCCAGTTCATTGGCTATATTTAAGAGGGAGTTCGATGTGGCCCTTGTGGCTAAAGGGATCAGGGAGTATGGAGAGAAGGCAGGTACGGGATATTGAGTTGGATGATCAGCCATGATCATATTGAATGGCGGTGCAGGCTCGAAGGGCCGAATAGCCTACTCCTGCACCTATTTTCTATGTTTTTAGAACATGGATAGGTGACGTTTCACAGGGCCAAATTGCCTCCTCCTGCACTTATTTTCTATGTTTTCTATGTTTGTATATGGTGTAAAGATTGCACTCTCATTGTACAGGATAGGTTAACTGGTCTCTGTAAAGTGCCCTGAGTAGTTTGTGACCTATTAACAGAATAGTCAGACAACCAAAATCGTTTAACCTCTTTATTCTACTCACCCAGGTGGGAGAGAGAGACTACACTAGCTTCCTGAGCGTTTCTGAACGCTCCGGTATCTAGGTTCTCTCCCACCTGGGTGAGTAGAATAAAGAGGTTAAACGATTTTGGTTGTCTGACTATTCTGTTAATAGGTCACGAACTACAACAATGTGGCTAGTGGATGAGAAACTGGAATAGCAGAACTAATGTGAATGGGTGATCGATGGTCAGCATGAACTCAGTGAGCCAAAGGGCCCATTTCCATGCTATATAGTATTTTTAAAGAAAAGCATTGCAACAGATAAATTATAGAAAACATCAAGTTTGAACTCGTGCACTATATTTCCATCAATTCTCAGCAATATAAGAACATGTAGTACTGCACTGGAGCAGGCACATTGGTCCACAATCTATACTGGACATGATGCCAACACCATCTTGTCTACCAACACATAATCCATATCTGTCCATTCCTTGCATATCCATACCTGTCCCAACAAAGATCCATGCAAAACCTCACTAGTCAGGCACCCAGCCTGAATATTGTCCTTCCACTGGAACCCTGTTGTCAGAGCAAAATGGACGGCCACGCAGAGTTGGTGTTGGAAGTCATGGGCGATTAATTAAAACTGGTGCGCATCAGGAGACCGGGTGATCTGAGCTAATCTGATGAGTGTCACTTTGGTATTGTTTTTATATACTCAAATGACAAAGATTACATTCATTAACAGTAAAACGAGGTCTTTATTATAGAATGAAGCTCAAAGACTTCATTAGGTAACAGAATAAGATGATTATCCATTTCTAACTTTGTTAACAGTAGATTCAATCTTCTGTTACAAGGATGGGTATACACTATAGCCTACTCAATGAAGTTTCTGAAACTAGGGTATTGTCTTAATTAGGGCAGCACAGTGGTAGAATTTCTGCCTTACTGTGCCAGAGACCCGGGTTCGATCCTGACTATGGGTGCTTGTCTGTACAGAGTTTATGTTCTCCCTGTGACCTGCATGCATTTTCTCCAGATGCTCCAGTTTCCTCCCACACTCCAAAGACTTGTAGGTTTGTAGGTTAATTGGCTTGGTATTATTGTAAATTGTCCCTAGTACGTAGGATAGTTGTTAGTGTGTGGGGATCACTGGTTGGCGCAGACTCGGTGGGCCGAAGGGCCTATTTCTGTGCTGTATCACTGAACTAAAACTAAATTAGGTAACAAACAGAATAAGATGATTATCCACATGTCTCTTTGTTAACAGTAGATCCAATTTTCTATTACAACAATGGGTAAACGCTATAACATAATCAATGAAGTTCCTGAAGCTTGGGTGTCGTCACTGCTGCATTCCCTACCACTACTTTTCGGCTTTGCGGCTCCACATTAGCACAATCCACATCCCTATTTACTCGTTATTAGCCCTCGCTATTATTTCCCCTACAGCACCTGTCTTCTGTTGGTAAACTAGTTCTGAATCAATTTGGCCATCACTGTTAATCCTGTACACGTTAATCTTCTAGATAAGCATACTATGGGGGACTTTACAAAAATTCATGTAACGAACATCCTCCACCTCATTCCCTCCGTAACTCCCTGGTCCACTCGTCCCTTCCCACCCAAACCACCCACTCCCCGGGCACTATCTCCTGCAACCACAGGAGATGCAACACCTGTCCCTTTACTTCCCCCCTCAACTCCATCCAAGGACCCAAACAGTTTCTAGGTGAGACAGAGGTTAACCTGCACCTCCTCCAACCTCATCTATTGTATCCGCTGCTCTAGATGTCAACTTCTCTACATCGGCGAGACCAAATACAGGCTCGGCGATCGTTTCGCTCAACACCTTCGCTCAGTCCGCCTTAACCAACCTGATCTCCCGGTGGCTAAGCACTTCAACTCCCCCTCCCACTCCCAGTCTGACCTTTCTGTTTTGGGCCTCCTCCAGTGCCATAGTGAGGTCCAACGGAAATTGGAGGAACAGCACCTCATATTTCACTTGGGCAGCTTGCAGCCCAGCGGTATAAGCATTGACTTCTCCAACTTTAGATAGTTCCTCTGTCCCACTCTTCCTCTCCCCTTCCCAGTTCTTCCACTGTCTTCCTGTCTCCACCTATATCCTTTCTTTGTCCCGTCCCCCCCTGACATCAGTCTGAAGATGGGTCTCGACCCGAAACGTCACCCATTCCTTCTCTCCAGAGATGCTGCCTGACCTGCTGAGTTACTCCAGCATTTTGTGATACCTCCTCCACCCCATCGATCACCTTCATCGCTCAAAACTCTATCAAGGTAGTAAGACACTATCTGCCGTTTACAAAGCCATGCTGACTATCCCTGATAAGAATAGAATAGAATAGAATGACCTTTATTGTCATCCAAAAACATGTTACCCACAGTCAACAATGAGAGGCAATAAAAGAAAGCAATAAAACACACAATCACAAAAACCAACATACAACAAAACAATTAATCCATTACCCTCCAAATGGGAGTAAATCCTATCATAACATCCTCCCTGAGCTTTCCCACCACTGACGTGAGGCACACCGGCCTATAATTCCCTGGATTCACTCTACTTCCCTTTTTAAATAAATGGACAACATAAAAATTTTCCCCAGTCCTCCTAGACCTTACCTCTGGTGAGTGAAAACTCAGATTGTCATCAAAGGTCCTGCAATCTCCTCTCTTGCCTCTCTCAATAGCCTGGGAAAGCAGTGGAGGCCAATTCACTGGATGTTTTCAAGAGAGTTGGATTTGGCTCTTGGGGCTAAGGGAATCGAGGGATATGGGGGAAAAAGCCTGAACAGTGTACTGATTTTGGATGATCAGCCAATGATCATATTGAATGGCGGTGCTGGCTCAAACGGCCGAATGGCCTACTCTTGCACCTATTTTCTATGTTTCTTCAAGAGCCCCATCACTGCCTCCTCCTTAATCTCAAACTGCCTATGGAGGAACTGAAGGAAATCCACATTAGGCAGGAAATGGTTTTGGGTAGACTGATGGGACTGGAGGCTGATAAATCCCCAGGGCCTGATGGTCTGCATCCCAGGGTACTTAAGGAGGTGGCTCTAGAAATAGTGGAAGCATTGGAGATCATTTTTCAATATTCTATAGATTCAGGATCAGTTCCTGTGGATTGGAGGATAGCAAATGTTATCCCACTTTTTAAGAAAGGAGGGAGAGAGAAAACGGGTAATTATAGACCAGTTAGTCTGACATCAGTGGTGGGGAAGATGCTGGAGTCAATTATAAAAGACGAAATTGCTGAGCATTTGGATAGCAGTAACAGGATCATTCCGAGTCAGCATGGATTTACGAAGGGGAAATCATGCTTGACAAATCTACTGGAATTTTTTGAGGATGTAACTAGGAAAATTGACAGGGGAGGTGGATGTGGTGTACCTCGACTTTCAGAAAGCCTTCGACAAGGTCCCACATAGGAGATTAGTGGGCAAAATTAGGGCACATGGTATTGGGGGTAGGGTACTGACATGGATAGAAAATTGGTTGACAGACAGAAAGCAAAGAGTGGGGATAAATGGGTCCCTTTCGGAATGGCAGGCAGTGACCAGTGGGGTACCGCAAGGTTCGGTGCTGGGACCCCAGCTATTTACGATATACATTAATGACTTAGACGAAGGGATTAAAAGTACCATTAGCAAATTTGCAGATGATACTAAGCTGGGGGGTAGTGTGAATTGTGAGGAAGATGCAATAAGGCTGCAGGGTGACTTGGACAGGTTGTGTGAGTGGGCGGATACATGGCAGATGCAGTTTAATGTAGATAAGTGTGAGGTTATTCACTTTGGAAGTAAGAATAGAAAGGCAGATTATTATCTGAATGGTGTCAAGTTAGGAGGAGGGGGAGTTCAACGAGATCTGGGTGTCCTAGTGCATCAGTCAATGAAAGGAAGCATAAGAAAATAACTGCAGATGCTGGTACAAATCGATTTATTCACAAAATAAATGAAAGGAAGCATGCAGGTACAGCAGGCAGTGAAGAAAGCCAATGGAATGTTGGCCTTCATAACAAGAGGAGTTGAGTATAGGAGCAAAGAGGTCCTTCTACAGTTGTACCGGGCCCTAGTGAGACCGCACCTGGAGTACTGTGTGCAGTTTTGGTCTCCAAATTTGAGGAAGGATATTCTTGCTATGGAGGGCGTGCAGCGTAGGTTCACTAGGTTAATTCCCGGAATGGCGGGACTGTCGTATGTTGAAAGGCTGGAGCGATTGGGCTTGTATACACTGGAATTTAGAAGGATGAGGGGGGATCTTATTGAAACATATAAGATAATTAGGGGATTGGACACATTAGAGGCAGGAAACATGTTCCCAATGTTGGGGGAGTCCAGAACAAGGGGCCACAGTTTAAGAATAAGAGGTAGACCATTTAGAACGGAGATGAGGAAGAACTTTTTCAGTCAGAGAGTGGTGAATGTGTGGAATTCTCTGCCTCAGAAGGCAGTGGAGGCCAGTTCGTTGGATGCTTTCAAGAGAGAGCTGGATAGAGCTCTTAAGGATAGCGGAGTGAGGGGGTATGGGGAGAAGGCAGGAACGGGGTACTGATTGAGAGTGATCAGCCATGATCGCATTGAATGGCGGTGCTGGCTCGAAGGGCTGAATGGCCTACTCCTGCACCTATTGTCTATTGTCTATTGTCTATATCGGTATTCTACAAACTTATTTCACTCTCCTCCAGTTCCTTCTAAGTGAAAGCAGATGCCAAATACTTATCTCTCCTACATCCCTGGACTCATAGCACAAATTCTCTTGATCTTGAGTGGCCTTCCTTTTATTCTGGTTCCCATCTTGTTTTTAATACGGGTATATTGTTTTTAATTTGAGACTTTCTTTAATCTGACTTACCAAAGCCACTTTGTGGCCCCTTTTGGCCCTGCTAATTGCCCACTTGAGTTCTTACTTTTCCTTGTCGACCTCAAAGCCCTGCGCATGTGCTCCTATTGACCAAATTTACAACCTTTGGTCGTCAAAGGTTCCTTTACTTTGCCATCGTTATCTCTCCTTAGGGGAACATGCCTGTTCTGAACAATCAATTGCCTTTAGTTTTTATGCACCACACATATGGAACAAACTCCCAGAAAACTGCAGGTCTGCTGCAACTCTCAGTTCTTTTAAATCGAGGCTGAAGACTTTTCTGTTTGATGCTGACTTTTATTAAATCAAATTAAATTATTCATTTCTTACACTGCACTATAACTTTTATTCTTGTATTTTATACCTGTCTTATTTTATTTTAGTTTGTTTTTATTTTCTATTCTCTTTAATGACTTTTTAATTGCTTTTAACTGCTCTTTAATGTTTTATGTAAAGCACTTTGAATTGCCCTGTTGCTGATTCCGTCGAGTCCGTCTTCACCTTCTCCATCATGGTCTGGTTTGGCTCAGCCACCAAGCACGACATCCGGAGGCTGCAACGGATCGTTTGCACAGCTGAGAAGGTTGTTGGCTACAACCTTCCCCCCATTGACGAACTGTACACTGCAAGGACCAGGAAGTGAGCGGGCAAGATCATCTCTGACCCCTCTCACCCTGGCCACAAACTCTTTGAAGCACTTCCCTCTGGAAGGTGACTCCGGACTGTCAAAGCAGCCACAGTCAGACATAAAAACAGCTTTTTTTCCACGAGTGATAGTTCTACTCAATAACCAAAGTCTGTAGTCTCTTTTTTGCTCTGATTTATTTTCACCCACATGTTTAGACCGTAATGTTGTGTCCTTAATGTTTTGATGTGGTTATGCTTCTTAATTGTTAACTATGTTTGTGTTGTCATTTGTGAGCGTATACATTCCATGTATATGCACATACTTGGCCAATAAACGTATTCATTCATTCATTCAAGTTTAGAACACTGCAGGAGGAATTTTAGTTATGAAACTGTAGATGGTTAATAGGGAAGTTGTGGAAAATTGGATGGGAAAAGTGCCTGAAGGGATCTGGCTTGGTGAGTGCACCCAGAGCTGCATTGGAGCCCAACAAATCCACGCTGTAATTTTGTATTTTAACAATGCTGGTGGAAATTGGATTAATTATACAATGAGGCAGAATAAAATGAGGATGTTTAAATTTCTGATATTCCATTTTAACAAGCTTAAAAATTTGTATGTCTTGAAACCTATGATTTTTAAAGTCAGCATCAGATATTTAGGAAGCGGCAATCATAAAGAGAAATTCACGCTTAAGTCTTTTTTACTTGGCCTACACAGACGGGGTCTTGTGCCCCTGACAGCTGACAACTTTGAAAGACTGATTAGAAACACGCATAGCTGTAATTTAAGGGCACTGACAATTTGTGGTAAAAGTGAAAATTGATTAAGAAAGGGTGAATGACAGGAAGAAGCTAGCTTTGTTAATGGAGTTGTCAGGGTGAGCCCATCACTACATGGCTCGGTGTTGGAAATCCTGTTGGTAATTTTTAATGCAAGCTACCAGATCTTTCTGCCCCAGACAGCCTCGATTCATTGCAGTTTGACTACCATTGCAACAGGTCCGTGGCAGATGCCATCTCCCTGGTCATTTGGCTCATTGCTGGAACATCTAGATAACAAGGACTCCTATGTCACATTACCATAAGTTCATATGTTATAGGAGCCCATTTGGCCCATCAAGTTTATTTGCCATTCAACCATGGGTGATCTATCTTTCCCTCTCAACCCCGTTCTCCCGCCTTCTCCCCATAACCCCTGACAACCTTGCTAATCAAGAATCCCTATTTAATAATGAGCTCTATCTTCACCAGAGTCCCAACTGAACTCCTGGACCTAGGAGTCAACATCCACATCTTCAACTGGATCCCTGACCCATAGACCAGTCAGAGGATTGGTGAAAAACATTCTCCAGGTTAATTCTCAACATTGGTGCCCCATAAGAATAGTTCTCGGGGACCTTGCTGTGCACCCTGTACACACAACTGTGGCCAAATTCTGCTCGGACTCCATCAACGAGTTTACAGATGGCACCACTGTGGTGAGCCAGAACTCGGAACAATGACAATACTGTTATCAAACTACTGAAAGGTCTTCCCATAAACTCTGGTATAGTCCCAATCTATAATGTTATTGCTTTACATTCTGCAGTCTATCTTTCTCTTTGCATTCCTGTTCTTGCACATGGTTTGATTTGTACAAGTGTACAGTGATTTGCCTGGATAGCCGCCAACCAAAAGAATTTCACTATCTCTGAACAATACAATATACCAATACCAACCTAAGTAGTATTCCTGGAAATGTAAACTTGTGCAAATAGACAAAATAGCAAGTTAAAATTTACTGCACTTGTGGATACAGTGTTCTATGCACAAAAGCAAAATGAATGGCATGTACACCATAAAATGTTCCTTTATATTGAGTTGGCATCAGACCTTTGCTTTAAGGAAGCTTTCCACATAAGCTTGGGAAATCTAGTAATGTAAGAGTTCTTGACTAAAACTACATTACTGAGTGTCTTCTATAGCTTCTTGTAAACTACCTTCAATTATGTATCTGGACAGCTCACCATGAGTTCCTGTACATTTCTTTCCCTTTGTATTTATTACAGTCGTGTAGTGGTTATGCCACTGTATTAGTAATCCAGCAATCTGGTCTAATAGTGCAGCAGATTTGATCTAAAATCCCTAAATAGCAGGTTTGATTTTGGAATTTGATTTGAATCTGGAAAGATTTACTTCTGTAATTGCAAAAGTCATTATTAATTTCTTTTGTGGAAGGAAACCAGTCTGGTCTGTGACTAAAGCTTATGATGGGAGGTGATAACAGACCTTGCATAAATGCTAGTTCTATCACAGTGGGACAACAGGAGCAAGATGTATTTATGCATTGGAGCCAAATTGTTTTAACGGTAATTAAATGTATAATTATGCAGCAATTTCAAGAATGCAGGTGATTTTGCATGTTAATACTGGAGTATGTAAATCTCATGGCTTGTATATATCATATAGCCTTATTGATGTTTCTCAAGAGACTCTGGAACTACCAACGAAAGAGGATCCAAAGTGGTTCCCCGTTGCCTTCATGGCTTACTTTTGAGTACCTATTTTAATGTGAACTTCAATGACTCAAAGATCACTTTCTTGGCGCTGTCTGAAATAACTGACACTTAAATTGTGGAAAGCACGACAGTAAAACATTACTGGGACCCCAGTTTTCATTGGACAGAGCATTGAGTACACTAGTTAGAAAATGCTGCAATTATACAAGAAGACTGGCTGGGAACATTGTGCCATTCTGGTCGCCATACAACAGGAAGGATGTCATTAAACTTGAGGGTGCAGAACAGAATCTCAAAGATTGGCAGCTTGATTTATGGGAAGGGTTTTGACAAGTAGGGATTGTTTTCTCTAGAGTGAAGTAGGCGGAGGGATGACCTGAGAAATTTGTAAAATGAAGAGGGGTACAAACAAGGTGGATAGTCTGTCTGCTTCCCAGGATAGAGGAGTCAAAATCTAAATCTAGTGGGCATGCATTTTAAGGTGTAAAATACTTAAAGTGGACCTTGTGAGGCAATCTTTCCACAAAGAATGGTGGGCATGTGGAACTGCCTGAGGAGAAAGTAGAATTGGGTCCAATTATAATTCTTGAGACATTTGGACAGGTACATGGATGGGAAAGGTTTTGAGGAATAATCAGTTTAGCTCGGAAGGCATTTTGGTTGTGTTCCATATAACTAATTATGATCTAGCCTATGGGAGTGGGTTTTGGGCTCAGCTCAAATAGAAACTGGTGTAAATGCTCCATCTATAGAGAATTGATGGATCAACATTTTGGTGCAGATCATTGGCTGGGGGTCCCCTGTCAGGTTTCATTGTTTGAAATCCTGTAATTACTGCAGATGGAGAAAGACCACCAGAATTTATTGGTGGTTTTTATATGGAAATATCCAGTTCTGGTTCACTTGCTTCAGATGGAGAAAATCTAAAGAAGGGTTTGAACCTAAAACATTTTGTATCCATGTCCTCCAGAGAATCTGCCTGATCTGAGTTGGTCCAAAACTGTGTTCTATGATAGACTTCATAGTCTTCCCAATCAGTCATATGAACATCTTTGTATTGGCCATGTACTCCAACCCCCTGTAAGATGAAGCATTTAATAAGTAATGAAATAAAATGGGATGAGATGGAGGCAGTGGCTTAAATGAATAAAGTGATATACAGCAATAAATGAGGATGTGTTAAACTGATGTATATAAAACATTAAGGTTAAAGTAAGAGAAATGGTGATCATAAATTCTACTGAATAGAAGGGCTAGTTAATAACACCAGATTTCTAGATGCAGCATGAGGGGGGCATGAATCAGTTATACAGCACAGAGATTGATGCAACTTATAGAAACTGCATTGCACATTTCATTTCAGTCATTCTATTTTCTGTAACCAAATAAATTTAATCCAAGTTATTAAATGCCTGGCTGAACAAACTCTGTTTCATTTTGTTGCTGCACTGAATGAATCCCAGCTCAAAACCTGTTGCAATGAGTTTTTAAGTTCATCAAAATAAGCATTTGATTTGAAGTACTGCACAATGTTTGCAGTTGTACATTATTGCAACGGTCTGTCGACGATGAGTGGTGAATCCTGTTTCGCTTAAATAAAATGCTGTACTGAAGAGTTCATGAAACATTTGAAACCAAATTAAGGCCATGAACTCTTGAATAATGTATGAATTATTTAAAGTTGATTCTTAAATTGTCACTTAAATTTTGAAAAATGACCTTTTAGCTATACAAAAAATGGTATAAGCAAACAATTTGTGGGTTACATTTTTGTGGTCCAGTATCATTATTTTAAAATTTGTTCAGATTTTCAGAAGATTGATACTGATAGTATGTGTGACATTTTAAAATGAGGTTTGAAACAGTCTAGTAAATTCAGTAGCAAATCCGTTTGAGGTTGGTTGACATTTTCCTTGAATTACAGTGCTCTCCATAATGTTTAGGACAAAGACCCATAATTTATTTATTTGCCTCTGTACTCCACAATTTGAGATTTGTAATAGAAAAAGATAACATATGGTTAAAGTGCACAATGTCAGATTTTAATAAAGGCCATTTTTATACAGTTTGGTTTCACCATGTAAAAAGTACAGGTGTTCCTCAACTTACAATAGGGTTATGTTCCAATAAACCTATCACAACCCGACAATATCCTACGTCAAAATGCTTTTAACACATATGATCGCGTGGCCGGAAGCGAGCTACGGGTCGCTGCTGTTGCCCAGTGTTTGCACCATTGTAAAGTCAAAATATTGTAAGTCGAAGCATCGTTAGTTGGGGAGCACGTGTACAGCAGTGTTTATACATAGTCCCCCCATTTCAGGGCACCATAATGTTTGAGACACAGCGATGTCATGTAAATGAAAGTAGTCATGTTTAGTATTTTGTTGCATATCCTTTGCATGCAATGATTGCTTGAAATCTGTGATTCATAGACATCACCAGTTGCTGGGTGTCTTCTCTGGTGATGCTCTGCCAGGCCTGTATTGCAGCTATCTTTAGCTTGTGCTTGTTTTGCGGGCTAGTCCCCTTCAGTTTTCTCTTCAGCATATAAAAGGCATGCTCAATTGGGTTCAGATCGGGTGATTGACTTGACCACTCACGAATTGACCATTTTTTCACTTTGGAAAAACTCCTTTGTTGCTTTAGCTTTATGTTTGGGATCATTGTCTTACTGTAGAATGAACCGTTGGCCAATGAGTTTTGAGGCATTTATTTGAACTTGAGCAGATAGGATGTGTCTATACACTGCGGAATTCATTATGCTACAACCATCAGCAGTTGTATCATCAATGAAGATAAGTGAGCCAGTACCTTAAGCAGCCATACATACCTTGCCCATAACACCCCCACCACCGTGTTTCACAGATGAGGTGGTATGCTTTGGATCTTGGGCAGTTCCTTCTTTCCTCCATACTTTGCTCTTGCCATCACACTGATAGAAGTTAATCTTTGTCTCATCTGTCCACAAGACATTTTTTCTAGAACTGTAATTGCTCTTTTAAGTACTTCTTGGCAAACTCTAACCTGGCCAGCCTATTTTTGCAACCGGTGGTTTGCATGTTACAGTGTAGCCTCTGTATTTCTGTTCATGAGGTCTTCTGTGGACAGTGATCATTGACAAATCCACACCTGACTCCTGAAGTGTTTCTGATCTGTCGGACAGGTGTTTGGGATTTGTCTTTATTATAGAGAGAATTCTCCTGTCATCAGCTGTGGAGGTCTTCCTTGGCCTGCCAGTCCCTTTGCGATTAGAAAACTCACCTGTGCTCTCTTCTTCATAATGTTCCAAACAGTTGATTTTGGTAAGCCTAAGGTTTGGCTGGTGTCTAACAGTTTTATTGTTTCTCAGTCTCATAATGGCTTCTGTGACTTTCATTGGCATAACTTTGGTCCTCGTGTTGATAAACAGCAATGAAAGCTTCCAAAGCTGATGGAAAGACTAGGTGCTGAGAGCTATTTTATACCTGCATTAAGGAGGTATTTAAATACACCTGAGCAATTACAAACAATTTCTGCATGGTGAAACCCCCCAAAATGTATAAAAATACCATTTAAAATCTGAAAATGTGCACTTTAACCACGTGATTTTTTTTTCTATTACAAATCTCAAATTGTGGAGGACAGAGGCAAATAAATGATGGGTCTTTGTCCCAAACATTATGGAGGGCACTGTAATTTAACTAAAGGCAGTGATGAATATGTACTATAGCTTGTAAGAAGATTAATATGATTCTGTCATGACTTTAATCTTTACTGTGTTCAGTATTAAGTTAAAGGTTGTGCATATGGTGTGTCAATTCCACCACAAACTGTCACTCCTGTCATTCTTTTCATTACATTTGAGGTGACCCAGCGATGTTCCTCATTGTTGCTTGCCTTCCAGCTTCTGTCTACCAAGTGACTGGTACTGTCTGCATGTGTTGTCCAATTTGCATCTGCAGCTAATGATACTTATTCCTCATCACAAGTCTGACCCATATCAGCTACTCTGTTTCTGCCTGTTTCTTCCATAAAGAACAAATGTTTTGGCAGAAACCTACTGCTTTTGAGCCATTCAAGAAAGGTTAAATGTTCATGACTGTTTAGATCATTGAAAAATCTCTGGTCACACCAAAACTATGGAGACATTACCAGAGTAACGGAATTTATATGTCACAGATTATAGAATAAAAGAAAAAATGTTCAATACAGTTTCTATAACAACTGGCAGCATCTCTGGAGAGAAGGAATGAATGACGTTTCGGGTCAAGACTCTTCTACAAGAGGAACTGCAGATGCTGATTTAAACCAGATAGACACAAAAAGCTGGAGTAACTCAGCTGGCCAGAGCATCTCTGGAGAAATCGAATAGATGACTTTTCTGGTAGAGTCTGAAGAAGGGTCTCTACCCAAAAACGTCACCTATCCCTTTTCTTCAGAGACACTGTCTGACCCGATGACTTACTCCAGCTTTCTCTGTCTATCTTCCTTGTATATTCTAGATGGGTAGCTTACAACCCAATGGTATAAAATCTTCAATTTCAGGTAACCTCGTCCCCCCCCCCCCCCCACCCTACACCCTCCTTTGCACCCTTACCCCCTCCCACCCTGGTGTCCACACTTCTATCTTGCCTTCATTTCCCTTGTCCATTTCTACCTTTATCCATTCTTCAGGGTTTAAATTTCACTCGTCCTTACCTGACACTCCTGTCCCATTTTCACCTCAAGCTTTTCTCACTTATTTCACTCATCTGCCAATCAAACTCCTCTCACCTGTATGCATCTATCACTTGCCAGGCTTTGTCCTGCCCCCCCAGAGATTGACATAATGCTGGAGTAACTCGGCAGGTCAGGCAGCATCTCTGGAGAAAATGGGTAGGTGACGTTTCACTGCGTGCTGGAGTAACTCAGCGGGTCAGGCAGCATCTGTGGAGAACATGGATAGGTGACGTTTCACACAGTGCTGGAGTAACTCAGCGGGTCAGGCAGCATCTCTGGAGAACATGGATAGGTGACGTTTCAGGTCGGGTCTGATTGTAGTGGGGAGAGTGAGGGGGGGAGTGGGAAACAAAGCAAAGGTAGGAAACAGGACAATTTGGGGCCGGCAACAGATGTCCTCTGGCATGGAAATTCCCTGATAGGGTTACAGACTTATGAACCCAAGAAACATAGAAAATAGGTGCAGGAGGAGGCCATTTGGCCCATCGAGCCAGCCATTCATTGTGATCATGGCTGATCATCTGCAATCAGTAACCTGTGCCTGCCTTCTCCCCATATCCCTTGATTCTGCTTGCCCTGAGAGCTCGATCTAACTCTCTTTTAAATTAATCCAGTGAATTGGCCTCCACTGCCCTCTGTGGCAGAGAATTCCACAAATTTACAACTCTCTGGGTGAAGAAGTTATTTCTCATCTCGATTTTAAATGGTCTCCCCCTTATTCTTAGACTGTGGCCCCTGGTTCTGGACTCCCCCAACATTGGGAACATTTTTCCTGCATCTAGCTTGTCCAGTCCTTTTATAATTTAATACATTTCTATAAGATCCCCTCTCATCCTTCTAAACTCCAGTGAATACAAGCCCAGTCTTTCCAATCTTTCCTCATGTGACAGTCCCACCATCCCGGGGATTAACCTGGTGAACCTATGCTGCACTGCCTCAACAGCAAGGACGTCCTTCCTCAAATTAGGAAGGACATCCTTGGATACTTAGTTGCAAGCTGTCTCCTGCCCCTACCTCTATCAACTTTCTCCCCCCCCCCCACATTATTCTAACGCTTGTTTCTATCAAAACTGGTGGTCACGCTTTTGACCCAAAGGTCCAGGTGTGTCATTGATTATGGCACCTTTACTGCTTCCATTAGTCACTAACTTGCTCCCATCGGCATGAGTCAGCATTTTGACACGTTGCCCTGTTCTTGGAAACCCACTGCCACACATTTCAAGCACTAATGCTGTAAGGTATAGGAAGCTAAACTTTAGATTGACCTACATAAGGAGCTATTGGGACAGATGCCCAAAGGCACGTTCAGAGACAGGTTTAAGAAGCATCAAAGAAATTGAGAGCAGCAGAGATTGGGGAAACAATTCAAGGCACCAGCTGCTGAAAATTTAGGAATTGAGATGTTGTTGAAGGGGAAGGTCACAAAGATCTTAAAATCTTGTTTGCTGAAATTTGGGTCAGAGTCCACGAATGATGATGTACAAAACTTGGTGTGTTAAATCCAATTTCCAGCATAAACAGGCTAACTTTGATAGCATTTAACTTGGTTCTCACTGAGGTTCACAACTCTCATTTACTATGCAGAGTGTACTACTTCCACCTTCACCTGTAAATGGAGCTGTTTAAAGCAGGACTCTGTAAATTAAAATGGTTTATAGCATTCACTTAAGGGACAATGCCAATCATTCCATATGCATTCTAGCCCTTCCACTACATTTTGGGAGCAGTGGAATATAGACATCTTATTTGCTCTTGTAACTTGGAGTCTTAAATAATTTAGTTTTCTGGTGAATTTGGGGTTGGAAATCTCTCGGATCTTCCCTCATCAGCAGGAAAACTGCTCCATGCAGTGAGTGGTAGCTTTTATATTAATGATTTCGAACCAGTCTGAAAGAAATGGCAAGATTTTGAAGGTGGAGTGTGCCTGGAATGAGCTGCCAAGAGTTAGTCTGAGGCAGACACAATAGTGTTTTTGGATAAGCGCATTGATCGCTTGGGCTGAGGAATGGTTGATGGAAGTTAGGTGTTGCATTTTGGAAAGCCTAAAGTGTTGCAGTTATATCAGACGTTGGAGAGGCCGCATTTAGAGTATTGTGTTAGAAAAGGTTGCAGAGGATTTACAAGGATGTTGCCAGGACTCGAGGGTCTGTGCTACTGTAGGGAGAGGTTGAGCAGGCTTGGGACTTTATTCCCTGGAGCACAGGAGGATGAGGGGTGATCTTGTGGAGGAGTTTAAAATCATGAGAGTTATAGATCGGGTGGATGCACTGTTTCTTGCCCAGAGTGGGGGGAATCACAATGTTTAAGAAGCAACTGGACAGGTACATGGACTCTGGCTTAGAGGGATATGGGTCAGACACAGGCATGTGGGGCTAGTGTAGATGGGATATCATTGTCAGTGTGGGCAAGTTGGGCTGAAACCACACTATGACTGACTCCATTACTCTATGATTATGCAGGTAGTAGAGAAGTTTGATCAGTTTCCCTCCTGGGATAAATAAAGTTGTATCGTATGATAATATGGATTATGTGCAGGCAGAGATTAGATTATTTTGGTATCTTGTTCGGCACAGATGTTATCATATCATATATATACAGCCGGAAACAGGCCTTTTCGGCCCTCCAAGTCCGTGCCGCCCAGTGATCCCCGTACATTAACACTATCCTACACCCACTAGGGACAATTTTTACATTTACCCAGCCAATTAACCTACATACCTGTACGTCTTTGGAGTGTGGGAGGAAACCGAAGATCTCGGAGAAAACCCACGCAGGTCACGGGGAGAATGTACAAACTCCTTACAGTGCAGCACCCGTAGTCAGGATCGAACCTGAGTCTCCGGCGCTGCATTCGCTGTAAAGCAGCAACTCTACCGCTGCGCTACCGTGCCGCCCAGTTGTGGGCTGAAGGTCCTGCTCTTGTGGTGTACTTCTATGTTCAACGATTGGAGGGAGCACTCTTCTCCCAGAGAGTGCAAAGATGTGAATTTGTTCAACAGCTTGTACATCTTCACTTGCCTCGTGCATAAATGCCAAGTGGAGATTTGAGCATAAACAGAATGAAAAAGAATATTAATAGCAATTAAACATGAATTTTTTCATAGGTGATGGATGCATCCAGTGGTTGCTATTTTGCATCGACCAACATAAAATTTGTCCAAGGCCTCTTGGTCTGAAACTTGCCTTGGTTCTGCTGACTTGACAATAAAATGACCTATTCTAAAGCATCAATCTTTTGGATATACTGTGTATCAAATCTATTTTCATTCCACCCCTTCAATGAGGATATGATTATGACTGTGTAGAACAATGTGCTGGAGTAACTCGGTGGGTCAGGCTGCATATCTGGATGAAACGGATTGCCGATGTTTCAGGTTGGAATCCTTCAGATCCGAAACATTGCCAATCCATGCCCTCCACAGATGCTGCCTGACTCACTGAGTTGCTCCAGCACTATTTTATGCAAGATTGCAGCATCTGCAGTTTCTTGTCTATTAGGATAGTGTCCAGAAATCAGAAATCTAATGTAAAGAGTCTAGAAATGAAATGCATAATCGGCACACCAATTTTAAAACTGATCAGGCTTGACTAGCTCTCCAAATAGGAACGTGGATATGCAGGGTACAGAGGAATATGGATCCCGCGCAGGTAGAAGAAATAGGTTTAACTTGCATCATGTTTGGCATAGACATTATGGGCTGAAATGCCTGTTCTTGTGCTATGTGGTTTAATATGGCTTCATAGTAACATATCATTGAAACATACAGAATAGTGAAAGGCTTGGATAGAGTGGATGTGGAGAGGATGTTTCCACCAGTGGGAGAGTAGGACTAGAGGTCAGCCTCCGAATTAAAGGACATTCCTTTAGGGAGGAGATGAGAAATTTCTTTAGTCAGAGGGGGATGAATCTGTGGAATTATTTGCCACAGAAGGCTGTGGAGACCAAGTCAGTGAATATTTTTAAGGCAGAGATGGATAGATTCTTGATTAATACAGGTTATGGGGAGAAGGCAGAAGAATGGGGTGAGGAGGGAGAGATAGATCAGCCATGATTGAATGGCTTGATGGGCCAAATGGCCTCATTCTACTCCTATTCCTTATGACCTTGTGATCCATCTGGTTTGAGCTATTAATCAATTTTTTCTCCTTGGTGTGATTGCTATCTGGATTGTTTAATTGTGGAAATAAATCCCCTTGAGGGTGGCAAAGCACTGAAAACATTATAATTGTTCATGTTTACGGTGGAGTTTATTGTGGATATTTCAGCCCTGTCAGTTCCTCGGTGATAGAATGTTCATGCAGCCCTTTGCTTTCTTCTGGTTTGTTTACCACCAAGTAAGATCAGAATTGTCAGAAACCTCAGTTGTGATTCAGTTGCCAAGCAAATGGTAGGCTAAACTAACACTTCAATAGACTATTATAACGAGTTGGGACATTTCGACTTGCTGCTTCAAGAGAAGCAGTTTTTCACATTGCTGGGACACATGGAATATTTAGAGCTTACTAAATCCACTCATCTGTGCGAAGTGGCTCATTTTCACTAAATATTGAGCTGCATCATACTGACAGCTAGCTGGAAGTTTATTTAGTGATTCTATTAGAATTATTTAATGTGATTTGTTATTGTACTTGAATATTCTCTGCCCAGCTGCAGAAATTATCTATTTACAGTACAACCAGATGAAGGCATTTATCTGTTTTCCTTACTGCTATAAGATCTCATTTGTGAATTGCTCTCTAACTTGGCTAAGTCTGAAGAAGGGTCTCGACCCGAAACGTCACCCATTCCTTCTCTCCCGAGATGCTGCCTGACCCGCTGAGCTACTCCACCATTTTGTGTCTACATTTGATTTAAACCGGCATCTGCAGTTTTCTTACTATTTAGCTGTGTAGTTTTGAGAATAACTGGCCTTTGCAAAAGTGTTGAGCTGAATATTGATGACGTATTTCCACTGGGACTTGAGTATAATTTCAAGAAATGGTGTTCTTGCACTAACTTTTCTTCCCTCGAATAACCAAAGTACACTGGTCCATAGAGACAACTTGAGATAACTGAGATAAATGGCAACAGACATAGTCTGAAGAAAGGTCCTGACCCAAAAGGTCTCTTTTAGCAACATAGAAAATAGAAATATAGAAAATAGGTGCAGGAGTAGGCCATTTGGCCTTTCAAACGAGCACCGCCATTCAGTATGATCATGGCTGATCATCCAAAATCAGTACACCATATCCCTTGATATCAATGTTCCCCACAAATCCCAATGTTTAAGAAACAGTTGAACCGATACCTAGATGGGATAGACAATAGGTGCAGGCCATTCGGCCCTTCGAGCCAGCACCACCATTCAATGTGATCATAGCTGATCATTCCCAATAGGTTTAGAGGGATGTGGGACTAGTGTAGATGGAACTTGAGGGGCAACAGCTGTTGGTCAGTGTGGGCACATTGGGTCAAAGAGCCTGTTTCCACACTGTATGACTATAACTCCATGACTCTGAGATGCTCTTTTCCATCTAAGGCCCCCCTCGGTCATGGCTGACCATGGGTGATGCATCCTGGGTGATGCTCCTTTACCTGTTACGTAACTCTAGCACTTTGACTTTTTTAGCAGAAATCCCTCATTAGTTTGGAACACCACACATCTTAAACCCATTGGATAGCCCATATCAATGGGCACATGCCAAAGTTTATAGATTTAAATAATTCAAACCATAAAAATAATTGAAGTTTAGGAACACTATAGGAAAGAACAAGAACAAGCCTGCTGTCACTTCTCCCCAACATATTCCTGGCAAGATTTATGCTTGTGGTCAGTAGTTGAAGAGCCTACCTGGTTTCGATGAGCATGAAATTTGGTTGATTAAATTTTATGTCAAGTCGGAAGGTTGAGCTTGAGTCTCGTAGTATGCAAGCGTGAGAGCCATGTGGTATGGGAGCCTGTATAAATCACAAAGAGAGTAATTATCTGGAACATGTTGATCGTACCAAGGCAGCTGCAGAATTTCAATTCGGTTAA
This sequence comes from Rhinoraja longicauda, assembly GCF_053455715.1. Lineage (NCBI taxonomy): Eukaryota > Metazoa > Chordata > Chondrichthyes > Rajiformes > Arhynchobatidae > Rhinoraja > Rhinoraja longicauda. The sequence goes on along the minus strand of NC_135957.1, from coordinate 87,113,707 downwards.
TTAAATCTGGAATTGTAAAATGGAATAATTATCTCTTTTAAAAACTACCATTTTCTAATGTTCTAATGTTCTTGGAACCAACGGAAATAGATTGTTTTTTAATAGACAAGGGAATTAGGGGTTACGGGGAGCGGGCAGGGAAGTGGACATGAGCTATTGTTAGTATAGTAAGACCTGAGTAATCATCATCATCATCATCATATATATACAGCCGGAAACAGGCCTTTTCGGCCCACCAAGTCCGTGCCGCCCAGTGATCCCCGTACATTAACACTATCCTACACCCACTAGGGACAATTTTTACATTTACCCAGCCAATTAACCTACATACCTGGACAAGTTTCCGGACAAGTTTCGATCGCCTAGCTTGGGGTCGGAGAGGAATTTCCCGGATTTTTTCCCCAAATTGGCCTGGGTTTCTATCCGGTTTTTCGCCTCTCCCAGGAGATCACACTGTTCTTTTGGGTGGGAAGAAGGGTGATAGTGGGAAGAGGGTTGGGGTGGGATCAGCCATGATCGTATTGAATGGCGGAGCGGGCTCGAGGGGCCGGTTGGCCTACTCCTGCTCCTATTTTCTTGTGTTCTTGTGTTCTTGTAATACATGGTGGCTTGCTGGTGCCATCCCATAACTGAATTTACAACAAAATTATTTAAGTTCAAAAAACCAAGCTGATGCTTTAGTGCAGTACTATTTAGTGTAATCCATCACTGGCTTGTTGCTTACTTCCTTCCACCCAGCCCATCTTCAGTGCAATGCAGCAGGAAAGCTGAGTAACGTCAAAGATGCTTGCCACCATGGCCATTCCCTATTGCATCTTCCCCTCTCACCAGGCTGTCCAGACTTAAAGCACAACTTCACAGTATGATGGTCTGGGCTGCGTTCACAATTCTCTTCCATTGCTTGCGGACTTTGATGGAACTGTTCCCCAACCAAGTTGTGATTCATCCCGATAAAATACTTTCTAGTATATCACTAGAGTTATATTTCTAGACTATGGATGGTGTTTCCTCAACAACAAAGCATAAAGCATTGCATGCTTAGTCCAGAGCCTTCCTTGCTTTCTACTTCAAAAGAATGAAAATCCAGGCAGTTTCTGAAAGGTTACAGTTCTGTGACTTTCTTTTCAGACTCTTGCCAGGGTGCTACTTAATGTCAAGGTTGTAAAACCTCCTGTCAGAATTTAGTCATGGTCAGTCATATAGAACACAGAGGCCCTTTGGCCCAACTGGTCTATGCTGACCAAGATGCCCCATCTAAGCTGGTTCCATTTTCCCACATATGGCCCATATCCCTCTTTTCCTTTCCTATGTGTACCTATATTTTAAATGCTGTTGTGGTGCCTCCCTCAGCCACCACCTCAGGCAGCTCGTTTGTGGTGGTGCAAGAGCCTTTAGGAACTAAAAGATGGTGTCGCCAGGAGCTTGTTAGAAAGGAGGGAAGGGTAATTAATAAAAAGGATTGAGTGCTTATGGAATCTTAGTATTTGAAAAGATTGCAAATGGAGATTAAAGTCAACCCGAATTGAAACTGGGGATGTACCCTGCCAATCAAACTTGGTGATCACGAGAGTCCTGATATTGATTTTGTGCACAGAATTTGGATCAGCCATGATCTTGAAGAATGGAACAGACTCAAACGTTTGCATAGCTGCCTCCTATTTATCTTGGTCATGGAGTGATACAGTGTGAAAACTGGCCCTTCGGCTCAACTCGCCCTTCGGCTCAACTCGCCCACACCGTCCAACAATGTCCCAGCTACACACAAAATGTTGGAGTAACTTAGCAGGTCAGGCAGCATCTCTGGAGAGAAGGAATGGGTGATGTTTTGGGTTGAGACCCTTCTTCAGCTACCCTAGTCCCACTTGCCTGCACTTAGTCCATATCCCTCCAAATCTGTCCTGTCCATAGAAACATAGAAAATAGGTGCAGGAAGAGGCCATTCGGCCCTTTGAGCCAGCACCGCCATTCATTGTGATCAAGGCTGACCATCCATGTATCATGTACCCGTCTAACTGTTTCTTAAACGATGGGATAGTCCCAGCCTCAACTACCTCATCAGGCAGCTTCCATACACCCACCATCCTTTGTGTGGAAAAAGTTACCCCTTTGATTCCTATTAAATCTTTCCCCCTTCACCTTGAACCCAAGTCCTCTGGTCCTCGATTCCCCTATTCTGGGCAAAAGATTCTGTGCATCTACCCGATCTATTCCTCTCATGATTTTGTACACCTCTCTAAGATCACCCCTCATTCTCCTGTGCTCCATGGAATAGAGACCCAGCCTACTAAACCTCTCCCTAGAGCTCACACCCTCTAGTCCTGGCAACATCCTCGTAAATCTTTACTGAACCCTTTCAAGCTTGACAATATCTTTCCTATAGCATGGTGCCCAGAACTAAACACAATATTCTAAATGCGGTCTCACCAACGTCTTATACAACTGCCCCAACTTCTATACTCAATACTCTGACTGTTGAAGGCCAAAATGCCAAAAGCCTTTTTGACCACCTTATCTACCTGCGACTCGACCTTCAAGGAACCATGCACCTGTACTCCCAGATCCCTCTGCTCTACAACACTACCCAGAGGCAATAGACAATAGGTGCAGGAGTAGGTCATTCGGCCCTTTGAGCCAGAACCGCCATTCAATGTGATCATCGCTGATCATTCACAATCAGTACCCTGTTCTTGCCTTCTCCCCATATCCCTTGACTCTGCTATCTTTTAGAGCTCTATCTAGCTCTCTTGAAAGCATCCAGAGAATTGGCCTCCACTGCCTTCTGAGGCAGAGAATCCCACAGATTTATAATCTCTGACTGAATTTTTTTTTCCTCATCTCTGTTCTAAATGGCCTACCCCTTATTCTTAAACTGTGGCCCCTGGTTCTGGACTCCCCCAACATTGGGAACATGTTTCCTGCCTCTAACGTGTCCAATTCCTTAATCTTATGTTTCAATAAGATCCCCTCTCATCTTTCTAAATTCCAGCGTATACAAGCCTAGTCGCTCCAGTCTTTCAACATAGGACAGTCCCGCCATTCCGGGAATTAACCTAGTGAGCCTACGCTGCACGCCCTCAATAGCAAGAATGTCCTTCCTCAAATTTGGAGACCAAAACTGCACACAGTACTCCAGGTGCGGTCTCACTAGGGCCCTGTACAACTGCAGAAGGACCTCTTTGCTCGTATACTCAACTCCTCTTGTCATAAAGGCCAACATGCCATTAGCTTTCTTCACTGCCTGCGGTACCTGCATGCTAACTTTAAGTGACTGATGAACAAGGACACCCAGGTCTCTTTGTACTTCCCAATTTCCTAACTTGACACCATTCAGATAATAATCTGCCTTACTGTTCTTACCACCAAAGTGGATAACCTCACACAGGTCTACCATTTACTGTGTAGATCCTACCCTTGTTCAACATCCCAAAGTCCAACACCTTACACTTCTCTGTATTAAATTCCATCAACCATTCCTCCGCCCACCTGGTCAATCGATCCAGATCCTGTTGCTATCATTCACAACCATTTTCATTATCTGCAAAACCACTAACTTTTGCATCATCTGCAAACTTGCTAATCTTGCCTTGTATGTTCTCATCCAAATCATTAATGTAGATGACAAACAGTAACGGGCCCAGCACCGAGCCCTGAGGCCCATCACTAGTCTCAGGCCTCCAGTCTGAGAAGCAACCTCCCACCATCACCCTCTGCTTCCTTCCACGGAGCCAATTTGCTTTCCATTCGTATATCTCTCCTTGGATCCCATGCGATCTAACCTTCCAGAGCAGCATACCATGCAGAACCTTGTTGTATGCTTTACTGAAGTCCATGTACACAACATCTACAGCTCTGCCCTCATCAACCTTTTTGGTCACGTCTTCATAAATATAAATCAGATTTGTGAGACACGACCTCCCACTTACAAACCATACTGACTGTCCCTAATCAGCCCTTGCCCATCCAAATGCCTGTATAACCTATCCCTCAGACTACTCTCCAGTAACTTACCAACTACAGATGTTACGCTCACCGGCCTATAGTTCCCAGCATTTTCCCTGCAGCTCTTCTTGAAAAGAGGCACAACATTTGCCACCCTCCAGTCTTCCGGCACCTCTCCTGTAAGGACGATTTGTCAGTTTCAACCAGGGCCCCCACAATTTCCTCTCTAGTTTCCCGCAATGTCCTCTGATATATCTGATCAGGGCCTGGAGATTTGTCTACCTTCATACACGACAGTACCTTCAGTACTTCTTCAACGGTAACCCTGACTGCTCGCAAGACACTTCCAGTGACTGCTCCAATTTCCTCCGTCCTACTGTCTTTCTCCTCGGTAAATACAGAGGAGAAATACTCATTTAGGACCTTGCCCATCTCCTGTGGCTCCACACAGAGATGACCGCTTTGATTCCTGAGAGGTCTCACTCTCTAGTTACCCTTTCCCCCCTAATGGATTTATGAAATCTTTTGGGACTGTCCTTAATGCTACCTGCCAGAGCTATCTTCTGGCCCCTTTTTGCCCTTCTGATTTCCTTTTTTAGGTTACTCCTTAGTTCCCGAAACTCCTCCAGGGATGCACTTGACAAGTATAGGCTGCCTATACTTTTCCCATGCATCCTCCTTGTTTTTGACTAACGTCTCAATTTCCCTCATCAGCCAAGCTTCCTTACGTTTGCCTGCTTTGCCCTTCACTCTCACGTACACATCCTGAGCTTTCTTCAGTACACTTTTAAAAACATCCCACTTGGATGATGTTCCTTTCCCTTCAAATAACCTGCTCCAGACAACTTGAGCGAGACCTTTTCTCATGCCCTCAAAAGTTAGCCTTACCCCAGTTGAACATTTCTTGTGAAATCATTTATTTCTATGGAGAAATCGTCTTGTCCTCATTAGAAATTGCTCTTTGTTGGAACTACATTTTCTATATACTGTCTTTTCGTATGGGGCTGCACATGGAGGACCAACAGCATATTAGGCAGGTGGGCATAATGTTTTGGCTCATCAGGTCGTAATGTTTTGGCTGATCGGTGTGTGCAATATCACTCCAATTCCATAGCAAACACAGCATTTTCAACAATTACTCGAAGTGTAGATTTGTTTTGATTTACACTGCAAGAATCTACAGGCATGGTATCCGGGTATAGATTTTGTCATTTAGTGGCACAATAAAAGGACTGGAATAAATTAAGGTAGAATAAATCACTTTCATTATGCCTTTAACTGTAAATATCAGCAATATAAAATGACTTTCCTGAGTATTGCCGATCTTGCCCATATTGAAGGATCGTTTTGGTTGAACGTATTCAAATTATGACCAATGACAAACCTCTGATTTACTATGTTGTCCAATATTGGGAGTTAGAGGGTACTTTAATAAATTGACATTTTAATTAAAATGCAGGCAAACGACAAGTAGTCAGAATGGGTTCAATTGATTTTTTTTCTGTCAACCGAAAAAAACCAGTGCTATGTAAGGTACATTTAGATTGGTTCGTAGATGCAATAACTTCCTGTTTTTATTTATTTTATTCATAAAACCATTTATTTATTATCTATTATAGTCTGGATATTCGTGTGTGTTATGTCTAGCCTTAGCATTTTGATCTTTTTAAAACTTCAGTTAAGGAAATGTTTGTGATAAGCTGGCACATCAAGATTGAAGGCAATGGAAAAAAATTATCCTAGCAAGATAGACGAAATTGGAGAAGTAACGTGAGGTGTTTTGTTAGGACGAAAGTGCACAATGGAGTTCCCTGGATTTTGGTTCTGGCTACATTGGTTTTTCTTGGTGTATATTGATAATTGGGCAGCTGTGGATGGGACAATGTCCAAATATACTGGCGATCTTTCCCCTCCTCTTTGATCCTGATACAGGTGTTAAAGTTCGTTTCTTAAAACAGACAACAACACAAACGGTTAAAGGTAAACCAAGCAAAGCTTTAATTATCATCAGATGGGAGTGGGGGGGACTAGTGCAGAGGGTATACAACCATACTCAGCACACCCCGTGCCTGCATTCAAAGATACAGCATTTTCGCAGCATTTTTATACAGAATTTGCAGCAAGAATGTTTAAGATAACATTTCTTTCAAATCAATCACAAATTGTATCGAACACAATATACCTGTCACCCTACAGTCATAAAATATTCCACACAATAAGTCATTAGTCGAAGGTAAGGATCCTTATCATACCACAGAAGGTCTTGTTTACACACTCCCACAAGTAGTCAACAGTTAACCACATCCTAATTTCAGCGAGAGCATTGTCCATCATCTTTCCCAGACATTCTTCCCAGGCATAACAGGATATACTATCAGAGCCTGGCATTCAAGCTTTAGGAATCACATCGTTGCATCCTGCCTGGTGCAATTTTGCAAACATCAGCTATTCAGGACCCAAAGTTCAGGCTGATCCTGTTTATTCATTCTACCATTTTATTATTTCTGTCAAGCATCCCATCATGCAAAGTTAATAGCCATTAGCTCTTTCACAGGGTCTTGACATGAAATGTCAACATAGACCAGTACAGCAAGAGCAGGCCCTTCAGCCCACAATGTCTGTGCCAAACATGATGATAAGGCCATCACTTGCCTACCAGCACATAACCAATATGCCTCCATTCCCTTCACATACATATAGACAATAGACAATAGACAATAGGTGCAGGAGTAGGCCATTCAGCCCTTCGAGCCAGCACCGCCATTCAATGCGATCATGGCTGATCACTCTCAATCAGTACCCCGTTCCTGCCTTCTCCCCATACCCCCTCACTCCGCTATCCTTAAGAGCTCTATCCAGCTCTCTCTTGAAAGCATCCAACGAACTGGCCTCCACTGCCTTCTGAGGCAGAGAATTCCACACATTCACCACTCTCTGACTGAAAAAGTTCTTCCTCATCTCCGTTCTAAATGGCCTACCTCTTATTCTTAAACTGTGGCCCCTTGTTCTGGACTCCCCCAACATTGGGAACATGTTTCCTGCCTCTAATGTGTCCAATCCCCTAATTATCTTATATGTTTCAATAAGATCCCCCCTCATCCTTCTAAATTCCAGTGTATACAAGCCCAATCGCTCCAGCCTTTCAACATACGACAGTCCCGCCATTCCGGGAATTAACCTAGTGAACCTACGCTGCACGCCCTCCATAACAAGAATATCCTTCCTCAAATTTGGAGACCAAAACTGCACACAGTACTCCAGGTGCGGTCTCACCAGGGCCCGGTACAACTGTAGAAGGACCTCTTTGCTCCTATACTCAACTCCTCTTGTTATGAAGGCCAACATTCCATTGGCTTTCTTCACTGCCTGCTGTACCTGCATACTTCCTTTCATTGACTGATGCACTAGGACACCCAGATATACCGATCCAAAAGTCTTAAATGCCACTAATGTCGCTGCTTCAACCACCACCCCAGCAGCCTGTTCCACAGGACCATCATCATGACAAGGAAAATGGGGGGTTAATTTCCTCGTGTTCAGAACCGCTGCATAGATGTAAGAAAAAAAACCTGTAAGGATTCATTTTTATTGTTAGTAAAAGTTAACTGTAAAACCTGCATGCATGACTTTCTGCAATAGTAGAGGGTTTATTGTCATGCATACCAACACAGAACAATTAAATACTTTCTTGTAGCAGCACAACACTCAATAAATAACATAAACAAAAACATTGAATAAACAAAAAAAACAATGGTGCAAAACAAAGCTTGACATCCCTTGTGCAACCTGGATAGTTTATAGTTTGAAGTTTAGTTGGAGTTCCTAGTGTTCAATAGTCTGATGGTTGTTGGGAAGAAGCTGTTCCTGAACTTGGATGTCACCTCTGCCACCTTCCTAATGGCAGTAAAATGAGGCCATGATCATGCTGGTGTGGGTCTTTATGCTGCCTGCCTTTGAGGCCGCACCTCCTGTACATCCCTTCGATGGTCGCGAGGTCAGTACCTGGAGCGGGCAGTGTCCACCACTCTCTGTAACCTCCTTCATTCTTGGACATTTGAGTTGTCGAACCAGACCGTGATGCAACCAATAACATTGCTCCCTTCCATACACCTGTAGAAGTTTGATATTATTTGATTGAAGATATTCGGCATGTCAATCTTCCAAGGAAGTAGAGGTGTTGATGGGCTTTTGTTGTGATTGCATCCATGTGCTGGGTCAATAGACAATAGACAATAGACAATAGGTGCAGGAGTAGGCCATTCAGCCCTTCGAGCCAGCACCGCCATTCAATGCAATCATGGCTGATCACTCTCAATCAGTACCCCGTTCCTGCTTTCTCCCCATACCCCCTCACTCCGCTATCCTTAAGAGCTCTATCCAGCTCTCTCTTGAAAGCATCCAACGAACTGGCCTCCACTGCCTTCTGAGGCAGAGAATTCCACACCTTCACCACTCTCTGACTGAAAAAGTTCTTCCTCATCTCCGTTCTAAATGGCCTACCCCTTATTCTTAAACTGTGGCCCTTTGTTCTGGACTCCCCCAACATTGGGAACTTGTTATCTGCCTCTAATGTGTCCAATCCCCTAATTATCTTATATGTTTCAATAAGATCCCCCCTCATCCTTCTAAATTCCAGTGTATACAAGCCCAATCGCTCCAGCCTTTCAACATACGACAGTCCCGCCATTCCGGGAATTAACCTAGTGAACCTACGCTGCACGCCCTCCATAGCAAGAATATCCTTCCTCAAATTTGGAGACCAAAACTGCACACAGTACTCCAGGTGCGGTCTCACCAGGGCCCGGTACAACTGTAGAAGGACCTCTTTGCTCCTATACTCAACTCCTCTTGTTACGAAGGCCAACATTCCATTGGCTTTCTTCACTGCCTGCTGTACCTGCATGCTTCCTTTCATTGACTGATGCATTAGGACACCCAGATCTCGTTGAACTCCCCCTCCTCCTAACTTGACACCATTCAGATAATAATCTGCCTTTCTATTCTTACTTCCAAAGTGAATAACCTCACACTTATCTACATTAAACTGCATCTGCCATGTATCCGCCCACTCACACAACCTGTCCAAGTCACCCTGCAGCCTTATTGCATCTTCCTCACAATTCACACTACCCCCCAGCTTAGTATCATCTGCAAATTTGCTAATGGTACTTTTAATCCCTTCGTCTAAGTCATTAATGTCCGAGACACATCTCCTGAGAGATGCATGCCCAGGAATTTGAAGTTTTTGACTCTCTCCTCCACTGTCGCTTTGAAGACTGGTTTGTGGATCCTTCTCTTTTAAAGTCTGTAATCAGCTCCTTGGTTTTACTGATATTGAGAACAAGGGTTTTTTTTTTCTGGCACCACTTCAATCAGACAAAGGCTAAAAGCAAAATAACATCAAATAATAAATGAACCCATGGGGTCATCAAGACTTTGACCCGAGGTCATCAAGAGTTTGATCAGATTATTGGAATGTTCCATCTTAAGATGACCCAGTCTGATGAAGGGATTCGACCCGTAAAGTCGTGTGTACTTCTCTCCCACTCTTGACCCATTGAGTTCCTCCGGCACTTTATTTTGCTCATAAATTATGCTGTTGTGTTTAATGATGGTCACTAGGGGCTGCTATGGTATTTTGTGCTCCGAGCTGTCTGGCAGCAGAGACTACAAAAGTAAAGAGATTGAATATTTGGAGTAAGATGAGGCAACCTGTGAGTAGGTGTAATTGTAAAGGTAATTGGTTGATGCATCTGTTTTCAAAATTTTGATAAGGATGAAGCATGTGTTTACTTTCTAAAGTGTGAAACAAACATTGGTTAGTCTTTCAATTGCTGTGCCAATCTCTATCAGAAGAACAAACCAAGGAGACCTTCAAAAAAATTAATTTGTAGTGTGTACTTCAATTACATTCATTTGTACTTCAAATTACCTTTGAAAATGAAGGGGGTAATACACATTTTACAATTACTTCAAAGTTTTGGGAGAGCTGTCCTGCAGAAATAGTATCGTGAAATTGTGAGCCTTTTATCAGTGGTAGAGAAAGTTTACCACTGATACAAGTAGTGGAATCAAGAACCAGAGGACATAAGTTTAAGGTGAGAGGGAGGGAAAACAAATTTAATTGGAACCCGAGGGGCAACTTCAGAATGGTGGGCATTCAACAGAGGATGTACTTCCTGCGGCAACTGAGGAAACACAATCTGCCACAGGCAATGATGGTCCAATTCTATACTGCTATCATTGAGTCCGTCCTCACCTTCTCCATCATGGTCTGGTTTGGCTCAGCCACCAAGCAAGATATCTGGAGGCTGCAACACATCGTTCGCACAGCTGAGAAGGTTGTTGGCTGCAACCTTCTCCCCCTCCCCCCCCCCCCCCCCCCCCCCATTGACGAACTGTACACTGCAAGGGCCAGGAAGCGAGCGGGCAAGATCATCTCTGACCCCTCTCATCCTGGCCACAAACTCTTCGAAGCACTTCCCTCTGGAAGGCGACTCCGGACTGTCAAAGCAGCCACAGCCCAACACGAGTGATAGTTCTACTCGACAACCAAAGCCTGTAGTCTCTTTTTTGCTCTGGTTTATTTTCACCCACATGTTTAGACTGTAATGGTGTATCCTTATTGTTTTTGATATGTTTATGCTTTATTCTTAATTGTTAACTGTATGTTTGTGTTGTCATTTGTGAGCGGAGCACCAAGGCACATTCCTTGTATCTGCATACTTGGCCAATAAACTTATTCATTCATCCATTCATTCATTCATATGGAATGAGTTGCCAGAGGAAGTAGTTGAGGCAGGTACTGTAACATAATCTAAAAGACATTCGGACAGGTACATGGATAGAAAAGGTTTAGAGGGATTTTGGCCAAACACAGGCAGGGGGGACCAGTGTAGATGGGCCATATGCAAATTTGGCATGGGAAAATTGGGTTGAAGAGCCTATTTCTGTGCCATATGACTGACTCTAAATTATTGGAAAAGATTCTTGGGCAGTGTTTGCTTTTTTGAAAAGCATGGACATTGAGGATTGTCCTGATTGTTTGCCTGAGGGATAAATGACCTGTTTTTGAGGTGACAAAGATTGAGGTAGGGCAGTGGATGTTGTCTTTCTGGACTTAAGTAATGCTTTCAACAAGTCCCTCGTGGAAAGCTGGTCCAGAAGATTTAGTCATATGGGATCGCAATTATCTAGTAAATTGGCTTGGTGATAGAAAACAGGACTGTGAGAGAGGCATGATTTCCTGACCGTGTGTTCAGCAAGGATTCTCTTAGTCATGCGTATAAATGATCTGTAGGGAAATGTAGAAAGTCTGATTAGCAAGTTTGCAGCTCATACCAAAATTAGAATTGTGGATAGTGAGGAAGGTTATCAAAGGCTACCACAGCTGTAGATCAGTTGGAAATTTGGACTGATAAATGACTGTTTAATTAGGACGTGTAAGTGTCTCATTTTGAAAGGTCAATTGCAAGAGGAAAGTGTAGAATAAATAGCAGGATCCTGAAGTTTTAGTTTAGTTTGTCACATGTACTGAGGAACAGCAAAGGTTTTGTGCTATCCAGTCAAAGAAAAAACTAGCATGAATACAATCAAGCTGAGCACGGATGAAGGGCGCAACATTTCATAGCCTAATTCTGCTTCTTTAAGTTATTTGGCCCATCAAGTCTATTCTGCCATTCAATTATGGCTGATCTAACTTTCCCTCTCATCCCCATTCTCATGCTTCCATAAGTTCATAGTATTTAATGCATTTGCATTTAATGCAAGATAGTCCAATTAAAAACGGTTTAAAGGTTTCTAAAGATGTAGATGGGAGGTCAGGGCTACATTCGAGCTGATAAGGACTGTTCAGTTGCCTGATAACAGCTGGGAAGAAACTATCCCTGAATCTCAAAGTATGTGTTTTCAAACGTCTGTGCTTTTTCCCTGATGGGAGAGAGGAGGAGTGTGGGCAGCAATGTGACGCAGCAGTAGAGTTGCTACCTTACAGCGCCAGAGACCCAGGTTCAAACCCGATTACGGGTGCTGCCTGTACGAAGTTTGTACGTTTCCCCCGTGACTGCGTGGGTTTTTGGAGATCTTCGGTTTCCTCCCAGGGTCCAAAGACGTACAGGTTTGTAGGTTAATTGGCTTGATATAAATGTAAATTGTCCCTAGTGTGCAAAGAATAGTGTTAATGTGTGGGAATCGCTGGTTGGTGCGGACTCTGTGGGCTGAAGGGCCTGTTTCCGCACTATATCTCTAAATTAAACTAAACTAACCAGGATGTGAATGTTCCTTAATTTTGCTGGCAGTCTTGCTGAGGCAGCACGAAGTGAAGTCAACAGAGTGGAGGTTGGTTTGCTTGATGGTCTGGGCCATGTCCACAACTCTTTTCAATTTCTTGCGGTCTTGGATGGAACTGTTCCAAACCAAGCATTGCATCCTGTTAATCCTTTCTATGGCAATCCTGTAGAAGTTGGTGAGGATTGTTGGGGACATGCCAAACATCCCAAGCCTTCTAAGGAAGTAGAGGTATTGGTGTGCTTTATTGGCCACAACTTTGTGATTGGTCCAATACATTGTGCTGGGCGATCTTGTGTTGTACTGTGATCTTGTGTGTAAGTCTCTAGTTCCCTGAAAGTGGCAATACAGTAGACAAAGTGGTAAAGATCAGTCTGCTTTGATCTGTTTTTTTCACATCTAGCATGTTCTTTGTACCCTTCCATGTCACATTTCCCTCTTCGTGATTCTGTCCAAAGAAGAGACTCAACCCAAAACGTCACTCATTCCTTCTCTTCAGGGATGCTGCCTGTCCCACTGAGTTACTCAAGCATTTTGTGTCTATCTAGGGTGGTAAAGAAGTCAGTGTACAAGCTGGGAAGTCATATTGCATCCGCATAAAACATTGGTTCGGCTAAATTTGGAGATTATGTGCAGTACTGATTGCAACCTGATCAGAACAATGTAGAGACTTTGGAAGGGGTTTGCCAGGATGTTGCTTGGATTGGCGTGCACTAGCTTTAAGGAGAGGTTGGACAAACTTGGATTGTTCCAGTGGAGCATCAGAGGCAGAGGGGTGACCAGATAGAAATGTATAAAGTGGAGGTGCAGTTTAGTATTTTTCTTGGGATAGAAAGGTCGCATACTAGATGCATAGCTTGAAGATGAAGGGGGGGGGGGGGGGTAAGGAAGAGTGTAAAGGAAATTTGCAAAGCAAGTTTTGACAGTTAGTGCCTACATGGTGCTGCCAAGGGAGGTGAAAGAGGGATAGAAGCAGATTTGGTGATGGATGAGCAAGCAGAACCACATACTGGCATGTGGGACTAGTTGGGATGAGTTGCATCCTCTTCTGTCCCATTGGGCAAAATGTATAGAAGTGTGAAAACTCCTCCAGATTTAGGGACAGTTTCTTCCCAGCTGTTATTGGGCAACTGAATCATCCTACCACCAACTAGAGAGCGGTTCTAAGTTACCAACTACCTCATTGGTGACCCACAGACTATCTTTGGTCAGACTTTATCTTGCATTTATTCACGTTATTCCCTTTATCGCATATCTGTACACTGTGGACGGCTCGATTGTAATCCCCTATTGTCTTTCTGCTGACTGGTTAGCACAATAAAAGCTTTTCACTGTACCTCTGTATATGTGACAATAAACTAGACTTTAATTCGGTATTGTTGTCAGCACAAAAATGGTGGACTGAAGGACTTATTCCTGTTTTGTTCATTGGCAAAGCCTCTTCTAAAAAATCAGATTTCCTTGTATGAAAAGACCAACTGTTTCTTTCTGCATCCATGACTCCCAAACCTGACAATTTTACTGAGTCTCTTTTGCACATCACGTTATTCTTAATTCTTTTGACAGGATTAATTTACCACATTGGCTGTTCAACAGTGTGCAAAGAGATGCCAATCTGCAATATCAGATTCATAAAGCATTTTGTGCAGCTAAAGTGCACTATCCTCTTTTTCTGTGTGAAACACTCAATCGTCCAAGGGAGCCAAGTTTAAATATTATTACGCTATAAAGTCTTGCTGAGGAAAATTTGCATCTAATCTATTTGGCTGTGTCTCTGCCATTAGATTAATCTACATAATACAAGTGACCTAAATTGAGTTATTCCATGGTTGCAGTGGGAAGCCACGCTTGAAAGTAGCACAACGTGAAGAATTGGCACAACAGCTTCTCTTGGCTTTCACCTTATTACATACTGGAAGCATGGGATGCACTTAAAAAATAGCTGCAGAAGGAGGCCATTTGGCCCTTTGAGCCAGGACCGCCACTTGATTTACCTCGCTTGCTGATTGCAATTAATATTGCAAATTTTTCTTCATGTAAATCATGGGAATATTATGCTACTGTTTCAAAATGAATCTTATTTCTAAAGTTAGATAAATCATTACTTTGAGGATTGCATAACATTCTGGGACATTGCAATGTGTAAAGCGATGAGATGAGAAGATATTATTGTTATGCTTTCTATAATGAAGCTTCAGAGAAGCCTCATCTAACTGAGTTTCCCAAGTGAATACATATGAAGAAAAACTGGTAAAAAATGTCTTAACAGATGGTAGATAATGGGACATGATCCCATATAAAATGAACAGTGGGATAGATGCAGATGATTCCATTAGAGGAGCTATGGATGTCTAAGATTTAGATAAGTTAGGAAATTAGGAGTTTGTTTGCCTGGTTGAAGTAGGAACTATCAACATTAGGATTAGATTATGTAATTAGGTGGATGGATCAGTGTGTGCCAATAGAGCAGATTGGAACCATTTGTGTAAACAGCAACAGACTTGATGGGTCAACTGGCATGGTTCCACATTGTCAATTGTATATCAGTGGTTCAGAGTTCAATCAGAGATCTGTACAAATTAAAATCTACATATTTAGTTAGTGTGAATGTAAATGGAGTGAGGGCCTGTGCCTGAAGAACACTTTATTCAATCATAAAATGAGTAGTCAAAGCCAAGAACGGTTTTGTATGTTTATCTTGCACGTTAATCCACTTGAACCAATGTGTATCCATTTGTTTAACACTGACAACTCCCAACATCCATTTGACATATTACTAATTATGGAATTAGCTTTTGCTCCTCCAAAACAACATGGGATCAACTTGCTCAAAATGCATGTTCTTAAGCCAGACCACCCTAACTTGGGAAAGCAAAACAGTACTGGAGTAATTCAGCAGGTTAGGCAGTAACTGTGGAGAGAATGGGCAGGTAAAGTTTCAGGTTGGGATCCGTCAGACTCTCGGGCAATAATGCCCCTGTCATTCCCTCCTCAGATGCTGTCTGACCCTGCTGAGTTCTTCCGGGGCTCTGTTTTGCTCAAAATGTCAGTATCTGCAGTTCCTTATCTCCAATTTATTTATTGCCATGGGTGACTTGACAAAGCCTCGAGTATTGCCCCATACCCCTCTCCTTCATTCTTTTACACTGACATTGACTAAATATCTAGAATCGGTTTAAAATATATCGAATGTCTGTATCCTGTATGGCTCGGATCATGTTTTCAGATTCAGAGATACAGCGCGGAAACAGGCCCTTCGGCCTACCGAGTCCGCGCCGCCCAGCGATCCCCGCACATTAACACTATCCTACACACACTAGGGACAATTTTTTACATTTTACCCAGTCAATTAACCTACATACCTTTTCTTTAACACCACTGTCGATAACGTCAGACCTTTTTGCAAAGATGCTGCTTAAATGCAAGTTGTATTTAGAATCTAATAAGATTTATTCCGTTTTGTTTCTCTCTAATCTATGTTGCATTCAAAACTTTTCATCTGAAATTAAATGACTTGCTTCAGAATTAATGTTGAAAATTCGACTCCTTGGAATTTTTCAGAAATGTAAATTATAATTAATATTCCCAAAGCATCATATTCCCTTCAGAATTTTTGTAAGCTTTAATTATGCAGCAGATTTGTGTTTGAACAGTAAATTTAGCCAGTAAGCTAATGTTGTGTTTGCCTTTGTCCTTGTAGAATTGGGATGATTTGCATCTATAAAACTCTTTGCATTTTGAACAGTTGTTTCCTTACTATCATATCATATCATATCATATATATACAGCGCGGAAACAGGCCTTTTCGGCCCACCAAGTCCGCGCCGCCCAGCGATCCCCGTACATTAACGCTATCCTACACCCACTAGGGACAATTTTTACATTTTACCCAGTCAATTAACCTACATACCTGTACGTCTTTGGAGTGTGGGAGGAAACCAAAGATCTCGGAGAAAACCCACGCAGGTCACGGGGAGAACGTACAAACTCCTTACAGTACAGCACCCGTAGTCAGGATCGAACCTGAGTCTCCGGCGCTGCATTCGCTGTAAAGCAGCAACTCTACCGCTGCGCTACCGTGCCGCCCGTACTGATTTGGCAATCATGTCAAATCTAATAAAGTTCCTCTTGGTATGATTAAAATTCACAGGCGTGGCTATTTGTCATTAACGTGGTGGAAATCGTGACTTGTAAAAGTGGCCAGGTGGGTCGAGGAATGACTGATGGAATTTAATACTGAGAAATGTGAGGTGTTGCATCTTGGGATGTCTAACAAGGGCAGGACCTGCACAGTGAATGGTTGGCCTCTGGGGAGTGTTGTAGAGCAGAGGGATCTAGGAGTGCAGGTGCATGGTACCTTGAAAGGTCAAGTTGCAGGTAGATAAGGTGGTCAAAAAGGCTTTTGGCACATTGGCCTTCATCAGTCAGAGTATTGAGTATAGAAGTTAGGAGGTCATGCTGCAGTTGGTAAAGACATTGGTGAGACCGCATTTAGAATATTGTGTTCAGTTCTGGGCACCGTGTCATGGGAAAGATATTATCGAGCTTGAAAGGGTTCAGAGAAGATTGACGAGGATGTTGCCAGGACTAGAGGGTGTGAGCTACAGGGAGAGGTTGAGTAGGCTGGGTCTCTATTCCATGGAGCGCAGGAGGATGAGGGGTGATCTTACAGAGGTGTACAAAATCATGAGAGGAATAGATCGGATAGATGCACAGAGTCTCTTGCCCAGAGTAGGGGAATTGAGGTGAAGGGGAAAAGATTTAATAGGAATCCGACGGGTAACCTTTTCACACAGAGGGTGGTGGGTGTATGGAACAAGCTGCCAGAGGAGGTAGTTGAGGCTGGGACTATCCCAGTTTAAGAAATAGCTAGACAAGTACATGGACTGGACAAGTTTGGAGGGATATGGACCAAACGCAGGCAGGTGGGACTAGTGTAGCTGCGACATGTTGGCTGGTGTGGGCAAGTTGGGCTGAAGGGCCTGTTTCCATACTGTATCACTCTGTGACTCTAATTTGGTAGAATTTGTTTTTCTGATTTTGGAGAACATTTTTTTAATGAGCAAAATTGGAAAAGGATAATGGTCTTGATGGATCGTTAGATAGAGCGGGTTACTGATTGTGGATGATCAGCCATGATCACAATGAATGGCAGTGCTGGCTCGAAGGGCCAAATGGCCTCCTCCTGCACCTATTTTCTATGTTCTCGGGATTGTTGGGGAAAGCATGTTTTGCAATACCTTATTTTGAAAGCTAACCACTTCAGTTCTGTTCACAAACGTGTTCATGCTCTTTCAGATTGGATAGGCGAAAGCAGTGTTGAATACTTGTTGTATTTTAGATTATAGAAAAGAGCAATGCTGTACTGCAGGACTCTCAGTTTGCTAAATTAAGCAAGCTTACAAGTATTAGCAAAGGTAGTTGAAACATTCATTGCTTTAGCTCATTCTCGCAGTTCTAGATGGCTTAAACCTGGATGCTGACAACCTGTAAATAGAGAATCTGTAACATCAACTTGATTGGAATTAGCTGTTGTTGAAAATTATTTGGGGGGGGGTGTATTTCCCAAAGTAATAATAAATTGGGGCAGTTCTTTACTGAAGATCTTGTACTAAATGGAAGGGAAGACTTTGAACTTAAAGGGTACAAGATGGTGCTGGGAAATGTGGCGACTCTTGTGTACTGCTTCGATTGTGCCTAATCTATAGTGGGATTTTTACAGTACTGTATGCAAATAAAGAATTTCACTGTACCTAGGTATGTTGAATAATAAAGTACCATGAACCTGGCTAGAAGTTGGATTGCATAGTGCTTTATGTTAACTCTGCAAAATTGGATTTTGCCTGGCATTAAACATGCCAGCATACATTTCTGCATGACTGAATTGGGCAAATCTGAGTGATCCATGTTGGCACACCTGACCTTTCAGTATGAGGTGTGCCCCTAATGGATTTTTCGATGTAGCCCATTTCTTCCCTAACCATCAAAGCTCAGCTTCAAAGTACAACTGATGTGGAACAGTCTTGGTCGAGCTTAGAGCAGTGCACCTCTTTAATCCTTTTTATTTAAAAGGATACTGCAGGCTGTTCAAATGCTTTCTGATCAGCCCTCCGGATTCTAGTTGTCGGTTGTGAAACTGTCCATGATTTTTGATGATGTAAGTGACAATATTACTAGGACTGAGCTAGGTAGAGTAAAATTAGACAATTTTCAGATGGTCATGACTCAAAATAAAAAAGACAGTGCTGGAGTAACTCAACAGGTCAGACAGCATCTATGGCGAACGTGGATAGGTAATGTTTTGGGTTGGGAATCTTCAGATGTTTCAGGTAGGGACCCTTCTCCCTACACCCGAGTTACTCCAACATTTTGTCTTCTTTGTGAACTTGCATCTGCAATTCCTTGCTTCTACATATGACTAGGCACAAGTCTGGACCTTGCAGTCAGTGGGGAAAAAAAGGCAGATGTTTTAATCCAGGGAGGTTGAGTTGAGCGATTGTAATGCGTGATTGCAGATCCAGTTGTGGCTAGCACAGTCGCCTGTGTTGGGCGCCATCTTGGATAGATTTTCAGGTGTGTGGTGCTTTGGAGGTCAAATGTAATGGAAAATTGTACATTAAAAATTCTAAGATGCATAGATAGGGTAGGTTATCAGAGCTTTTTTTCCCTCAAGTTGGAAATGTCAAAGATGTCAGAGGGCATAGCTTTAAGGCAGGAGAGGTGATGTTTAAAGGTGTGTGGAGCGTTTAAGAGGATGGTGGGTGTCTGGTACAGCAGACGAGTGGTGGAGGCAGATACAATATTGGTATTACATAGAAAATAGGTGCAGGAGGAGGCCATTTGGCCCTTTGAGCCAGCACCACTTTTGGGGCTTTTGGGCAGGCACATGGATATGGAGGGATGTGGATCATGTTTGGGCAGAAGGGCCCGTTCTTGCACTATTGTGTTCTATGAGATATATTATCGACACAATAAATATGGAGAATGCTGGCATGCGCAAGACAAGACTATCCTTTGCATGCTGCGTCCCTTCTATGGCAGCCAAAGTACATGCTTCTCTCGTCTGGCTTTCATTAGGATTGTTCCTTAAGGGTTGATGCTCGTCTGATTGTTGCAGGGATGAGAAGGGATCTTATTGAAACATATAAGATTATTAAGCGATTGGACACGCTAGAGGCAGGAAACATGTTCCCAATGTTGGGGGAGTCCAGAACCAGGGGCCACAGTTTAAGAATAAGGGGTAGGCCATTTAAAACAGAGATGTGGAAAAAAAAATTCACTCAGAGTTGTGAATCTGTGGAATTCTCTGCCTCAGAAGGCAGTGGAGGCCAAATCTCTGAATGCTTTCAAGAGAGAGTTAGAGAGACCTCTTAAAGATAGCGGAGTCAAGGGATATGGGGAGAAGGCAGGAACGGGGTACTGATTGTGGATGATCAGCCATGGTCACAGTGAATGGCGGTGCTGGCTCGAAGGGCTGAATGGCCTACTCCTACACCTATTGTCTATTGCATAACTTGAATTTGAGATCCAATAGCATTTATACAACAAACCAAGCTCTATAGTCTGTTTACACTGCACGCAGCTTGGAGCATGATTTTGAATGTGAAGATATTTGACAAGTATTTTGAAATTTGTCTCTTTTGGAAGTTATTTTGGTTGCAACTCATACTATGCATTCAGACCCAAGAGCAGCTTAGTTGACTGTTAACTTTCTACTTGAATGTCAAAGTATTCAACTTTGGCCTACCTTGGCCAGTCTGACCAAGTTGGAATTCTGGGCTATTCCCATTTGCCTGCATTCGGCCCATATCCCTCTCAACCCTTCCTACCTGTTGATCTATTTAAATGTCGGACACAGTGCTGGAGAAACTCAGCAGGTCAGGCAGCATCTGGAGAATATGAATAGGGGACGTTGTGTTTAACCAGCATCTGCTATTTCTTGTTTCCACTCTAATCCTGATGCAGGGTCTTCACCCTAAATGTTGCCTATCCCTCCATTTCCACAGATACTACTCAACCTGCTGAGATTTTGGTAGTTCCTTCCACCTTCCAAAGTATAACATGGGATTAGTGTAAAAGGGTGGTTGATAGCAATGCTCTGATGGGAAGCAGGGCCCCTTTCCACGACACTGACACAGCAGAGAAATCTCTTCCTTCCAGATATCTGTACTGTCTGAAAATATTTATAGTAATCCTGCCCTAGAGTGTGCTGTACTTTGTTCTTAAATTCTCCACTTTAAATTTAAGATGGTTTTGGAATTTTAAGCTTGAAGGGTTTAACACATCAAAACTTTTAACTGTTACTGAATTTGGTAATAATATTCTCTCTGGTCGTGATTGTGGCAGCGCAGGCATTTTAACTAGCATAGTTGTCCAATCAGCCATTGCATAATCTAGAGTTGACTATTGCTATTTGTAAATCACAGCATTTTTCCCTTGATTACGTTCCACATAAGGTAGTCCCAGCTTGTTTAAAATGTAAATCTCAATATGTTCATGGACAATAATTGCAGAACCAGAGGCAATATAACTTTAGGTTGCAGAGTCTTCTCATGGACAGTAATTGCAGAACCAGAGGCAATATAACTTTAGGTTGCAGAGTCTTCCATACCAGCAGCAGAAACTTGATGAAGTGTCCTCATCCGAAACGTCACTTATTCGTATTCTCCAGAGGTGCTCCCAGATCTGCTGAGATAGTCCCATCACTTTGTCTTTCTTGTTTTTCACAAATACTGCTTGCTGCTATAATTCTCAGTGAATTATCTTTGGATGGGAGGGGTGCACATCTGAAACCAGATTTGTACACGTCCTGTAGTTTGAGACTGCTTATTAGAAATGGTGAGGCATTGCTATCCCCATATTACTACAAAGGCAAAACCATTAATTTTCTTTTCCTTGCATCAGAAATACAGACTGCCCGTAGATAATGCAGTGTAGCTCACCGGCATGAAGGAACACTAGGAGACTGCAAATGGTATCTTTTCAAGAATATGAAATGAATATTTAAATTGTGGTAATCTCCCTATTGCGTGGTTGGAATACCTGAGCAGTCCATTTATAAATGGTAGAGACAAGTTTTCTCAAGCTGACCTGTTCTCTAGTTAACACTTATTTCCCTATTCCCTTCTGGTATTTTAATATTTCCCTGCCTACTAATTTCTTCATTACTAATTACAATTGTGACACTGAAGACCATTTTAGAAATGCCCCACACAAAAAATAAGTAATGGAAAATTCAATGTTCATTTGTGATTAGTTGGAAAGAACTGCAGATGCTGGTTTAAATCGAAGGTGGACACAAAATGCTGGAGTAACTCAGCGGGACAGGCAGCATCTCTGAAGAGAAGGTCTGAAGAAGGATCTCGACCCGAAACGTCACCCATTCCTTCTCTCCAGAGATGCTGCCTGTCCCACTGAGTTACATAGAAACATAGAAAATAGGTGCAGGAGGAGGCCATTCGGCCCTTCGAGCCAGCACCGCCATTCATTGTGATCATGACTGATCATCCACAATCAGTAACCTGTGCCCAACTTCTCCCCATATCCCTTGGTTCCGCTAGCCCCTAGAGCTCTATCTAACTCTGGGGTAACTCCAGCATTCTGTGTCTCCCTTCCATTCATTTGTGATTGTCTTAAGGGCCTGTCCCACTTAGGCGATCTTTTTTGGCGACTGCCGGCGACTGTCAAAGTCGCAGCAGATCGCCGACGTTTTCTTTTACCCGACGACAATGACCACGACAAGCTGAGTCAGGTCGAGATTACACCGTCTTCTGAAACATCGCGAAATTCGCACGCTGTCAATGCTTCGCCGGCGTCCTGGTTTTCGCTGAAATCACTGACAAGTTGGTAAGTACTTGAGAGTTTTGAACTATAACGCCTTGTATGGGTTACTTAAAAACCAAGCTTCACTGTAACAAGGAATAAACCGGATTTACTTCCAGTTTACTAACAGCTGTATTAAAAAAAAGAGTTTTTAAGTGGTTAAGTGGATTTTTGTGAAAAGTGTGTGGGCATTCTTTGAAAATGTAAGGGAGATGCATATCTGGTTTCTGGGTTGCATATCTGGGTTTGGAGCCCACTTTAAATGTAATGGCTGAGGCCAAAAACATTGCGAAAATTCCCACGCTTACCTGACCGTCAAACTGTTGCCTCCAATCTACCTGTCAAGTGTCCTGACGGTAAATAAATTGGTTAAACACAAGCATTTTATGGTATTTTTAAATGACTTTACTTACTTTAGTATTATGCGCTTCTAAATGCATCTTAAGAGAACCTATCAAACCTGGGGACAGCATGTGACAGCGCCCGCAATAAGCAACGATACCTGCCGACAAGCCAGCTGTCGCCGAGAAATTTCACTCCGGATAATTTCTCAGCGACGGGCTGAGATCCACTACGATCTTTGGAAGACTCCTCACGATCATGCCCGTGACACACCGGTGAACTGTCGTCGACAGCCTAGTCACCGGCAGTCACCTTAAAATCGCCTAAAGTGGGACAGGCCCTTTACTGAAAAGAAATGAGACAAAATGGGAATGAAAATGTTTGATTGGCTGTGCTCTTCAGATCTAAAACCTATTTTCTTTGGACAAAATTAGATTATTCGAGGACATTGCCCAGGAATTTAAAGGAGCAGATTAACAGGAATGTGAAAAAAATCATCTCATTAGAATCATTTGAAAACAATAGACAATAGACAATAGGTGCAGGAGGAGGCCATTCGGCCCTTCGAGCCAGCACCACCATTCAATGTGATCATGGCTGATCATTCTCAATCAGTATGCCGTTCCTGCCTTCTCCCCATACCCCCTGACTCCGCTATCCTTAAGAGCTCTATCCAGCTCTCTCTTGAATGCATTCAGAGAATTGGCCTCCACTTGAATGCATTCAGAGAATTGGCCTCCACTACTGGTACTTGCATTAGAGTGCATTTTATAAACCAGGGTGTCATAATCAAAATACTTTGTGACTACAGCACCAGATGTGAACCTGAATTACAAGATTAACTGTACATAAATTTCACCAAATTAAAAGCCAGTCACAATATCGGTTAGGCTGTTTTCCATGTTCTGATCACTTACTAGTGGATATCTGTGTAGCAGTGACTTTATAACTTGGTTGCCTTACTAAATCTATCCTATTTTCATTGTTTCTGCTGTTTCATTTGCAAAATGCAAATAACACCACTCTCATTGGCACAGAAATTCCCTCTTTTGTTCAGATCAGCAGCAACATCACAGGATTTAATTCAGATTAAAGATGTGTAGTAGGTCAGACGGGTTGCTCCATATAACTTCAGATTTTGTAATGTCAAGTCTGAAACAAATGTTTGATTTCTCAAAGTTAGCTTTAACGATGCAGTGCTGAGTGTAACCGAACTTTTAGATGTTGGGAAATAAACATGTTATTTTAGTAACTCCTGAATAACCTGGTTACATAAACAGACACTGTCTGCAGTAGTTTGCTTCTGCACTTGTGAAATATGTTTCCTTTTGGAAAAGAACATCTTACTGACGTGGCAATTCATTCAATAGCTAGCGATAGTACATTGAATAATTTTGGCCCATTGAAACTGCAGTGAAAAATGGTCAAACAAAAGCAAATTATACAGAGTATTCATCTAGGTAAATGGAAAGACACTTCAGTGGCAGCTGTTTCAAAGAATGAAGTGTTTGTGTGGTCGGAAATAATATTGCTAATTTAAGGTACTTTTGAACTGATTCATTTCACAAATTACCAATTGATAAAAATCCAACTGTGATCATCTCTCCTTGTTTAATGGAAAATACTGCTCCTTTGAGAGAGGATGCCAGATGTTGCATGGTGATCGGCCTACCTCTTTACAAAAATCTTGGGGAATGTAGCTTTAACAATGTCTTTGAAGCTCTACATATGTTTAAACATTCTGATTCACACCCCTTCCAATCAACTTTAAATAGTCGCAGCTAATGAAGCTGCTACCTCACTGTGCCGGGAACCATGATTGATCCTGACCTCTGGTGCTATGTGTGTAGTTTGCACTTTCTTGCTCTGACTTTGTGGGTTTCCTCAGAGTGTTCTGGTTTCCTTGCACGTCTCAAAGATGTGCAGGTTTGTAGGTTAACTGGCATCTGTAAAATTTCCCCTGGTGTGAAGGGAATGGATGGAAAAAGTTGGATAACATGGAACCAGTGTGATCAATGGTCAGTGGGCTGGAAGGACCTTCTCTATGCTGTATCACTAAACTAAACCAAACTGTAGCCAGCCAGGAGTTAAATGCAATTTTGCCAAGGAATTGTCGGCAAAGTTTGTAAATTCAAGGCTAAAAATGCATTCAATCTGCACATCCTCAAAGTTCCCTCCCAAATGACAAAATATACTGAAAGAAAACTTGGTGCTGGAGTAAAATCCAGTAATATCTGAGGAGTACCTTTACAGATAAGCTGTTAGGGTTCATCTTGTCCCCACTGATTTTGATTTTTAAACCCCTCTTGCAAAACTCTGGTCATGGATGTGGCCCCCCCAAGTCCACTAGTCTAGTTTGGGATCCCAACCCAAAACATTGTCCATTTTCTCCACAGATGATGCCTAACCACTGAGTTCCTCCAGCACTGCTTTATTCCACCAATCCATGGCTTCCACCCCTGCCCCATGCTGCCTTTAGAGGCTCTAGGCATCCATGGCTTTAGATCTCGGTCTGTATCCTTTACAGCTCAGCACTGGTAGGTGTAAATGGATGAAAATAATCAACATGGAGAAGATGATTGGGAGAGTATAATGACAATGTTAAGAATGATAGTGGAGCTGGAATTTGCTGTTCTGATACTATCTGTGGAATTCTCTGCCTCAGAAGGCAGTGGAGGCCAATTCTCTGAATGCATTCAAGAGAGAGCTCGATAGAGCTCTTAAGGATAGCGGAGTCAGGGGGTATGGGGAGAAGGCAGGAACGGGGTATTGATTGAGAATGATCAGCCAAGATCACATTGAATGGCGGTGCTGGCTCGAAGGGCCGAATGGCCTACTCCTGCACCTATTGTCGACCTGGAATTTGTGGAGGGTGAATGGAGACCTGCTTTTACGCGGTGACCTGCAGAAATCCTATGGAGTTGAATATTAGTCCATCTTTCTGCTTTACACCATATCATTGTATTCTGGATTGTGGCGATTTATTTATGCTTTGAGAGCAAAGTTAAGATACTTGGCAGCCATTTTTGTGATTGAAACATTTTCCTTTTGGCTTGGGTTCTGTTTCGTGGTTAAAATATTTCTCGTATTTGCTCCGTGGTATGTGAGCACTGCTGGCCTTTGAGTTGGAATGTCCAGTCTTGCACTAAACGTTATTTGTTGTTATTCCCATTATCATGTATCTGTGGAGGGCTCGATTATAATCCGCATAGTCTTTCCGCGGACTGGTTAGCAAGCAACAAAAGCAATTCACTGTACCTCGGTACACATCGCAATAAATTAAACTAAATTAAGTTAGTCACACAGCAAAAAGGTAGATTTTCCCATGAGAGCAACTTTTTTTTTTTTGCTTTTAGGCACCAGGAACTGCAGATGCTGGTTTACCAAAAAAGACTGCTGGAGTAATTCAGCTGGTCAGACAGCATCTCTGGAGAACATGTGATGTTTTGGGTTGGGACAGTTCTTCAGACTTTTGCCGTGTTGCTATAGAAACATGGAAAATAGGTGCAGGAGGAGGCTATTTGGTCCTTCGAACCAGCACCACCATTCATTGTGATCATGGCTGATCATCCACAATCAGTAACCCGTGCCTGCCTTCTCCCCATACCCCTTGATTCCACTAGCCCCTCGAGCTCTATTTAACTCTCTTTTAAATTTATCCAGCAAATTGGCCTCTACTGCCTTCTGTGGCGGAGAATTCTACAAATTCACAACTCTCTGGGTGAAAAAGTTACTTCTCACCTCAGTTTTAAAGTGGCCTCCCCTTTATTCTTAGACTGTGGCCTTGTTCTGGACTCCCCCAACATTGGGAACATTTTTCCTGCATCTAGCTTGTCCAGTCCTATTATAATTTTATATGTCTCTGTAAGATCCCTCTCGTCCTTCTAAACTCCAGTGAATACAAGCCCAGTCTTTCCTATCTGCTGCAATGCTGCACCGTGGCTCTGAGCTCCTTTCTGAAGTGTGACTAACTTGTAGGATGAATACGGAAGCAGTTAACTGATGTTGCCTTCACTCCAGCACAGTCATATCCCTAAGTCAAGAATCGAGATGCAGAACATGGATGTACCTTGCGTGTGCATACACACATTCAGGGGCTCCAAGACATTGACTCGTTCACTGTCGTGTGAGAAAATTGGGCTTGCTCTTCTGGAGTGTGATGCTACTTGTCCATCCTGTCACACCTGTGCAGTACTGCCCTTTGACAAAGATCCAGGATGAAGCTGTGGGAAATGTGATCTCCTCCCATTATCTTAGGAGTCCTCACTGAAGAGATGCCAGGTAATGATGAAATTCACCACCCCCCTCAGGGTACAGGACGCATTTGCTTTCTAAGGAAACTTGAATGAATAAGTTTATTGGCCAAGTATGTGCACATACAAGGAATGTGTCTTGGTGCTCCGCTCACAGGTAACAACACGAACATACAGTAAACAATTAAGAGTAAAGCATGAAACATTAAAACATTAAGAATACAACATTGCGGTTTAAACATGTAAGTGAAATAAACCAGAGCAAAAAGAGGCTACAAACTTTTGGTTATTGAGTGGAGCTAATACTCGTGGGGAAAAAGCTGTTTTTATGTCTGGCTGTGGCTGCTTTGACAGTTCGGAGTCGCCTTCCAGAGGGAAGTGCTTCAAAGAGTTTGTGGTCAGGGTGAGAGGGGTCAGAGATGATCTTGCCCGCTCGCTTCCTGGCCCTTGTAGTGTACAGTTCGTCAATGGAGGAAGGTTGCAGCCAACAACCTTTTCAGCTGTGCGAACGATACGCTGCAGCCTACGGGATGTGGTGCTTGGAGCCAAACCAGACCATGATGGAGAAGGTGAGGACGGACTCAATGATAGCAGTATAGAATTGGACCATCATTATCTGTGTGAAAAACGTGTTTGAAAATTTCAGATCCCAAACAGCTTGTAATCTATTGGGGAATTATTAGGAGCTGCCGTCAGGACTCTTAAGATGTGAACAACTAAACCATGAACCTTTAGTGTTGGAATGATACTTTCCTTGCAAACTCCTCAATTTGGTGCCAGATAAGCAAGTTAATGTTGGCATTTTCTCTCAAACCAAGTTCCAGCATTGTACCGTGCATTGTACAATCTAATTATACCGTGGCTCATCTAGTCAGGCGTTATTGTTCATGTGCCAAAATCAATTTTCAAAATAGATTCTCAACCCTCTGCACACAGCATGCGATTATCAAATGGGCAGAAGAAAGCATTCAAGGATGATATTAAAAACTTCATCAAATGTAACACTCCCACCAACACATGAGAATACCTGGCCTATAACTTCTCAGTGAAGAGGCAGAATTTAGAATGGTATGATGGATGATCCTGACCCCCTTTTCATTGGGCACTCGCCCAAGTGTCAATGACTAGAGTAGACAAAGGAGCTGCAGATGCTGGAATATGAGAACAGTGTTGGAGTAATTCAGTGGGTCAGGCAACGTCTGTGGAGGATATGGATAGGTGACGTTTTGGTTCAAGACCGTTCAAAAACGCAGGGTACCTTGGCTGCTGCTTTAAGCACCACTTGCAGAGGTGTCTGCAGACCCACCTTTAGGTTCTAATGTGGTTCAAGTTACAGAGCTGTAGTAACTGTCATAGAAGCAGAAAATAGGTGCAGGAGGAGGCCATTTGGCCCTTTGAGCCAGCACCACCATTCATTGTGATCATGGCTGATCATCCACAATCAGTAACCTGTGCCTGTCTTCTCCGCATATCCCTTGATTCCACTAGCCCCTAGAGCTCTATCTAACTCTCTTTTAAATTCATCCAGTGAATTGGCCTCCACTGCCTTCTGTGGCAGAGAATTCCACAAATTCACAACTCTCTAGGTGAAAAGGTTTTTTCTCACCTCAGTTTTAAATGGCTTCCCCTTTATTCTTAGACTGTGGCCTCTGGTTCTGGACTCCCCCAACATTGGGAACATTTTTCCTGCATCTAGCTTGTCCAGTCTTTTTATAATTTTATGCGTCTTTATTAGATCCCCTCTCATCCTTCTAAACTCCAGTGAATACAAGCCCAGTCTTTCCAATCTTTCCTCATGACAGTCCCGCCATCCTGGGGTTTAACCTCGTGAACCTACACTGCATTGCCCCAATAGCAAGGATGTCCTTCCTCAAATTAGGGGACCAAAACTGCACACAATACTCCAGATGTAGTCTCACCAGGGCCCTATACAACTGCAGAAGGACCTCCTTACTCCTATACTCAAATCGAGCAACATCTCTGGAAAGTATGGATCGGTGACGTTTTAGGTCAGGTCCAAAAGAGTTTGAGGAAGGGTCTTGACATTTCAGATCGAAAGCCTTCTTTTGACCCTTCTGGTCCCGACCAGAAACGTCGTCTGACCATGTTCTCCAGAGATGCTGCCTGACATGAGTTAGTCCAGCATTTTGACACTTTTGCCATATTCTCCTTTTGTATCTTGATCTCGGCTATGTCTTAAATGATCCATTACTAAATAGAGATTTGGTGAATCACTTCTGTAAAGATGTGTAACAACAGTATTGCACCTTGTACCTCCAATGATAAAATTAGGGTGATTGCTGTTGTGGAACTGGTGGTTATTCTGCCTCTTGGGAACCTACTGGTAGTGATGCCAGTGTTATGTGGACTAAAGTGAGTTCTGAAAGATTTTTGTGGTTTCCTTCTGTTAAATATACAAGTCTCTTGTTGAATAGTCTGTTTGCATATGATGAGTATTTAACAGCACTGAGCCTGAACTGGAGTTTAGAAGGAAGATAGGGTACCTCATTGGAGTAAGGGTGTCGGGGGTTATGGGGAGAAGGCAGAATGGGGTTGAAAGGGAATGATTAGATGGCAGAGTAGACTTGATGAGCCGAATTGTCTATTTTTGCTCTTATCACATCAGCTTTTCAGTCATAAAGCATGAAAATGGGCACATTTGTCCATGCAAACTAAGATGCCCCATCTACACTAGTTCCATTTGGCCCATATCCCTCTAAACATTGTGTAGGAATGTAAACTGCAGATGCTGGTTTAAATCGAAGATAGACACAAAATGCTTGAGTAACTCAGCGGATCAGGCAGCATCTTTGGAGAGAAGGAATGGGTGACGTTTCGAGTCGAGACCGTTCAGTCTGAAGAAGGGTCTCGACCCGAAACGTCACCCATTCCTTCTCTCCCTTTGCCTGACCCGCTGAGTTACTCCAGCATTTTGTGTCTCCCTGTAAACATTTCCCATTCATGTACCTGTTTCAAATGTTTTTTAACTGTTGGAGTACATTTCTCAACTGCCTCCTCTGACACTTGTTCCATAAATTAGTGTAAAAGTAACCCCAAAGTTCCAATTAAATCTTTCCTCTCTCGCCTTAAACCTGTAATTCTTGATTCCTCTACCCTGGGGGAAAAAGACTGTGCATTGAATATATCTATTCCCTTCATGATTTGATACACCTCAATACGATCCAGGGAATAAAGTCTAACCTGTCCAATCTCACAGCTCAGGCCCCCGAGTCCTGGGAAAATCCTCAAATCTCTCTGCACCCTTTCCAGCTTAACAGCATCTTTCCTATAGCAGGGTGATGTACTGAACGCAGTACTTCATGCATAATTAACTTGCAGGGATCTTTGCTACTGTTTAATTGTGGTTTTGTTCAGACTGGCCATATTGTACACATTCCAGCAGTATATGGAGCATTGGAATTCATATTGCATCTCCATTTAAGAATGTTACATTTATGAACTAATTATGAAAAATGGCTTTCTCTTTTTGTATTTTTAGTCTACAATTCTAAAATGCAGAAATCCAGCCTGGAAATCAATTTCCCCAACAATTGCCTTGCAGAATAATATGATCCTGATGTGGCCTTATTTGCCTATAAACCCGATCACAATATGAGGTTTAGATTTAGCTTAGAGATAAAAGCGGAAACAGGCCCTTCGGCCCACCGAGTCCGCACCGACCAGCGATCCCTGCATATTAACACTATCCTACACACACTAGAGACAATTTTTACATTTACACGAAGCCAATTAACCTACATACCTGTACGTCTTTGGACTGTGGGCGGAAACCGAAGATCTCGCAGAAAACCCACGCAGGTCACGGGGAGAACGTACAAACTCCATGCAGACAGCACCCGTAGTCGGGATGGAACCCGGGTCTCCCGCGCTGTAAGGCAGCATCTCTACCGCTGCGCCACCGTGCCGCCCCGAGTTTTACAGTTAATGGTGAAAAAAAGCCATTTCTCTCAGTGGTATAAACTCCAATCCCTAGCTGGTGGTGACTCCACCCCGCTGGCAATTGATGCTGAACCAGATTCACATTTGATGCAGAGAAGAGATTCTAACAATTTTCGCAGCATTGCTAAACTATTTTGTCTCCATGATATCGCCAAGCTCCTGTCCTGGTGTGGGTTTTGCTGACTCGTTTTATCTCCAGTATACTCTTAGTTAACTTTCCTTATTCTGCTCTTTCTAAATCATTGAACAATGAGCAGCATCGTACCCTATACTGTCCAGTCCCTTGAGTTATGTTTGCTTATTGACATTGGCACTTAAAGTTCATTTTCTCCATAGCTTCCACTCCCCTGTAATTGTACCCTATTCCAACTCTGCAATAAAAACAGTGTTGGAGTAACTCAACAGGTCAGGCAGTATATCTGGAGTGAGTTTTTTTAAACCAGCATCTGCAGTTCATCGTGTCTCCAGCTCTGCAAACCTTGGTGATCTCTACATTTATCCAATTCTTGAGACGTGGACAACTAAACTAGAGTTATACATTTCCATTCCTAAATATCTCTACTTTCAGACACCTCTTTGGGACCACTTTTTTTAACCAAGCTTATTGAGGTCTGGTGCATATTGTGTGGCTCTGTGTTAAAATTTCCCACACCGCTCCACAAAACATAAATACAACTTCCTCTTCTTTACCCAGGCCCTAGAGCACCTCAAAGCCCTGCAATATCCTGTCCCCTTCCACTTGTATCCCTTCCTCCGGCTTCACATTTCACTCCTCCTCCCCGTATCTTAGTCCTGTCTTTTCATCTCTGGCCTTTTGTCCACCCATCTGCCAGTCAAACCTCCCTCACCTGTATCTACCTATCACTTGCTAGGCTTTGTCCTGCCCCCACCCCTCTTCCTGCTTTCTCCAGCCTACTAGAATCGATCGCCTAACCATGTCCTCCAAGATGCTGCCTGACCCTCTTGAGTTGCTCCAGCACTTGTTCTTTTATTGAGCCAGCTTCTGCATTTCTTTCTGACCTCATCCATTTAAATCAGAATCTGTCTGGAATAGCTCCTATTATAGTAATGGGCAACAGCTCAGAATTGGTGATTTACCATGTTTCTGCTGTTGCATACTTTTTTTAAAAACCCACAGCTAATCTGCCAGGTGGTCTTTGGCAAAAAACATTCCTCATTTGTGCAGCCAGCTGTGCCTTTGTAATTCCTTTTAATAGATCTCGAACAGTTGGAATTAATGCAGGAACAGAATGGATCCAAATTGAAATTTAACGCAATATTCATTTGAAAGTAAATTTGAAGTGCGGTTCATGCACTGTAAATAAGTGTAACCATGCTTGGTTTGACTTTATCTGAGTGCCCTCAGCTGGTCTAATCAGAGATGTAATGGCCTCACTGGAGTTATTCCTATTTAAACGGTGATGCAAGAGAACTGCGGATGTTGGAAATCTGAAATTAAAGCAGAAAACGGTGGAAATATCCAGGCGGCATCTGTGGGGAGAATAAGCAAATTGCTTTAACTTACTGGCCTTTCATTAATCATGGAGTCTCGCTGCACGTAAACAGGCCGTCTGGCCAAACTGGTCTACTGAAAATAGACGACAAAACTGCAGATGCTGGAATCTTTAGCAAGTATAATGCTGCAGTAATGGCAAGGCCCTGAGGAGTGTTGTACATTCAAGGGATTGAGAAGTGCCGGTACATAGTTCCTTGAAAGTGGTGTCAAAGAGTAGGTAGGATGGTCAAGAACAGGGGAGCAGTGCTGCTGGAGCTCACCGGAGCACCGCTCCGGCACCTCTGTTTAAAAAAAAAAGCCAAAATAAACAGCGGGGAATTTTGACTAATGGGGAATTTAACAACGACCGAGCGCTCACGGCACCAGTCACAGGGACGGCACCTAAAACATTACCACTGCAACACTGGTCGAGAGTGCTTTCAGCACATTGCTCTTCATCAGTCAGAGTATTGAGTATGAAAGTTGGGATGTTATCTGGCTTCACATTTGGAGCACTGTGTTCACTTGGTCACCCTGCTATAGGGAGCATGCTAAACTGGAAAGGGTGTAGAGATTTAAGAGGATGTTGTCAGGACTAGAGAGGCTCGGCTAAAGGGAGAGGTTGGGTAGGATCGGACTTTATTCCTTAGAGTGCAGGAGAGGGGTAATTTTATACAGGTGTACAAGATCATGAGGGGAACAGATAGGGTGAATGCAGTCTAGTAGTAGGGGAATCAAAAACCAGGAAACATAGGTTTAAAGTAAGAGGGAAAGATTGAATAGGAACCTGAGGGGTAACCTTTTCACTCTAAGAGTAGTGGATATATGCGACAAGTTGCCAGAGGAGATAGTTGAGTTGGGTACTATAGCAAAATTTGGAGAGGTATATGGATAAGAAAGATGTAGAGCGATATAAACATGGGCAGATAGGACACGTAGATGGGCCATCTTGGGCAGCATGGACAAGTTGGGCCTGTCACTGTGCTCGGAGTCCGATTCACTTGGTCAGGCAGTTTGAAGAAGGGTCCCATCTGAAATGTTGTCTGTCCATTCCCTCTGTAGATGTTGGGTTCCTCCACTTCACACCCTTTCTTTGTTAGGACATGCACCTGTACATTGAACACGAGTTTCCTCTCTTTGACAGCCTTATCTACTGAGTAACTCCAACATCTACTGTCATTTAATAATTGATTCATTTTAAAAGGTTCCTATTACCATGTTTTAAATGGGGAAAAGTAGTTCCCAGAGCAGATTCTTGTAATGGATGACAAAAAAGTCATCTAAATTGAAGTTTGATTTTCTGGACCACCTGGGAAAGAGGAGTACTCCTGAGATAACTATTAATGAGGGCAGCTGCTGCTTCAGAACTGAACTTGCTGCTTGGCTGCAGCTTATCTTGCTGGCTGGATATCCTGGCTAAATTTCAGTGTTTAAACTAGTAAGCAGCTTTATCGGGCTTTGGTTTGGCTGCATCTGGAGGATTGTGTGCAGTTCTGGACACCCCATTGCAGTAAGGATGGGTGGAGTCTTTGGAGTGGTGCAGAGGAGGTTTACCAGAATGCTGCCTGAAGTAGAGAGTGTTGGCTGTAAGAAGTTGGATTGTTTTCTCTGGAGTGTTGTGGCTGAGAAGAGACCTGATATAGGTTTATGAAATTGGGTGGCATATACAGTCCCTTTTTACCCAGAGCGGAAATGTCAAAGACTAGTGGGCGTAGCTTTAAGGTAAGAGGAGGAAAGGTTTAAATGAGGTGTGCAGGGCAAGTTTTTAGTGCCTGGGAAACGTTGCATCGCCGACGGTGGAGCTGGTGATCTTCAAGATGGATAAATCTTGGGGTAGGGGGTTGATAAAGTGTATTCTTGGACATTGTGGGAATAAAGAAGAAGAGAATGCAGCGGGCCCCTGAAGAAGGGTCTCGACCTGAAATATCACCCGTTCCTTCTCTCCAGAAATGCTGCCTGTCCCGCTGAGTTACTCCAGCATTTTGTGTCTACCTTTGATTTAAAGCAGCATCTGCAGCTCTTTCTTACACATAGTGACTTGCATGTTGCTCTGAAAGGTTGGGTTGCATGGGATCCAGAGAGAGCTAGCCTACTGAATGGAGAATTTACTTTGTGGAAGGAAACTGGAGGTGATGGTTGTTTTTTTCAAACTGGAGGCCTGTAAATAGTGGTGTGCATCAAGGGCCCATTGCTGTTTGTAGTTTGTTGGATGATTAAGTTTGCAGATGACCTCAAAGTGGATGGTATTGTAGATAGCGAAGATGATTATCAAAAATTACAGCAGGATCTTCAGTTGGACAAATGGACTGAGGAATAGTTAATGAGCTTAATGCAGATAAGTGAGGTATTGCATTTTGGAAAATCAAAACGGGGCAGAACCTACCTGAATGGCAAGTGTGGCTGAAAGGTCTGTTTCCATGCTATATGACACTTGACACCGTGACTATGACTGGAGGTGGGTAATGTTGTGCCTCATAAGAGGAGGTGCAAGTACAAGCCAGGGAACTACAGGCTGGTGAGTCTGAAATCAGTAGTGGGAAAGTTACTGGAGGGGGTTCAGAGAGAGAGAGAGAGAGAGAATCATCTAGTATTTTAATGTCATGGACTGATAGTTGCATGCCTTGTGTGGGAATTAATGTCAGGAATTTGTTTTTTAAGAGGTGACCTAGAGGATGGCATAGATTTTAGCAAGGTGATAAGGTCCCCCATGGTAGGTTATTCTAAAAGGTTATTTTACATGGGATCCAGGGTGAACTAGCCAATTGGGTAGAGAAAGAGGCAGCAGGGTAGCACGGCGGTAGTTGCTGCTTCATGGCGCCAGAAACCCAGGTTTGATCCGGACTACGGGTGCTATCTATACAGAGTTTGAATGTTCTCCCCATGAACTGCGTGGGTTTTCTCCAGGATCTTCGGTTTCCACCCGCACTCCAAATATCTACAGGTTTGTAGTTAATTGGCTTGGTATGATTGTAAATTGTCCCTAGTGTGTGTAGGATAGTGTAAGTGTGCGGGATTCGCTGGTCGGATCGCTGGTCTGTAGGCCAAAAGGCCTGTTTCTGCGCTGTATCTCCAAACCAAACTGAAATTCACTTAGATGGAAGGGGTCAGGATGGTAGTAGAGACTTGTTGTTCAGATTTGAGGCTCATCACTAGTGTTGTGTAACAGGGATTGATGGTAGGTCTGCAACCTGTACGTCTACGGCACGGTGGTGCAGCGGTAGAGTTGCTGCCTTACAGCGAATGCAGCGCCGGAGACCCGGGTTCCATTCTGACTACCGGTGCTGTCTGTACGGAGTTTGTACGTTCTCCCCGTGACCTGCGTGTGTTTTCTCCGAGATCTCCGGTTTCCTCCCACACTCCAAAGACGTGCAGGTTTGTAGGTTAATTGGCTTGGTATATGTAAAAATTGTCCCTAGTGGGTGTAGGATAGTGTGAATGTGCGGGGATCGCTGGTCGGCGCGGACCGGTGGGTCGAAGGGCCTGTTTCCGCGCTGTATCTCTCTAAACGAAAAATTTGTCAGCTATAACGATTTGGATGAGAATGTAGTTGCCATGGTTAATACGTTGGTGAATGACATCAAAATTTGTAGTGTTGGAGAGTGAAGATGATTATTCAGGGTTATAAAAGGATCTAGATGAACTGATTCTAAAGTGCACGAAGGAATGGCAGATGGAATCTAACTTTGACAAGTGTGGCATTTTGGTAAGTTGAACCAGGGCAGGACTTGCACAGTAAATGGTAGGTCCAGCGAGTGTTGTAGAACAGATTTTGGGTGTATGGGTACATAGTTCCCTGAAGGTGGTGACATGGGTAGACTGGATGGTGAAGACGGCGTATAGCACACCTGTCTTCATCTCCTGGCCGATGAGTATAGAGTTGGAACATCATATTACAACTGTGCAAGTTGTTAGTGAGGATACAGGAGTATTGTGGCAGTTCTGGTCACGTGGCTATAGGAAGGATGTCATTAAGCTGGGACAGGTGCAGAAAAGATTCACAAAGGATGTTATCTGGAGTGGAGGGCTTGAGTTATAGGGAGAGGCTAGGTAGGCTGGGATTGTTTTCCCTAGAGTGTAGGAGGTTGTGGGGTGATCTTTAGAGATGATGAGGTGGGTACTGCAAGGTAAATGAACAGAGGACACAGCTTGAATATGAGTGGGGAAAGATTTAATGGGAACCTGCGGAGCAACGTTTTTCCACACAAGGTGGTGGGATATAGAACAAGCTGCTAGAGGAAGTAGTTGAGGTAGGTACAATAACATTTAAAAGACACTTGGACAATGGATAGAAAAGGTTCAGAGGGATATGGGCCAAATGCAGGCAAATGGGACTAGCCCAGGTAGACAGCTTGATCAGCATGGAGTTGAGCCAAAGGGCCTGTTTCTATGTTCTCTGACTCCATGATCTTTGGGAATGGTCTTTGGGGCTAATGAACTCCACCCCATCTCTTAACTGCTTTATTTCCTGTTCATGTCTGACACTGGGATAGGAGCTCAAATGAAGTTCCCCAAGTTATTACCTTGGGGAATCTCCCTATCATTTTCACTTTGCGTGCCCTGCTTTAAATGGATTTTAGTCAGAAATAAAAATAGAAACATAGCAACCTAGAAAATAGGTGCAGGACCATTCGACCCTTCGAGCCTGCACCGCCATTCAATATGATCATGGCTGATCATCCAACTCAGTATCCCGTCCTACTTTCATCTCATTTCTGTTGATTCCGTTAGCCCTAAGAGCTGTATCCAACACTCTTTAATACATCCAATGAATTGGCCTCCACTGCCTCTGAGGCAGAGAATTCCACAAATTCACAACTCCTTGGATGAAAATGACACATCATGCCATGCTGCCTGATTTTGTGTTTTTTGTGTTTTGCTTTGTAGAACATAGTCCCTGTTACTTTGCATCAGAGATTGCCGTCTGATTAAATGAGCAGCAGTCTTTTAGCAAGAAATCTTGTCGCCATTTGAGGAGATGGAAAATACCCAGTCCTGCTGTTGAGGACCATTTCAGTATAGGCTTTGAAGAGTGCAGTCTGTAGAGCATAGCTGTACAGTGCAGAACCTGGTCCTGCAGCTCACCTTGTCAATGTGGACCAAGTTGACGTACTGGAATAGTCCTATTTCCCCACATTTGGTCATTATCCCTCTAAAGCCTTCCTATCCATATCTGTCCAAATGTTTATTAAAAGTCTGAATTTTATCCACTTCTCTTGCTTTTTCTGGCAGCTTATTACAGATAAACACTACCCCTCTGAATGAAAGGAAGTGTAGGAAAGAAAACTGCAGATGCTGGTTTAAATCGAACGCTGACACAAAATGCTGGAGTAACTCAGCGGGTCAGGCAGCATCTCTGGAGAGAAGGAATGGGTGACGTTTCGGGTCGAGACCCTTCTTCTTACACAGAGGGGAGCAGTGAGATTTTTAGATTTAGATTTAGAGATACAGCGCGGAAACAGGCCCTTCGGCCCACCAAGTCCGCGCTGCCCAGCAATCCACGCAATCCCTGCACATTAACACTATCCTACACACATTAGGGACAATTTTTACATTTACCCAGTCAATTAACCTACATACCTGTACGTCTTTGGAGTGTGGGAGGAAACCGAAGATCTTGGAGAAAACCCACGCAGGTCACGGGGAGAACATACAAACTCTGTACAGACGGCGCCCGTAGTCAGGATCGAAGCTGAGTCTCCGGCGCTGCATTCGCAGTAAGGCAGCAACTCTACTGCTGCGCCACTGTGAGGGAGGATGTTGCTAAACTCTTGTCGAAGAGAGGAGAACCTCTTCAAAGTAGACATACGTTGAGGAGAATTCACAGTGGAGCGGCAAGATGTGTAGCCAAGAAATCTGCAGATGCTGGTTCAAATCGAAGGCAGACACAAAATGCCGGAGTAACTCAGTGGTCAGGCAGCATCTCCAGAGAGAAGGAATGGGTGATGTTTCGGGTCGAGACCTTTCTTAAGAACGGTCTCGACCCGAAAAGTCACCCATTCCTTCTCTCCAGAGATGCTGCCTGACCCGCTGAGTTACTCCAGCATTTTGTGTCTACCCTCTGAATGAAAGTTGCCCCTCTTCAATCTCTCCCCTCACACCAATCATGTGCCCTCTAGTTTTGGAATCCTCTCCCTTGGGAAAGAGACTGTGTTCCCTTTGTCCATGCCCCTCATGATCTTGTACACTTCACCCCTCAGCTTCCTATGCTCCAAAGAAAATAGTCCCAGCGCATCCAACCTTTCCCAATCATATGAACAGTGCTCCTTAAATGACCATTACAGCTGAAGGCATATTGGTTTATGCTGGTCTTCATCAGAATACAGCACTGGAACATGTCCCTTGGTCCATTCCCTGTAAATATTAGTAACTTGACACTACTATAGAATGTTTTAAACACTTGTAGAATACCAGCAGTAGGTATCAACTGACATGCAAGCAGCCCCTTTAAAGAATGATGGTGGTTGGGTTTCCTGATGTTCAACACTTGAGTTATGGCATTATCTCAATCAATATTTGAATAATTAAACATCTTTCTCAATAACTACTGTAATTTTGCACATCTCAAGTCCCTGTTCAATATTAATGTTAAGTTAAAACTTGCAGTGTTAGCAGTAAGCTCAATTGATTAGAAATTAAACACCTATATGATTTTAATGCATATTGAACTTTAAATTGATTTTAATGCATATTGAGCTTCAAATGTGTGCAAGGACGTAGTGAATAAACAAGTCAAGAAAAATCCAGAATAAATAGAGATTTGCTACAGTCCATCTCAAGCAAATGCCTTTAGTATTCCTAATCATAAAGCCCGTTGATTAGATTTTGAAAACTGAAGCTTGCTTATTGAACTCCCTGACAAATTATTGCAGATGTTTATCAAAATGTTGAAGACATTTACAATCAATTTATTTTCTGGCATAGTGTTATTTTAAACCGCTGAAATATTTCGTTCTCAGCTCTGTTGTGGCAGTAAAATATTTCATGGCACTGTTATGAAGAGGATGTTATTCCCTCCCAAGTATCGTG
This sequence comes from Rhinoraja longicauda, assembly GCF_053455715.1. Lineage (NCBI taxonomy): Eukaryota > Metazoa > Chordata > Chondrichthyes > Rajiformes > Arhynchobatidae > Rhinoraja > Rhinoraja longicauda. The sequence continues at coordinate 87,074,584 of NC_135957.1, read as the reverse complement.
GTCAATATTTAATCCAGCGCTAACATAAAAAACTGCCCATCTAATTAATGTAATTCATTTCGTAAAACACTTTGTTCAATTTGTTTTCGTGCTTTCTATGTTACAAGTGTCTACATGACTAGAATACTTTCATTATCTGTGGAGTCTTTGTAGCATCCTCATAGGAAAACTAAAGTATCTTTGCATACCAAATGTACCAATGATTGTACTGCATGTACCAATGATTTGGTATATTTCTTTGGGAAACATTCTGGTACCAAAAAATGTAGTTCCATGACTTCCATAATCTTTTAAAGAAAAAAACAAAATGGTGTAGGAAACCTGAAGGGACCCGACTCAAAACGTCTGTCCCTTTCCCTCTGCTCCTGCCGTTTTTTATCATTTCGTTTTTGCCCCAGTATCTGCTCCAGACTAATTTAAGATGTCTCACCTGTATCCACCTATCTATCATTCACCAGGTTTTGTCCTCTCTTCCAGCACTCTGACGCAAAATGGCACCTCTGCTCTCCAGAGCTGCTGCCTGAACTGCTCAGTTACTTCAGCACTTTGTCTTTAAGCCAGCATCTGCAGTTCCTAAAAGACACAGCGCTGGTGTAACTCAGCAGGTCAGGCAGCATCTCTGGTGAATATGAATAGGTGACGTTTTGGGGCGACTCGAAATGTCACCTATCCATGTTCTCCACAGATGCTGCCTGACCCGCTGAGTTACTCCAGCACTCTGTGAAACGTCACCTATCCATGTTCTCCACAGATGCTGCCTGACCCGTTGAGTTACTCCTGCTCTTTGTTTCTACATCTGCAGTTCCTTGTATTTACTCGGATGTATTTCGATAAACAAAATATCCTTTTATTTAGCAATTGACTGGATTGGATCTGTCTTTTTTTTATGGAGCTTGTGTTTGCCAGGAGTATTTTTGTAGCAAGTATTTGTAGTGTATCACGGATTTGAGGGTCCACACCATTAGTGGTGTATAACGCATTTGGTATCACATGGATCAAATCAAGGTAGTACACTGGCTTCTGTAATGGAGGAGAAATCTCTGGAGGTGATTGGAATGGATCACCCACTAGGCATCTCTAGCATACATTTCAACCTTTCCTGTGGCAAGAAGCAGATGGTGATAAAGGCAGATGGTATGCTTGCCTTCTACGGCTGGGAATAAGACTTTGATTAGGCTGCATTTTATATTGAGATTAGAGTTGCCCCATTACAGGAGGATGTCGAGGCTTTAGAGATGATGCAGAGGAGGTTTTATCAGAATGCCTGGATTAGGGGGTATTAGCTCTAGGACAGGCTGGACAACCTTGGATTGTTATTCCTGGAACAGTGGCAGTTGAAGGGAGACTTTATAGAAGTGCATACTATTGTTGCATTCCTCATTGAGACATGTTAGGCTTGATTGTCAGAGCCTCTCTCTCAGGGTGGAAATATCAACAATTACAGAGCATGGCTTTAAGGTGAAAGGGGCAAAGTTTGTAAAGAAAATGTGAAGGGCAATTTTTAAAGTTGAGGGTGCCTGGAACCTCTGCCCCCCCGCCACCACCCCCAGCAAATTAGTGGCATATTAAGAGGTTTTTGGTTAGGCACACAAAATGTAGGTAATGGAAGCAGGCAGGCAGAGGAGATTAGTTTAACTTGGCATCATGTTCAGCACTGACATTGTGGGCAGAAGGGCCTGTTCCTGTGCTGTACTGTTTTAGGTTCTGATAACAACTTGATGTTGAGAAAGGTAATTGGTGGTTAAAATTACGATATTAAGCCTACTTCTTCAGAGACTCAAATGGAACAAGATGGAATTTGTGGAATTCTCTGCCGCAGAGGGCAGTGGAGGACAATTCACTGGATGAATTTAAATGAGAGTTAGATAGAGCTCTAGGGGCTAATGGAATCAAGGGATATGGAGTGAAGGCAGGCACGGGTTACTGATTGTGGATGATCAGCCATGATCACAATGAATGGCGGTGCTGGCTGGAAGGGCCAAAATGGCCTCCTCCTGCACCTGTTTTCTATGTTTCTATGAAGTTAAATTTTTCTTTGAGTTATAATCTGTATAACTTTGCTTGGTTATATAATCAATTGAATCTTGAATTATTTGTCCCCTTCTCGATGTTTTGTAAGGCATTCTCTTGTACGCAATTATTTATAGGTTTAAGGGACAATGTTAGTAAAAGCCCAATTTGTTCCCACAGGCAAATGGCGACGAGGGGTTGGTGCAAGATTTGAATAATGTCTTTACAGAGCAATTATTTGATTTATATTTAAAAATAGACCTGCAGCGTGAACACCGAGGGGAATATCCTGTGTGGATATTAACTTTAATGAGAAGGGATGCTCCCATCCATTCTCGCTTAAGCTGCTTGACCAATTTTGACCTTCAAGCTAATCTCTTGCAGCCAAGAAGAACCATGAACTGGCACTCCACTTACACAGGGTCATGGATTGTCTTGTGTGAAAAAGATTACCTTTTGGTTGGCTTTGCACGCCCAAGGCCATCCGATGGCTCAGTGCTTCCAAGTGATTCCTGGATGCTCTAATACGCTTATAGTTTCCCAAGATACTCTCATCTTTGATCTTCAAGCCCATATGCAGGCTTCCTGCATCCTGTCAACACTATTATTCTTGTGCATTTGTCTGGGCTGTACAATATCAGTTTAGGTTTATTGTCATATGTGCTGGGGTAGTGAAAAGCTTTGTTTTGCATGCCATCCAAACAGAGGAGATACCATGCATAAATACAATCAAGTCATACTCAAGTGCAATAGGTAGAGCCAAGGGGAGGATACAGAGGTCTGATTATAGTTTGCGGCATTGTAGCGCATCAGTTCCAGAGACAAAGTCCAATGTCTACAATGGGGTAGAGGTGAATCGGACAGTACCCTAGCTTATGGAAGGACCGTTCAGAAGCCTAATAGAGGGGAAGAAGCTGTTCCTGAGTCTGGTGTGTGCTTTCAAGCTTCCGTAACTTCTGAGCAGGGAGAAATTAATGGGTGGGGATGTCTTATCCCAATATTATTAAACTAATGCAACTGTGGGCCTTTTGGTAAGCTTTCCCAATGTTCCCTGCAGTTACTGTTTGCATCTTAAGTAATAGCAGTTTCCAAACTGTTTATTTGGATCTAGCAATCCTCAGATGACAGATACTCAAATCTAGACTCCACTGCCAGTTATCTAAAATGCCTCGAGTGTTACCAAATAAAAAGTTTGAGACATTTTAAGATGTTCAATGATATGTTTATAGACACAAATTGTGAACATTAAAGGGGGTATAATTTTAGAGATTTGCAGCGATAAAGCCTGGCCTAAATGATCAGATTTGGAAGAATGTTGATAATCTCTGCAGGGTTTAGATTTTAGATTTAGAGACACAGCGTGGAAACAGGCCCTTCGGCCCACCGGGTCCGCGTCGCCCAGCGATCCCCACACACTAACACTATCCTACACCCACTAGGGACAATTTTTACATTTGCCCAGCCAATTAACCTACAAACCTGCACGTCTTTGGAGTGTGGGAGGAAACTGAAGATCTCGGCGAAAACCCACGCAGGTTACGGGGAGAACGTACAAACTCCGTACAGACGGCGCCCGTAGTCAGAATCGAACCTGAGTCTCCGGCGCTGCATTCGCTGTAAGGCAGCAACTCTACCGCTGTGCCACCATGCCGCTTAATAGTGAAGAGCAGTTTGCAGCAAACCTCGGCTGTAGATTTTTAAATATTGTGAGCCACCCGCCACCTGTGCCTTGCGAGCATTACAAACTAATTTTGCCCCTGGATCAGAATTTGGAAATGTTGGGAAAAGCGAATTCTAGTGGGAAGTGGTGTGGACCAAAGGGTAGTGTTTGGCAAGAATCACACTTTGTGGAGCGTGAAGTTGTAGTTAACCCATAGATAAGGGTTTCAACTGAGATGAGAAGGAACTTTTTCCACCCAGAGAGTTGTGAAATTCTCTGCCACAGAGGGCAGTGGAGGCCAATTCACTGGATGGATTTAAGAGGGAGTTCGAGCTCTAGGAGCATACGGGAGCAAGGGATATGGGGAGAAGGCAGGCACGGGTTACTGATTGTGGACGATCAGCCATGATCACAATGAATGGGGGTGCTGGCTCGAGGGGCCGAATGGCCTCCTCCTGCACCTATTTTCTATGTTTCTATGTAACTGAAACTGAAGCAGACTTGGAGTTTAGCTGTGTTGTGGAAGAGGACTCTTAATTTGTTGGTGCAGAGATGTAATCTGAAACTAGTCTGATTCTAACGTGAAACAAATTGTCAGCAAGGGAGGTGGATGGAATAGCAGCTGGTGAACAATTTCTCTTGAGAAAATGAGAACTGTCCTTGGTCTTCCATCACTGAAAATGTAACTTCCAGTTCTGGATGACGCATTTGACAAATTCCAAATCATTGACTTCTCCCCATAACTCTTGACGCCCTTGCTGGTCAAGATTCTGTCAATCTCCACCTTAAAAATACCCAAAGGCGTAGTCTCCACAGCCATCTGTGGCAATAAATTCCACAGATTGGCCACCCAGGGACATTAAGCTGCCAGTCCTGTCCCTCCCTTAACCAGGTTCATCTGACTTGCCTACCAGGCCTTTCACATTAAAAGAACTGCAATTTAATCTTTCCTCTGACCCTTGCCCATATTCTGTCTGACCTCTGTTGATCGTGCAGTCATTGAATTCTGTATTGACACCCAATCGCCCACCCACCTCATTGTAGCTCAACTCTTTTTAATATAGGTTCAAAGATCAAACTCAAATGAGGTTTCGAGCTTGCTTTTTCATATCGCTTAATCTGCATTTTGGGCCATTCTGCTTGACGGCTCAGTTGAAATTCTAAAAGATGAACTCTCAGCTGACATTTTAATTGAGAAAACGTTTCGTCATTTGCAGCTGATGTTTGAGAGTGCTCACTTAGAAGATGCACCTGCAGTCTCTTTCTGTGCCAGCCACACTGTTCACCACTAAATGCTTGTTGTGATACATAAGTGGTATAATTTAGCAGTCACACATGGGTCACCACAGTGCTACATTGCCAGCTGAAGTTCATGAACACATCAGCTTTATGCAGTCGGAACTACTTTGTATCGTTTAAATATGGGTTCCTGTTGACAAGAGACTTGTGTTGATTCTTTTAATATTGAAAGTTTAAGAAAACCTCGAGTCTTTCGCACATAGGGTTTCGTAAATCTATAACATTTGTGTTGTCTTTGGCACATGGAATTTATCTACTTTTTGAATCTGGAGGGAAATAAATTAATGCAAGGCAAGGTTCCAGCTTTCTAATCCTATTCAAAAGGAAGCAAACTGTGACCATTTTTGCAATTTAACGAGGGTTGATAATAAATTGTTTATGATGCTCTTACAATAAATTGGTCTGCCATAATGCCCATAATTTATTAGTTCTTGAAAATCAACCAATTTTCTAAATGAGGGCAACAGTAGCAGCCTTAGCCTTGCACTTTGTTTATGGGACATGGCACGTCACAGAGTCCTGATTGCTGCTGATCTGAGTCTGAAGAAGAGTCTCAACCCAAATCGTCACCCATTCCTTCCCTCCTGAGATGCTGCCTGACTGCTGAGTTACTCCAGCATTTTGTCATACCTTCGATTTGAACCAGCATCTGCAGTTATTTTCCTACACTGTTAAGAATAGTGGTTTCACCCGTCTAAGGCAGTGAATTCTGCAGGTTCACCGCCCTCCGAGTGAAGATGTTTCTCAACACTCTGCTTCCCTTGTATCATGAGACCGTGACCCCCCATTCTAGACTTCCCTAGATGGGGGGAAATACCCTTTGCATCCAGTCTGCATAGCCCTGGCAGCATTTTGATTCAATGAGATGTATTCTTACTTTCTCTGCACGCTAATGGATGTTGACCATCTGACAGACGTGTCCATACTGCAGATCCACTGTCCCAAGAAGCATTCTGGTAAAACTGTTGTAAGGCTCCCTATACAGCAATTACGCACTTCCCATGATTACTGCAGACCCTACACCAGGTGCAGGTTTACTTAGGCCTGTATAATTATATCAGGATATCTTTTTGCTCCTGTACGCTATTTTTCTTCTTTTTTTTTGTTGTTGTTGCAATGACCACCATACAATTTGCTGCCTTATCTGCAAATGTTTTCCTTAGCTTGTGTACAAGAGTGCCCTAATCTTTATCTGACACCCTTTTCTCTGCCTCCTTTTTGTCTCTGTCGCCCACTTCATTTCTGGCCTTTGTCCACCCATCTGCCTAACAAATACTTTTGATTGACACAAAAAGCTGGAGTATCTCAGTGGGTCAGGCAGCATCTCTGATGAAAAGGAATAGGTGACATTTAGGGTCAGAACCCATCAGACAAAAGATTCCAAGGTCTTTTATTGTCACATGTACCAGTTAAGGTACGGTGATATGCGAATTACCATACAGCAATCTGAAAAAAAAGTGACAAGTCAACTACATAAAAGTTAACATAAATATCCACCACAGCGAATTCCTCACTGTGATGGAAGGCAAAAAAGTCCAAACTTCTTCCTCTTTATTCGCCCGCGGTCGGGGCAGTCGAACCATCTGTCGGGGCGATCGAAGCCCCCGCGGCAGGGCGGTTGAAACTCCCAGGGCTTGGAGTTACCGAAGTCAGTCTCTGACCAGAGACCGCGGGCTCCGTGATATTAAAAGTCCGCAAGCACCCATGGCTGGAGCTCCGAGGTCAATCCCTGGCAAAGGGATCGTGGGCTCCGCGACGTTAAAGTCCCGTAGGCTCACCGCGGTGGAGCTCTCAAAATCAGTCTCCAGCAAAGGCTGTGTTGATGTTAGGCCGCAGTGCGGACGGAGATATGATACGGGGAAAAATTGCATCTCTGTCGAGGTAAGGGATTAGGAAAAGTTTCCCCCACCCCCACTCCCCCATATGAAACAAGCTAAAGAACACTAAAAACGTACATTTTACACATGCTATTAAAACACAAAGCAAGAAAGGACAAACTGTTGGCGAGGCAGCCATTGCTGGGCCACAGGTGGACAATACCCCTGTTGTCTGTATCCACATATCACTTGAAGGCTTGCCCCCACCTCGTTTTCAGCTTTCTCCTCCCTACTACAATCGGTCCAAAGGGTCCTGACCTGAAACGTCACTTATTGGTGTCCTCCAAAGATGGTGTCTGACCCATTGAAATATTCCAGCAAAAAAGAGACGCACAGTCCTGGAGTAATTCAGCAGGTCGGGCTCAGCAGGGGGTCTCTGTAAACCAGCATCTACAGAGACTTGTTTCTACCAGTTACTCCAGCACTTTGTTCTGGACTAGATTTCAGCATCAACTGTTCCTTGACTCCTGTGCACCCCAATCTTTGTATAAACAAATAGAACATAGAAACATAGCAAAATAGGTGTTGGAGTTGGCCATTCAGCCCTTCGAGCCATCACTGCCATTCAATATGATCATGGCTGATCATCTAAAATCAGTACCCTGTTCCTGCTTTTACCACATATAGAAACATAGAAATTAGGTGCAGCAGGAGGCCATTTGGCCCTTCAAGCCAGCACCGCCATTCATTGTGATCATGGCTGATCATCCACAATCAGTAACCGGTGCCTGCCTTCTCCCCATATCCCTTGATTCCACTAGCCCCTGGAGCTCTATCGAACTCCCTTTTAAATTCATCCAGTGAATTGGCCTCCACTGCCCTCTGTGGTGGAGAATTCCACAAATTCACAGCTCTCTGGGTGAAAAAGGTTTCTTCTCACCTCAGTTTAAAATGGCCTCCCCTTTATTCTTGGGCTGTGGGCCACAGTTCTGGACTCCCCCAGCATTGGGAACATTTTTTCTGCATCTAGCTTGTCCAGTCCTTTTATAATTTTATTATACATCTCCATAAGATCTCCTCTCATCCTTCTAAACTCCAGTGAAAACAAGCCGTCTTTCCAATCTTTCCTCATATGACAATCCCTCCATCCCAGGGATTAACCTCGGTGCTGGCTTGAAGAGCCAAATGGCCGCCTCCTGCACCTATTTTCTATGAACCTACGCTGCACTGCCTCAGTAGCAAGGACGTCCTTCTGCAGATTAGAGAGTAAAACTGCACACAATACTCCAGAAGTGGTCTCACTAGGGCCCTATACAACTGCAGAAGGACCTCTTTGCTCCTATACTCAAATCCTCTCGTTATGAAGGCCAACATGCCATTAGCTTTCTTGATTCCCTTGATTCCTTTAGTCCTAAGAGCTAAATCTAACTCTCTCTTGTTATTACCACTTTTTGACACATTTCAACAAGGTACCTTCCTGCTCCCTACTGAAGTGGATTGCTTCACATTTATCCCCATGTTGATACATGTGCCATGGTTTTGCTCACCTGCTCAATCTGCTTTGTTGCCATTAAGCCTCTCATGCTGCCCATCCCTTCTAATTTAGTTTTTATGGATGTGAGACTGAAGCACTGATCCAAACATTGCTTTCAATCTTAACTTATGTGAGACTTTATCAAAAGCTTTGTGAAAAATTCAAGTGCACAACATCCACAGTTTTATCATCGGATTTACCTGTTCCTTTTAAACAAAAATCTAAGGCTTTCCATACTTGGCTTCTCTTGCAGATATCCAATTTGACTTTGTCTGAAACAATTAGTTTTCAAGTGTCTTGTTGTCTCGTCCTTGATGGTAGCCTTGAATTTTCCCCTCCTGATATTTACAAGTAACCTTGGGTCTCATCTCCTTGGAACTAATGAATTGAAAATAAAATAGTCAATCAAAGCTGAGCAGCAAATAGAAAACTGCACTCCCCACTGGGTTTGAGCTCTTGCGATCTGTTTCAGTCTTGGTTCATTTGAAATTATTTACTTCAAGCTGTTATTGTGAAGAAGTTGGAGATTCCTTAATCAGAAAACATTGGATAGTAATTTTAAAAACAGCATGGATTTACTAGGGTCCGCCAGCTTATTGCAGCTCTGGTGTCTATTTTGTTACGGGCAACACAGTGGAACAGCAAGTAGAGCTGCTGCCCTACTGTGCTGGAGACCTGGGTTCGATCCTGACCTTGGGGGCTGTCTGTCTACAGTTTGCACTTTCTCCCCGTGACCATGTGGTAGACAACAGGTGCAGTATTAGGCCATTCGGCCCTTCGAGCCTGCACCGCCATTCACTGTGATCATGGCTGATCATCCACAATCAGTACCCCATTCCTGCCTTCTCCCCATATCCCTCTTTAAGAGTATCTAACTCTCTCTTGAAAACGTCCAGAGAATTGGACTCCACTGCTTTCTGAGGCAGAGAATTCCACACATTCACAACTCTCTTTCCTCTCGCATCCCGAAGACGTGCAGGTTTGTAGGTTAATTGGCGCCTCTAAATTGACCCCTAGTGCGTAGGGAGTGGATGCGAAAGCCTGGTGACGTGGAACCAGTGCGAATGGTCTGTGTGGACATGGTGGGCCTGTTTCCAAGCTGTGTCTCTCAGCTAAGATGCATTTGAAGTGAATGCTTTGTGGGCAGTGGAATACAGGCTTCGAAGTCATTTAGATCTTGGCATCATCATTGTCTCGTGCTGACCAGTCTGGATTGGTGGGCAGGCAGAGGACTTTCCCTGAAAGGAGTTCTCTGCTACTAACAAGAAATGTCCAGAACAAAATTCCCTCAACTTGCAGCTTAAAAGGCTTTGTCCATTGGATGCACAAAGTCAGAATGCATTACTGTTTAGGCAATAGACAATAGGTGCAGGAGGAGGCCATTCGGCCCTTCGAGCCAGCACCGCCATTCACTGTGATCATGGCTGATCATCCACAATCTGTGCCCCATTCCTGCCTTCTCCCCATATTCCCTGACTCTGCTATCCTTAAGAGCTCTATCTAGCTCTCTCTTGAATGCATTCAGAGAATTGGCCTCCACTGCCTTCTGAGGCAGAGAATTCCACAGATTCACATCTCTCTGACTGAAAAAGGTTTTCCTCATCTCCTTTCTAAATGGCCTACCCCTTATTTTTAAACTGTGGCCCCTGGTTCTGGACTCCCCCAACATTGGGAACATGTTTCCTGCCTCTCGCTTGTCCAATCCCTTAATAATCTTATATGACCCTCTTGCGAAAGTGCTAAACACAATAAAGGCAATCAAGAAAACCATGCTGACTCTTTCACAGGGTGCTTTTGGATAATTGGTAAATGTATGTGATACAAGATTGTAATTTTAATGGATACAATTTAGTGATGTTACACAATACTCACAACTGAAGATGTAATTTGGAAGTATTTAGCTGCATGAAAAATCAGGGTGGCACGGTGGTGCAGCGGTAGAGTTGCTGCCTTACAGCGAATGCAGCGCCGGAGACTCGGGTTCGATCCTGACTACAGGCGCCGTCTGTACGGAGTTTGTACGTTCTCCCCGTGACCTGCGTGGGTTTCTCCGAGATCTTCGGTTTCCTCCCACACTCCAAAGACGTACAGGTATGTAGGTTAATTGACTGGGTAAATGTAAAAATTGTCCCTAGTGTGTGTAGGATAGTGTTAATATGCGGGGATCGCTGGGCGGCGCAGACTCGATGGACCGAAGGGCCTGTTTCCGTGCTGTATCTCTAAAAATAAAAAATAAAAATCGTATTATGTTCATTTTCAAGCATTTATTCTTAAAAACATGATTAGCTATTCTACTTAAAATTTCAACTGCATTTTGAGATTATTGGAAAAGAGAAAATTTCAAGGAAGATAGAGCACACAATAGTGCAAAAATGTATGTTGAACAAAATGTGAGAAATATTCCATTGTGGAATACATCAGACAGTGCTGGAGTAACTCAGCGGATCAGGCAGCATCTCTGGAGAACATGGATAGGTTTCACAGAGTGCTGGAGTAACTCAGCGGGTCAGGCAGCATCTCTGGAGAACATGGATAGGTGACGTTTCACAGAGTGCTGGAGTAACTCAGCGGATCAGGCAGCATCTCTGGAGAACATGGATAGGTGACATTACATATTGGGTTTCTTCAGACCCAAAGAAGTCCAGTAGGATCATCTGCAGGATTTGAAATCTGGCCCCATTCAAATGAAGTCAAATAGGTCGTGAAGAGAGTTTCTATTTTGTGTTAACTTATCAAAGTTTTCAAACTTTATTTTCACCTTTAAAATATTCAACAATTTATCGTCTTTTGATCTGTGTCCCTAATGTTTACTGAATTTTTCAATGGCAGGCATTAATGAGCATTCAGTAGTCCCAGGTACAATGACAGCTTTGACATCAAGACAGAGTCGCGAGTGTTTACTTGCGACAGAGCTTTGACATCAAGACAGAGTCGCGAGTGTTTCGATTACACAATCGAAGGACGAAAAATCGTTTTTAAGAGAGAGTTAGAGTTTTCAAGAGAGAGTGAAATTTAGCTCTTTGGACTAAGGGAATCTAGGGACATGGGGAAAAAGCCGCAATGGGGTACTGATTTTGGATGATCAGCCATGATCTTATTGAAGGGGATTACAGAGGCATGAGGCGGGAGCTGGCCAAAATTGACTGGAAGGAGGCCCTAGCAGGGAAGACGGTAGAACAGCAATGGCAGGTATTCCTGGGAATAATGCAGAGGTTGCAGGATCAATTTATCCCAAAGAGGCTAAGGGGAGACTCTAAGGGGAGTAAGAGACACCTGTGGCTGACAAGGGAAGTCAAGGACAGCATAAAAATTAAGGAGAGGAAGTATAACATAGCAAAGAAGAGTGGGAAGACAGAGGATTGGGACTCTTTTAAAGAGCAACAAAAGTTAACTAAAAAGGTAATACGGGGAGAAAAGATGAGGTACGAGGGTAAACCAGCCAATAATATAAAGGAGGATAGCAAAAGTTTTTTTAGGTACGTAAAGAGGAAAAAAATAGTCAAGGCAAATGTGGGTCCCTTGAAGACAGAAGCAGGGGAATTTATTACGGGGAACAAAGAAATGGCAGACGAGTTAAACCGTTATTTTGGATCTGTCTTCACTGAGGAAGATACACGCAATCTCCCAAATGTTCTAGGGGCCGGAGAACCTAGGGTGATGGAGGAACTGAAGGAAATCCACATTAGGCAGGAAATGGTTTTGGGTAGACTGATGGGACTGAAGGCTGATAAATCCCCAGGGCCTGATGGTCTGCATCCCAGGGTACTTAAGGAGGTGGCTCTAGAAATAGTGGAAGCATTGGAGATCATTTTTCAATGTTCTATAGATTCAGGATCAGTTCCTGTGGATTGGAGGATAGCAAATGTTATCCCACTTTTTAAGAAAGGAGGGAGAGAGAAAACGGGTAATTATAGACCAGTTAGTCTGACATCAGTGGTGGGGAAGATGCTGGAGTCAATTATAAAAGACGAAATTGCTGAGCATTTGGATAGCAGTAACAGGATCATTCCGAGTCAGCATGGATTTACGAAGGGGAAATCATGCTTGACAAATCTACTGGAATTTTTTGCGGATGTAACTAGGAAAATTGACAGGGGAGAGTCGGTGGATGTGGTGTACCTCGACTTTCAGAAAGCCTTCGACAAGGTCCCACATAGGAGATTAGTGGGCAAAATTAGAGCACATGGTATTGGGGGTAGGATACTGACATGGATAGAAAATTGGTTGACAGACAGAAAGCAAAGAGTGGGGATAAATGGGTCCCTTTCGGAATGGCAGGCAGTGACCAGTGGGGTACCGCAAGGTTCGGTGCTGGGACCCCAGCTATTTACGATATACATAAATGACTTAGAAGTAAGAATAGAAAGGCAGATTATTATCTGAATGGTGTCAAGTTAGGAAGAGGGGATGTTCAACGAGATCTGGGTGTCCTAGTGCATCAGTCACTGAAAGGAAGCATGCAGGTACAGCAGGCAGTGAAGAAAGCCAATGGAATGTTGGCCTTCGTAACAAGAGGAGTTGAGTATAGGAGCAAAGAGGTCCTTCTACAGTTGTACCGGGCCCTGGTGAGACCGCACCTGGAGTACTGTGTGCAGTTTTGGTCTCCAAATTTGAGGAAGGATATTCTTGCTATTGAGGACGTGCAGCGTAGGTTCACTAGGTTAATTCCCGGAATGGCGGGACTGTCGTATGTTGAAAGGCTGGAGCAATTAGGCTTGTATACACTGGAATTTAGAAGGATGAGGGGGGATCTTATTGAAACATATAAGATAATTAGGGGATTGGACACATTAGAGGCAGGAAACATGTTCCCAGAACAAGGGGCCACAGTTTAAGAATAAGGGGTAGGCCATTTAGAACGGAGATGAGGAAGAACTTTTTCAGTCAGAGAGTGGTGAAATTGTGGAATTCTCTGCCTCAGAAGGCAGTGGAGGCCAGTTCTTTGGATGCTTTCAAGAGAGGGCTGGATAGAGCTCTTAAGGATAGCGGAGTGAGGGGGTATGGGGAGAAGGCAGGAACGGGGTACTGATTGAGAGTGATCAGCCATGATCGCATTGAATGGCGGTGCTGGCTCGAAGGGCTGAATGGCCTACTCCTGCACCTATTGTCTATTGTCTATTGAATGGAGGTGTTGGCTCGAAGGGCTGAATGGCCTTCTCCTGCACCTATTGTCTATGTTTCTAATAAGTGCATGCAATGGAACTGTAATGCAACAAGCAGCTAGTAGTAGGTGCATTATTGTTCCATTGCATGCACTTATTAGAAACTGACTGAGAGAAAGGTTGTTGTGTGGACACCAGGACACGAGGTTCTCTATCTCCTTCCTGTGCTCCGTCTCATCATTATTTGATATCCAGCCCACAATGGTGGTGTCGTCAGCGAATTTGAAAATTGAATGAGATTTGTACATGGCTGCACACTCATGGGTGTACAAGGAGTAAAGGAGGGTTGAGAACACGTCTTTGTAGAGCCGCTGTGTTGAGGATTATCGTGGAGGATGATTTGTCCACTGTCCTCACTGATTGGGGTCTGTTGGTCAGGGAGTCGAGGATCCAGTTGCAGAGATGAGTGCTGACATCAAGTCCCGCTAGTTGGGTGATGAGCGTGGATGGTACTATAGTAGAGCTGTAGTCTATGAATAGGTGTCTGTCTTATCCAGGTGTTCTAGGGATGTGCAGGGCCAGGGCAATGGCATCATCCGTGGACTTGTTATGGCGATAGGCAAACTGCAGTGGGTCAAAGCTGCTGGGTAGACTGGATTTAATGTTCCATAACCAGCTCCTCAAAACATTTCATGATGGGGGATGTGAAGACCACTGGACTGTAGTCATTTAGGGATGAGGTCTTGTTTTGTTTTTGGCACTGGAATGGTGGTGGTCTTCTTGAAGCAGGTAGGTAACTCAGAAGAGAGTAGGGAGAGATTAAAGATGTCCATGAATACTCCTGCTAGCTGGTCCGCTCAGCTACTCGTCAAGGCCAGGATCTCCATCTGGGCCATTTGTTTTTTGTGTGTTTACCCTGAGGAAGGCCAATCTAGCCCCTGCTACAGTCACCCTGGGGAGAGGCTGAAGGGCCAGGTGTCCCTGCCCTGTTGGCTTTCTGCTTGAAGCGAGCATAGAAAGCATTCCGTTCATCGGGTAGGGTCGCACGATAACCAATGATTTTGCCTGTACCTTGTTTTGCACCCAGTTAACTTATTCAGACCTTGCCACATGCCCCGTGTGCCCGCGTGATTATACTGGGACTCGAGTTGAACCCGGTATTGTCTCTTGGCATCCTTGATGGCTTTGCGGAGATCATAGCGGGTCTTCCTGTACCGCTCCGGATCGTTTGACTTGTGTGCAGCAGTCCTGGCCTTAACCTGTGAATGTACCTCGCGGTTCATCCATGGTTCCCGGTTGAGTAACACTCTGATTCGCTTTGTAGGCACAGTCTTCCACGCACTTGCTGATGAAGTTGGTCACGGCAGTGGCATACTCATTCAGGTTAGCTACGGAATGCCTGAATGTGGTCCAGTCCACTGACTCAAAGCAGTCGCGTAAGATGTCATCCGTGTCCGTTGACCAGCATTTCACAACTCTCTGTACCGGATCCTCCAGCTTCAATGTTTGGTTATAGGCAGGGAGCAGAAGCACAGCTCGGTGGTCAGATTTCCAGAAATGTGGTCGAGGGACATAGCGGCTGGCATTTTTAATTGACGTGCAGCAGTGGGTGTTCTGGCCCCTGCTGGGAGCGTGCAGTACAAATGGAGTGAATGGAAGGGAGGTTGGTTTGTGTGTATGAGGAACTGCAGATGCTGGTTTAAACCAAAGATAGACACAATGCTGGAGTAATTCAGCAGGACAGGCAGCAGCATCTCTGGAGAAAAGGAAGGGGTGACGTTTTGGGTCGAAACCCTTCTTTGGTCTCTGTTTGGTTTGTGTGATGGTCTGGGCTGCTCTCAGTGGGTAAGGCAGCATTTCTGGATAACACAGTATGTTCTGTTTTGGGTCGGGATCCTTCAGTCTTGCAGACCATTTGTAGACCGAGTGCTCTTGCTGGGGTACAGTATAATCCTCCAGTTCTTGTCTTTCATTGCAGGCACTGAGCACGAGAATACTTTTTGACTGTGATTAGACAATTTGCCATCCAAACATATCCCATCACCCTGCATGTACAAGTGTACGCTTCCCACATGGGATCTGATGTTTCTCCCTGCTGGCTGCACAGTCCCTCTGTGCCAGTGGTGTTGGATTCTGTTGTACGAATGCAGCAGCTAGCAGGGTATTTTGATCTGAGTTTGTCACTGCCATCCATGGCTTGCACAAGAAAAATTGTCTTGGAATCAAATGTGATTCACAAATGAAATGATAATTCAAAAGAATGTTACAGCTTGCAATCTTAATCGCCCAACTTGATGATTCTGTTTCATTTCAGTTTTTGTCGTTGACGTGAATAATTATCTCGGAAAGCAAAGCTTAGCACTTTTATCCCCTCATTTTTTTTCCCCAATCCTTCCAGTCGGTAATAGAAAGGTGTAGTTTGAATTCCTCTGTAATTGAAATCTCTGCACTGAGTCAATGCTGCCTCACTCTCGGTATCGATGTTATAGATTGCTTCAGTTGAAGAGCTAATAACTGCAGCTTCAGTGGCCTTGAAGTTGTTCAACTGAAGCTCGGCTGTGCAATGTGGTTCAGTGCACATTTAACTTGCAGCAAACATTCTGACAGCAAGCGGCCATGATGCTAACCCTTCTGTTTCCCCCAGAGTAAATGGTGATGGGGCAGCAGCGTGAGTTAAGGCTGCCGACTCGGCTCTTGCAACCTGTGGCCAGGACTCGAGGGGCCTGAGCTACAGGGAGAGGTTGAGCAGGTTGGGACGTTATTCCTTGGAGTGCAAGAGGCTGAGGGCTGATCTTGGAGGTGTATAGAATCATGACGGGAATTGATCGGGCTCCCAGTGTTGGGGGAGTCCAGAACCAGGGGCCACAGTCTAAGAATAAAGGGGAGGCCATTTAAAACTGGCGTGAGAAGAAACTTTTTCACCCAGAAAATTTGTGGAATTCTCTGCCACAGAAGGCAGTGGAGGCCAATTCCCTGGATGAATTAAAAAAAGTTAGATAGAGCTCCAGGGGCTAATGGAATCAAGGGATATGGGGAGAAGGCAGGCACGGGTTACTGATGTGGATTATCAGCCATGAACACAATGAATGGTGGTGCTGGCTTGAAGGGCCGAATGGCCTCCTGCACCTATTTTCTGTATTTCTATGTAGGGGAATCAAGAACTAGACTCTAAAGTTTAAGATGAGATGGGAAAGATTTAGTAGGCATTCTGAGGGGCACATGTTTTCACACAGGATGGTGGATTTATGGAACGAGGTGCCAGAGGTAGTAGTTGAGGCAGGTACAGTAGCAACATTTAAAAGACTTTTGGAGAGGTACTTTGATAGGAAAGCTTTAGAGGCATGTAGGCCCAACGGGCAAATGGGACTAGTTTCTATGGAGCATCATGGTCAGCATGGATGAATTGAGCCAAAGGGCCTGTCTCTAATCTGTGCAACTCTAATACAATACAATACAATACAATATATCTTTATTGTCATTGTACAGGGGTACAACGAGATTGGGAATGCGCCTCCCATACGATGCAATAATTTAGTTAATTTAAACAACAGCAACCCAACGAAACAAATTAGAACAGTTTTGAGACAGAATAAAGTGCAAGTAGATCTGTGCCGGATCACTGTGCGATGTGACCATCCGGCTCAGCAGGACCGGTTCATAGCAGCTATGGCCCTGGGGATGATGCTGTTCCTGAGTCTGGAGGTGTGGGCGTAGAAGGCCTTATATCGTCTGCCCGATGGAAGGAGTTCGAACAGACTGTTGCAGGGTCTTTGTGGATGCTGTCTTTGTGGATGCTGGTGGCTTTTCTGAGGCATCGTGTGTTGTAGATGCCCTCCAAGTCTGGTAGCTGTGTTCCGATGGTCCTCTGAGCTCTATGGACTACCCGCTGAAGAGCTTTCCTTTCTGCCTCCGTGCAGCTGAGGTACCACACAGTGATACCATGCGTTAGGATGCTCTCTATGGTGCAGCGGTAGAATGTTGTCAGCAGCTGTTGGGGTAGACCAGACTTTTTCAGTGTTCTTAGGTAGAACAGTCGTTGCTGTACCTTCTTGACCAACGCAGCAGTGTTATTGGACCATGTTAGGTCCTCCGAAATGTGAGTGCCCAGAAACTTGAAGGTATTCACTCTCTCCACACTGTCCCTGTTGATAGAGATCGGGGCGTATTCCCCGTTATGTGACCTACGGAAGTTGATGATCAGCTCCTTGGTCTTGGTGGTATTTAGGGACAGGTTGTTATCAGACCACCAGTCCGCCAGGTTCTGCACCTCCGCTCTGTATTTTGTTTCATCACCGTTTTATCCATGTTCAATGCTGATGTAGGACTCTGATTTTCCTCTGTTCTCCAATTTCCACTGACATCCCTCAGGTTGGGGAGTTTATATGATGATGGGGAGAATAAAATAAATTATCAAAGGTTGACACAAAATGCTCATCATTTTGTAACTCAACGGGACAGGTGGCATCTCTGGAGAGAAGGAATGGGTGACGTTTTGGGTCGAGACCCATCTTCAGACTCAAAGGGTTTTTCAAAGGATTCATCTAAAAATACACTGGTTAATGGGTCTATTGAAATGTTTCTGTGCTGTAATATCTGATTCAAGAGCGGAGAACTGGTCTGGAGATGGTCTACTACACCATTCATCTCGCCTTTGGATGAATGTAGGTAGTAGTTACCACGGCACCCTTCATGCAAGTATGTGGTGAGGAACACCTCATGGAAGTTCTTGGTGGAACCATAAATTGCTTGGAGGAAATGGGCAGGAAATGTATTTGACAGAGCTGTCAGCAGCAGATCCTGTAAGGTACAAGATGGGTAGAGGTGGAGTTTTGGTTTGTCAAGAGAAGGTCAGATTTGCTATGATTATGCATCGTTCTCCACGAATCCCCTTTGATGCAAAATGGAAACGCAGAAGAAAAAGCTAGTCCTACCTGTAAAGCTATTGGGAAGGTTTGTAGGATCTGAAGCTCCAGTGATACGGCTGGACAAAATTCTGGCAGTACTGGTCAAAATGTTCTGATGCTTAAATATGTTACTCTACATCAAATGCTCTTGTTCTATATTTAATTTCAGAATTTAAAACCTTCTTTAAATGTTCAATAAATTATTACTAATTATTCTATCTAATGAAAGCCACCATGTCCATTGATGCTAGAAATCTTAAAACCAGAAATGCACTTGATTACAAGGCATGTCAGGCAGCATCTGTGGAGTAACATTTCAGACCAATCCCTACTGTATATTTCATCGTGTATATTTGAAACCTGTAGTTGAAAACAGTTGAAAACTGTTTTCAGTTCAACAAATGACATTAATCTAGAAATTCCAAGATTTCTATTTAATTTTAATTTTAATTTAATTTAATTTTAATTTTATTTGTCATATGTAGGTCGGCATGGGGTCAACGGTACAATGAAATGTATTTGACAAGACAACGGGTCACCTCAGCAGTAATATTCCAAGGATAAATAAGATAAAAATGACATTAGTAGGATAAAAAGACGATATTAAAATAATCAAAATATATGATGTGAAATGTGTTTGAGTTCAGAAGCCTGATGGCCTGATGGTAGAAACTGTTCTTAAGTCTGGTGGTACGTGCAGCCATACTTCTGTATCGTCTGCCTGACGGTAACAAGGAGAACATCCTGCGAGCTGGATAAGTAACTCAAATTTCCTTATTTGCTACATCTAACAATTAAATTGAATCTTGAATCTTAATAAGGTCCCAATTACAATCTTATGTTTTTTCCTACTGATCTCTGGGGGGAAAAAATAGGCTGGAAATAATTTTTCAGCTATTGTTTGTGGCCAAAGCAAGTCAGTTCGATAGTATCTCCAATTCACTTTTGTTCCACAGTCAGAATTTATCTGTTCAAATAAAAAAGAACAATAAAAAAGTCATGACAAGCAAAAGTCTTAACGAACAAATGTTTCTGGTATTGCAGATACTTAGTCCTGAATGTTTTATCATTTTGTTTCAGTATTTAATTAGGTAGATTTTTCAAGAAGATCTGTTTGGTTCCAAACTATTTTTCTGGCCGTCATTCCCTTTTGAGAATCAATAGCTTTCCTCTGTAGGAAAATAACTGCAGATGCTGGTACAAATCGAGGGTATCACAAAATGCTGGAGTAACTCAGCAGGTCAGGCAGCATCTAGGAGAGGGAATGGGTGACGTTTCGGGTTGAGACCCTTCCTCAGACTCAGAATAGCTTTCCTCTTGTGCTACTAAACTCCCATGAATATAGGTATTATTGTTTAAAGTGGATAATAGACCCATGCAAGGATATGCCTTCTGTCACGGCTTGGATCAGTGGAGGAGAGAATAGTGATTGAAACAGCACGCAATACACCAAATATAAAATCTCAGCAGGACCACCTCGGGACAGTGGCAGCTGCAGCGTGTAGATTGGCAAGGGAAAAGGTTAAGTAGATTTTGAAAAAGGGACCTGACCGAAAATGTGACCTCTCCATATTCTATGTTCTCCAGAGATGCTGCATGACCCGAGTTATTTCAGTGCACCATTTTAGCTGAATGATGACTGGATTAGAGGGTATTGGCTATAAGGAGAGGTTGGACATACTTGGGTTGTTTTCCCTGAAGTTCCAAAGGCTGACGGGAGACCTGTTGGCATGTAAAATTGGGAGACGTAGGGCAGATGGTCAGAACCTTTTCCCACTGGAGCGACTAGGCTTGTATACACTGGAATTTAGAAGGATGAGAGGAGATCTTATCAAAACGTATAAGATTATTAAGGGGTTGGACACGTTAGAGGCAGGAAACATGTTCCCAATGTTGGGGGAGTCCAGAACAAGGGGCCACAGTTTAAGAATAAGGGGTAGGCCATTTAGAACTGAGATGAGGAAAATCTTTTTCAGTCAGAGTTGTGAATCTGTGGAATTCTCTGCCTCAGAAGGCAGGGGAGGCCAATTCTCTGAATGCATTCAAGAGAGAGCTGGATAGAGCTCTTAAGGATAGCGGAGTCAGGGGGTATGGGGAGAAGGCAGGAACGGGGTACTGATTGAGAATGATCAGCCATGATCACATTGAATGGCGGTGCTGGCTCGAAGGGCCGAATGGCCTCCTCCTGCACCTATTGTCTATTGTCTAAGGTGGAAATGTCAAAGACCAGAGCACATTGCTTTAAGGTGAAAAGGGCAAAGTTTCAAAGAGATGTGCAGGGCAAGTTTTTGGTTTCTTTTTGCAGAGTGGTAGGTGTCTGGGGAGAAACATTTTGGGTAGATGACCTTGTTCAGAATTAGGCCAGTTCTGATAGTTAATCTGCTGAGGATTTCCAACATTTTGGTCTAGATCTAAGGTAGACACAAAATGCTGGAGTTGGATAGAGGGCTAGGGGCTAGTGGAATCAAGGGATATGGGGAGAAGGCAGGCACAGATTATTGATTATGGATGATCAGCCATGATCACAATGAATGGTGGTGCTGGCTCGAAGGTCCAGAATGGCCTCCACCTGCACCTATTGTCTATGTAACTCAACGGGACAGGCAGCATCTCTGGAGAAAGGAATGGGTGATGTTTCAGGTCGAGACCCTTCTTCAGACCTATTGCACTTGTGTTTTATCTTTGCATCTTTTCATTACTAGGTATGTAACTGCTTTCAACTGCATTCAGTAATAGAAGGTAGTAATAGTTGGGTATCACTATCAATTTGTAAATTGTCCCCAGAGAACAACAATTAATATTAAATGCCACTGGATATAATCAGAGTCGTCCGGCATGGAAACGGACCCTTTTGACCAATTAATCCATGCCAACCAAGATGTCTCATCTAATCTTTTCCCACTTGCCTGCTTTTGATCCATGTCCCTTGAAACCATTCCATCAAACCATTCGTGTCTATATACCTATCGAAATGTCTTTCAAACATTGTTACTGTACCTCCTTAAATCCTTCCTTTGGCAGCTCGTTCCATGTACCCATCACCCACTGTAATGGAAAAGGTTACGCCTGAGCTTCTTATTAAATCTTTGCTCTCACCTTAATGTTCCTGCACAGTACCTAGCAAAGTAACAAGGATGCTACCTTTAGGAGTATTTGCATGCATTTGAATATGATTCTGACAGAATTGGATCACACAATCTCTTACTGATAAACACAATATGTTTTTAATCTGGATGTGTTTCTTGAGCAAACCTTGAAGTTGTAACTACCTCCTAAAGACATTTCTTTTTCACAAGAGAATGGCAACTAAATTTGTCCTGCGACTTGCACTAATCACACACAGTGGCAACCCTGTGTAGTGAATGCTTCAGGTACGGACTTTTGGAAGTAGGTAGAACATTTAACTCCTTGGCAAGCCACAAAATACATTTATTTCACAATGTAAAGGTCAGAAATGATGTGATCAGAAGAATATGGCATCATCTGACAAACTAGAGTGTAAATCTGTTATGACAAGTTTCTCTTGATGTATTAAAATATATAAAAGGTAATGAGCGTTTTGCGGGCAAGTTGGAAATTTATAAATGGTGAAATTGTTTAAATTATAGATTTTCAGATTAGAGCAATGCTTGATGTATTATTTGACTTTATCAAAGATTTTTCATTGTATAACCTATTTGTATAATTGTTTACTTGTCATAGTAATTAATGTGGCAAAAAATGTTTAGAAAACGTATGCTGTGATTTAAATATCAGCCTACTTCCCAGGAAATCGATGCCAAGAACTCTAGCTTCTGAGGGTTGAAACAATTGGCAAAGTTATTTGCATTATTCTGTTTCTGTGTATTGATTGGACTTGAAAATGTTATTAGATATCCTGTTTAATTTTTTTAAGTACCTACTTTGTTGTCAAACTAATGAAATTCATCAGCCACACTATTAAAAAGAGTCAGTATAAAAAAATCAAATTACTTTAGTAGGAAAATGCAGTGAATTACAATTTTGCACTAGATTAAGTCCAGTCTTGGTTAATATGGGTTCAGTGATTTATAATGCCTACATTGTAAGGCTTATAAACCAGAAGAGTTCTACTGTCTTGGCATTTTCCAAATCTTGGGCCTATTTGGTGTAGCTAATTACCACTTTTATACCAAATTAATTACTTTTAACCTTCCTTTCTATACTGCAGGATCCTGTTTGTTAATCCAGTTTCTTTACTCTGGGTTGTGATTCTATTTCCTTAACTTATTCTTGTTCTTTTAATCTTTAATGTTCTCCAGTTCCCTATTTCTCATTCTAAAAGTCTGTAAACCTCAAAGTTCAGGTTTTTGTAACCCATGTTTTATTTCATGGGTATTTAATTTGATATTTTGGGGTAATCTGCCAAATTGATTATGGAGAAAGATCTTCACTAATTCTGTTGGTTAGAAAATGGGTTCTTGAAGGTACAAAGTGTTGGTGGAACCTGGTGGGTCAGGCAGCATCCCTGGAGAACATGGACAGGTGACTTGTAGGTTCCAGACCCTTCACATCACCATAATCTCCAGAGATGCTGCCTGACCCGCTGAGTTACTCCAGCACTCTGTGAAATGTCACCTATCCATGTTCTCCACAGATGCTGCCTGACCCGCTGAGTTACTACAGCACTTTTTTTTTGTAAACCAGCATCTGTAGTTTCTTGTATCTATTCCCTACATCAGGGGTTCCCAACCTTTTTCGTCCTGTTTACCCCTGGCAACGTTTTGAAAGTAAATATACCCCCACCCTGTTTTGTTGAGTAATTTGAGTTTACACTTCTACCATAATAAAGCAACCGACAAAGGGGAAATTTTATAATACTGTTTTTAACATTATTATTTTGTTTAAATTAAAAGTGATTTTAAGTTCAAATAACAATAATGGTAGGTGAAATTTGCCCCTTGGGGATAAACTTATCCCAGGTTGGGAACCCTTGCCCTAGATCTATATTTGAATTAATTAAAAGCATGAGAAACAAAAACACTATTGGATTAAGCTACAGTCTTCTCTTGTCTCCTGCTCTTTGTTCTTAATTCTTGCCTTTTTTTCCCCACCTCTCTCTTCTTCTCTATTTCAGCAAGACAATAGAAATCAGAGTAATTGATGATGAGGAATATGAAAAAAACAAGAATTTCTTCATTGAGATTGGGGAGCCACACTTGGTGGAGATGAGTGAGAAGAAAGGTGGGGTACCAGCTGCGAGCTAAAGGCCTGAATGCCACTCAGGGATGCCTGGCACTGTCCGACTCCCAGAACACAATGCACACATTTAGATGGGTGTAATAGAGTAAATCTAATTACTAGTGAAACGGGATGTGGCATGCAGAATTGACCTGCAGTTTTTAAATCAGCCCTTGCAACTTCTCTAGAACACTAATTGGAGACTCAAAAATAATTACCAGAAAAGTTTGGCAGAAGCACTCTATTTGGGCAAAACTTTATCTACCTTATTGTTAATAAGTCAGATAAAATGTAAACGTCAGTGTAACTCGATGAATTAAAATGCCATAGATAAGTAGAGTAATAAATTTGTACCCTATTACATGCTAATGTTATCTGAATGTGGTGCAGGTCCCCTTCCTTCATAACATCTCACTAACCATCACTTAGTTTACTTAAGCATGTGTGATTGTGATGGCCAGCTCCAATCCATTGTTTGCCTTTGTCTTGTGTTCTTGCAGGAAAACCATTACCATTAATATAGTTGACCGCGAGGCGTATGAAAAGCAAGACAGTTTCTTCATTGCACTTGGTGAACCTGTGTGGAACAGAAGAGGAATGAAAGGTGTGAGAGTAATAACAGACATTTTGAGAATTATTTTCTTCTCTTTTTGTGTCCTACTCTCACACTGACTTTCTCCTCTTACTTTACTATCGAGAGTTTTTGTCATACCTGACTGTTGGGTGTTTTGCTTTCCTGGTTTTTTTTCCCCATGATGAATGTTGAACTGTCTTTAACGCTGTACTGATTTATGAAGTCTTAATATTTTTATGACTAGTGCATTTTCTATTGAGATTAGTTTTCCCTCAGCACAACATACAAAATGATAAGATGACAGGAAAATATCAAATTTTGATCTCTGTAAAAGAAATCGAATGAATCAAAGAATTGATATTTTGTGAAAGGCTCAAAGTTTAATGGTTGTGCTGTCATTATTCATATCTAGTGCATTACTGCTTGCTCTTTGATATTCTGCTTGAGAAGGTTTCATGGGAGAGTTATCTACACTAAACCTCTGCACCATTCCCTCTACTAACTTAACTAGAATTTGCCACACTTCCCTAAATAGTAGCAGTCCATTCACATAGAATGCCAATGCCTGATCCAAGTGATAGTGAATAAGTCTGTCTTTTTATAATCCTTTTCTTGTTCCATCTTTTAAGTTAATTGTCTTACTTTTCTTCACACGTTTTGTTCTCTTTACAGCCTTGTTATTGAGTGAGCTAGGTAAGCTTCCTTGTCTTCTGTTTCTGTTAGCTATAATCTTTAGCTGTAACGTGCTGAGAATGGAACTGTGATGTGGGGGGGGGGCTGTTGAGATCTCGAGGAAGCTGGTTTGATTACATCTTTTAAAAATTAACCTCTTCACTATTCCTGGTGTTAAAAATGGAAAAATTGCTAAAATAAATCTTTCGAGGGTGGCTTTGTGATTGATATCTCCTGTACTTTGATTCTGAGACATGATTTCCAGTTAAAGCTGTGCCTGCAGTTAGTGTGCCACTTGCAAGTAAAACACCATTACATATCTTTACTCTGGATTAGCAAAAGAAAGATTGGGCAGATTGCACTTTCCAATGAGTCTGAAATACACAGATATGTGCCATTAATAGACAATAGGTACAGGAGTAGGCCATTCGGCCCTTTGAGCCAGCACTGCCAGCACCTATATAGGACTGGATTGTGTTAAACTGGACATTTAACTGCTGGGACACTGCTGCTAAGCTTATTGCTCAGTCTTATTCCTGCTGGTTCGGGACAAATTGCAATGCAGGCCCTTGACTGCGGTAACCTAGTTTTACATTTCCAAGAATCCTGGCAATATTTTTATCATATTGCTAGCCCAGGTGACAGGCCTTCTCAACAGCAATCTATCACACTCAAAACATGGGGCAAGGTGAACTGCATCACTCTACTCTCCATCTTTCGTGCAACATAGAACTGTACAGTACAGCACAGAAGCAGGCTCTTCTGCCTACAATATCTGCCGAAACATGATGCCAAGACCATGTCTTAACTAACTGCACATAATCTATGTCCCACCATTCCAGGCTGTGGAATATGGAAGATGTCATCCATATTGCTTCGATCCGACTACCATTTCCTAATTTGTCCAGGTCGTACTCCTGTATCCTCTTGTCCAGTGCATCTTCCAGGCTTGTAACCCGTGCAGAATCATTTGGTCTTTGAGTATTCTGAAACTGCTTCTCTCACGCTGTTTGCCCCTTGACCTTCGGGAGCCCCTTCCCGATGATCATTTGTCATTATCGCATCTTCAGATTCATTCAAATCATCCTTGGAACTGATTGTTTAGTCAATTCTCCGAACAGCTCCCCCTTGTAATCCATCCCCTGTGTTCTATCCCCTTGGGCAATGACCCACCCCTCTCCCCTAAAACCTGATTAATCAAGTAAGCTATCTAATTAGTGGCAATTGTCAACACGGATGCTGAATATTAACAATCCATCTTTGAAAAGGTGGTGACGCCTTCATGGAATCCATGATTAATATTTACGGAATAACCAGTCAAATTAATTGTCTGTCCTTATTCGGTTGCAATGATAAATCCAATTAGAAATTGTCCTTTGCTGCCCTTTCACCATCTGGCTTCTCACTAAGATCTCCCAGCTGAATGTCTGCACTAAACATGATGAGAGTTGATTTCATATTTAAAGAACTTTGGAATCACTCCTTTACCACGTAGGAAGCATTTCCACGATTGTGTGGCAGGGAGAACCAGGCATTCTTTGTGTGAATATCATTTCTGATGGTTACTTTAGGGAGGGTGGGGCACGCGATGGAAACTAAACCGCGTATCGTTGCCATTGATGGAACCTTAGACAGGATCATTCATTGGATTTTCTTGGCACTGTTTTAATGTATATGTTTTTTCATAATGTACATAACTATGAACAATAACTTTTACTATTGAACCAATTAGGACCCTTCACAAAAACAGGTATGCTGTTTGTTTTATTCTAAAATTTCAAACTTTTTAAACTTGCGGTATTTTCAAATGATGTAACTAAATTCACTACTTTTTCATTTTGCTCGATTATGAAGCAAAGCACTTCAGTGGTAAGATTTTCTATACTTAATATCCACTGCACTGTGCAATATTTCATAAACTTTGTGGCACCTTTTTAACATCACACTAGAAATTGAACAATTTTAGTTTAGTAATAGCTAGAAGTTTCTCACACATTAGTGTCTAACTTTCAGACAATAAAGACCAGACAATAATTAATGAAACTGTTAAAACTGTTTTATAAACCTGAAATTTGAGACTAACAATGAATGCATTGTGAACAAATTGAGCAGGTAAATTTATTTTTTCCCATGGATCATTCCCATGTTTATAGGTCATGCTCTCTACAGGAAGGTTCAATGTAGGGACAAACCAATTCCCTCGACGATCATCTGCTTTGCAGGTATAACGATCACTTCTCTGTAAATCACTGACTCCACTTCAGTTACCACAGTGGAATTGCACTTAAAAGACATTTTTGACTCGTTCAGCAATCTGCACCTCAAGCAATAATCAGTCAAAAGGGAATGAATCATCATAATTATATTACTACAATGATCTGCGGTGAATATAAAATGCTGCTTTACACTTGTAATTGTTCTCCTGTTACATAGTTATTAGTCACTCCTCCTAATGCCACAAGAGTAGTTTTCTAATTCACATTGAGCATGGCCTTTACAATCCACTGCCTCGTTCCATGTGCCGGTTGAGGTACGAGGGTAAACTAGCCAATAATATAAAGGAGGATAGTAAAAGCTTTTTTAGGTATGTAAAGAGGAAAAATATAGTCAAGGCAAATGTGGGTCCCTTGAAGACAGAAGCAGGGGAATTTATTATCGGGAACAAGGAAATGGCAGACGAGTTGAACCGGTACTTTGGACCTGTCTTCATTAAGGAAGATACAAGCAATCTCCCAGATGTTCTAGTGGCCAGAGATCCTAGGGTGACGGAGGAACTGCAGGAAATCCACATTAGGCAGGAAATGGTGTTGGGTAGACTGATGGGACTGAAGGCTGATAAATCCCCAGGGCCTGATGGTCTGCATCCCAGAGTACTTAAGGAGGTGGCGCTAGAAATTGTGGACGCATTGGTGATCATTTTCCAATGTTCTACAGATTCAGGATCAGTTCCTGTGGATTGGAGGGTAACTAATGTTGTCCCACTTTTTAAGATAGGAGGGAGAGAGAAAACGAGAAATTATAGACCAGTTAGTCTTACATCAGTGGTGGGGAAGATGCTGGAGTCAATTATAAAAGACGAAATTGCGGAGCATTTGGATAGTAGTAACAGGATTGTTCCGAGTCAGCATGGATTTACGAAGGGGAAATCATGCTTGACTAATCTTCTGGAATTCTTTGAGGATGTAACTAGGAAAATTGACAGGGGAGAGCCGGTGGATGTGGTGTACCTTGACTTTCAGAAAGCCTTCGACAAGGTTCCACATAGGAGATTAGTGGGCAAAATTAGAGCACATGGTATTGGAGGTAGGGTACTGACATGGATAGAAAATTGGTTGACAGACAGAAAGCAAAGAGTGGGGATAAATGGGTCCCTTTCAGAATGGCAGGCAGTGACTAGTGGGGTACCGCAAGGCCCGGTGCTGGGACTGCAGCTATTTACAATATACATTAATGACTTGGATGAAGGGATTAAAAGTACCATTAGCAAATTTGCAGATAATACAAAGCTGGGTGGTAGTGTGAACTGTGAGGAAGATGCTATGAGGTTGCAGGGTGACTTGGACAGGTTGTGTGAGTGGGCGGATGCATGGCAGATGCAGTTTAATGTGGATAAGTGTGAGGTTATCCACTTTGGTGGTAAGAATAGGAAGGCAGAGTATTATCTGAATGGTGTCAAGTTAGGAACAGGGGACGTACAACGAGATCTGGGTGTCCTAGTGCATCAGTCACTGAAAGGAAGCATGCAGGTACAGCAGGCAGTGAAGAAAGCCATTGGAATGTTGGCCTTCGTAACAAGAGGAGTTGAGTATAGGAGCAAAGAGGTCCTTCTGCAGTTGTACAGGGCCCTAGTGAGACCGCACCTGAAGTATAATGTGCAGTTTTAGTCTCCAAATTCCAAAGTCAGGGGGTATGAGGAGAAGGCAGGAACGGGGTACTGATTGAGAATGATCAGCCATGATCACATTGAATGGTGGTGCTGGCTCGAAGGGCCGAATGGCCTCCTCCTGCACCTATTGTCTATTGTACATTGCCTCGTTCCATGTGCCGGTTGTTCAACAGACTGTTCTTTGGTCCAACCCTAGATTTGTTTTGCTGTCATGTCAACAAAGCCAAATTCTGAAGTTAAAACTTCAGAATTCTCTGAAGTGAATTTATTTACAATAAATATAATATATGATCTGGGATTGACTAGTTGCTATAATCACTTTTTCCTTTCAATTATTTCCAATTTGTGGTTCAGTTCAGCCAATGCCAGTAAAAATAAGTGTTCACTTACACTTTTTGAAAAGCTGTATTTAATTTGGGCATTACTGCATTAAAAGCGGAAGTTTAACCAATAAAGGGAGTACATTTCATCGTGTGAGATGAAGATTGCTAGATTTAAGAGGGATCTTGGGGGGGGAGGGGGGGGCAACCTTTTCACTCTGAGGGTAGTCCGTACATCAGTCCAGTGCATCAGTCACTGAAAGGAAGCATGCAGGCACAGCAGGCAGTGAAGAAAGCTAATGGAATGTTGGCCTTCATAACAAGAGGAGTTGAGTATAGGAGCAAAGAGGTCCTTCTGCAGTTGTACAGGGCCCTAGTGAGACCGCACCTGGAGTACTGTGTGCAGTTTTGGTCTCCAAATTTGAGGAAGGATATTCTTGCTATTGAGGGCATGCAGCGTAGGTTTACTAGGTTAATTCCCAGAATGGCGGGACTGTCATATGTTGAAAGACTGGAGCGACGAGGCTTGTGTACACTGGAATTTAGGAGGATGAGAGGAGATCTTATCGAAACGTATAAGATTATTAAGGGGTTGGACATGTTAGAGGCAGGAAACATGTTCTCAATGTTGGGGGAGTCCAGTACCAGGGGCCACAGTTTAAGAATAAGGGGTAGGCCATTTAGAACAGAGATGAGCAAAAACGTTTTCAGTCAGAGTTGTAAATCTGTGGAATTCTCTGCCTCAGAAGGCAGTGGAGGCCAATTCTCTGAATGCATTCAAGAGAGAGCTAGATAGAGCTCTTAAGGATAGCGGAGTCATGTGGTATGGGGAGAAGGCAGGAACGGGGTACTGATTGAGAATGATCAGCCATGATCACATTGAATGGCGGTGCTGGCTCGAAGGGCCGAATGGCCTCCTCCTACTATTGTCTATTGTACCTGGAATGAGCTGCCAGAGGAAGCTATAGAAGGGATACAATTATGACTTTTAAATTTGATTTGGACAGATAGATATATATGATAGGAAATGGTTTAGAAGGCTATGGGCCAACTGCAAGCAAATGGGATTAGCCCAGCATGCCCACTTGGTCAGCATGGATAAGGTTGGCCGACAGGCCTGTTTCCATCCTGTACAGCTCTGACCTAGTGGACTGGGTGAAAACTGAGGCATATGTGCTAGCTTGTTCTTATTGTGTTGAATAGCTAGTTGGTGTGATTCCTTGTCTCCAGTGTTGATTGCAGGTCATAAATCACTGCAGGCTATAATCTATATATTTATCGATCTTCTATATACTAAAACTCATTTGTTTGTTTGTTCCTGAACTACAGCCAAAAACGGTACAAGATTGCGCGACGATTTTAGGCCCACCTTACTCACTCGTCCCTTTGGTGCTAATGGACGAAGTTTGAAATCAGTGTTATATTTTTAAAGTTATTCACATTTTAAAGTTTAAATCTATCTCCGAGGGTGGGAGGAGGAAGTGGGGGGAGAGGGGAGGAGAGAGAGGGGGAGAGAGGGTGCTGCACCAATGCAAGCGAGGTTTGGGTCCAACGGGTCCACATGTGGGTATATAAAACCTCCTTTTCCCTGTGCCCCATCTCCCATACCGCCACCATTTTCTTTCCCACTATCCCAACTAGATGGGAATGAACATCTTTCGATAACAAATGCTTCATCAGCATAAACTTTCTAGTCTTCGTGACGAGCAGGTCTTGTGCATTTGTGACATACTTTCTGTTTGAATATTGAATGTTAAGTCATTATGGGGTTGTATAATTTCCTTAATCCCACAATGATGGCAGCTGAGGAAGAGCCCAGTTGTCTGTATTATCTCGAGGCAAGATCAGCGTCCAACTTCCCTACAGCCCTGAGGCAGTGCAGCGTAGGTTCACGAGATTAATCCCTGGGATGGCGGGAGAGTCACATGAGGAAAGATTGAAAAGGCTAGGCGCATTCCCAATCTCGTTGTACCCCTGGGTACAATGACAATAAAGATATATTGTATTGTATTGTATTGTATTGTATTCACTGGAGTTTAGAAGGATGAGAGGGGATCTTATAGAGACGTATAAAATTATAAAAGGACTGGGCAAGCTAGATGCAGGAAAAATGTTCCCAATGTTGGGCGAGTCCAGAACCAGGGGCCACAGTCTTAGAATAAAGGGGAGGCCATTTAAAACTGAGGTGAGAAGGAACTTTTTCACCCAGAGAGTTGTGTATTTGTGAAATTGATTCTTGATTCCACTAGCCCCGAGAGCTCTATCCAACTCTCTTTTAAATTCATCCAGTAAATTGGCCTCCACTGCCCTCTGTGGCAGAGAATTCCACAAATTCACAACTCTCTGGGTGAAAAGGTTCCTTCTCACCTCGGTTTTAAATGGCCTCCCCTTTATTTGTAGACTGTGGCCCCTGGTTCTGGACTCCCCCAACATTGGGAACATTTTTCCTGCATCTAGCTTGTCCAGTTCTTTCATAATTTTATACGTCTCTATAAGATCCCCTCTCATCCTCTAAACTCCAGTGAATACAAGCCCAGTCTTTCCAATCTTTCCTCATATGACAGTCCCGCCATCCCAGGGGATTAACCTGGTGAACCTACGCTGCACTGCCTCAATAGCACTGGCATCTGACAGGCCACTGTCAGAACCTTATCCCAAGGGCGGACATGTCAAAGACTAGAGGGCAAACCTTTAAGGAGAGAAGGGATTTTACGGTGCAAGGAAATTTATTTTTTACACATGGTGGTGAGTGTGTGGAATGTGCTGGCTGGGGTGGTGGTGGAGACAGATGCAATAGTGGTGATTAAGAGGCTTTAAATAGCGATATGGAGGGGTATGGATCCCATGCAGGCAGAGGAGATTAGTATATCTTGGTCTATTCCGGTGCTGTATTTTTCCATGAAGCACGCACTTGAAAGCTTATCGCTGAAAAATGAATAAACACATTTTGGGTAACTTTCAAAAAAATATTTGGGTTTGTGGTAAAATTGCCATATAACAGGTGATTTCATCCCCTGAAAGTAATGTTAGACGCACTGCAAAGTAACAAATGTTTCCTAAAATATCCATCCCCGAACATCAATTTTACACAATCCTTGACATTTAGAATTCCGATTAACACTTTCTTGAGTTTGATATGTTCTATTTACACAATATATTGAACGTGATGCAATCTGCATTTCATTCTTGGTTCTAACCATTATGGCACACATTTATTACCGAGTCAGCCAACTCTCGCCTCTAAATTATAATCAATACAACCTAAAATTGGATCCCCTGCCATTTAAGTGATCTGGGTGGTAGGGTTTTAATATGTTACCGATAATTGAAACAATGCCTTGGGATTTCTTATTAAACTTGCATGTAAATATTCCCTCGTGCAGACCTCTCCTATGGTTTATTTTACACCCAGGTAGAAGAGCCCATCTGTTTTTTTGTATTACTGTTTACCAGTGGATAGAAGAGGAAGTACTGTGCATTCATCCATGCACCATTGCTAGTTGTTAACATGGCAGTGGAAGAGAGGATGTAGTTGAGGAAGGTTCAAGATTTAAGACACTTGGACCGGTACATGGGTGGAAAAGGCTAGGCGTAACATGGGTGTAGCTTGGTTGAGGCATGGACAAGTTTGGACAGCTTTCCATCCCACGCCACCGGCTTTAGAAATCTGTAGAAGCTCTTTTCACAAAATATTACATTCATTGTTTTTGCCTATTATAAGATGAGAGCACGTAGTATCACTCAAAATAAATCTTGCTGTTTTGCAGCGTATTAGTAAACAAAGCTGAAGGGAAAATTGATTTTGGAAAGCTCTCTGTTTTGCACTGACAGGTTTGTGCAGACCTATGTAACCAAAGCTTGATTAATACCTTTTAGATTTTTAGTTAAAGACTCCACCAATCACCTCCTTTACCATCCATAATGAGCATCTTCCACATTGTTCCAGCTACTCCATTTCACAGCTTAATCATTTTGATATTTCGTGCAAGACATTTCTTTAATTATTCCTCCATATATAAAATGTTTTGTCTTTCTTGATCTGGATCTTCCTTTTACTATTTGTTATATTAGGTATATAATGGAAAAATTCTACTTGTAGCTGTTCTGTGGCACAGCCACATTGTGTAATGTTTTCAATGTTAAGGTTTTAAGAATATATATTTTTGCAATCTAAAAAATTGTCTTGCAGCAAAAATGAAGTTAGGGAATGGTAGAAAAGTCGACAAATGTGGTAAGTGCAGTAAAGGTTACATGTAACTAGTTTAATTTTAGTTTCTGTTGATATCTAGTTGTATGACTGTGTTGCAGGTAACGCTGAAGATAAAGCCATAATGAACAAAGATGAGGAGGAGAAACGGATCGCCGAAATGGGCCGTCCCGTGCTGGGAGAACACACCAAGTTGGAGATCGTAATCGAAGAATCGTATGAATTTAAGGTACTGAATGCCAGCTTCCCATTATCAAATGTCAGAGTTGTTGCTGTTATGTCCAGCATCTGTACCGGCAAGTTCAGTTTAGTTCATTGCCACATGTACCGAGGTACAGTGAAAACCTTTTGTTGCGTGCTAACCAGTCAGCAGAAAGACAATATGTGATTACTATTGAGCCGTTTACAGTGCACAAATATATAAGGGAATACCGTTTAGTTATATCAAAGATAGTCCGAGGGTCACCAATGCGGTAGATAGTAATTCAGGACCGCTCTCTGGTTGAATGTATGGATACGTTTATTGGCCAAGTATGTGCACATTCAAGGAATGTGCCTTGGTGCTCCGCTCACAAGTAACAACAGGAACATACAGTAAACATTTAAGAATAAAGCATAAAACATTAAAACATTAAGAATACACATTACGGTTTAAACGTGTGAGTGAAATAAACCAGAGCAAAAAGAGGCTACAGATTTCTGGTTATTGAGTAGAGCTACTACTTGCGGACAAAAGCTGTTTTTATGTTTGGCTGTGGCTGCTTTGACAGTCCGGAGTCGCATTCCAGAGGGAAGTGCTTCAAAGAGTTTGTGGCATGGGTGAGAGGGGTCAGAGATGATCTAGCCCGCTCGCTTCCTGACCCTTGCAGTGTACAGTTCATCAATGGGGGGAAGGTTGCAGCCAACAACCTTCTCAGCTTCTTGTGGTAGGATGATTCAGCTGCCTGATAACAGCTGGAAAGAAACTGCACCTGAATATGGAGGTGCGTTTTCACACTTCTATATATTTTTTTGCCCGATGGGAGGAAGGGAGTGACCAGGGTGCGACTGGTCCTTGATTATGCTGCTGGCCGTGCCAAGGCAGCGTGAGGTGTAGATGGAGTCAAAGGAAGGGCGGAGGTTGTGGAGGGGGAGGAAGGCAAGGTGATCAGAGTCATGTTTGCCAAGCAGTTTGCTACTTTGTAGTAATGATGAGCTGTCTTTGCAAAGGGCCATTCTTAGTCACGTGTGTGACCAAAAATGGGAACAATTGTGGAATACATCTCTTCTAATTCTGAAAGCATTACGGGTATATTGTTTTGTACTGTATATAGGACTTATATATGTTGAAGTTTATCAAGTAAAATTTTTATATGTTAACCTGACAATATTTGTTTAGAGTCAAAGGTCAAATACGACTGGTCATGTGTGTGACCTCAAGAGGTGACCAGTCATATTTGACCTCTGGCTAAGAATGGCCCAGAATTTTCAATATTAATACTTTAAGAATAAAGCAATTTAAAAAGTCCCGCAGAAAACCCGTAATAAACAGCAACAAAAAGTTCTGTATATACATGTAAATTCAGGATTACTAATGTACCACAAAATAGTAATGCAAGCAAGTGGAGAGTATAGTTCAATTGTCGATGTCCTTTTCACATTTCTTCATGCTGGCTTTTAAGGTGTCTTTGAACCTCTTTTGTCCACCTCTTTTACGTTTGCCTTCTTTAAGCTGGGAGTAGAAGGCTTGCTTTGGTAGACACTCGTCTTCCATCCGAACAGCATGACTGCTCCATCTTAGTTGGTTCTTGATGACAGAGGCTTTGATGCTTGATGGTTTTGCTTCATTCAGCGCGCTGAAGTTGGTTCTTCGGTCTTCCCAGCTGATATTTAAGCTGCTTCGAAGACATCGTTGATGGAACTTTTCAAGTGTTTTCAGATGGCGTTGATATATTGTCCAGGTTTCTGATGCATATCAGAATCACCACCGCCAAGGACAGGAAACTGGTAAACCATCATCCAAAAAGGACCAGCGACCTTCAAAGCCAACAGATGCACAGAATTAGGAGAGAAGAGAAGGAAACGGAAAGAGAGGCAGCACAACCAAAGCCCGATCTGACATCTGGAATGACCTGCCCTGAATGCCGAAGAACCTTCAAAGCCAGGATTGGACTCATAAGCACCTGAGAGTTCATAAACACAACGGAACGTAGACCATCGTCCTCGGCCTCGAGAGATAGCCACGACGATGATAGTTCAATACGTGACGTCAGAAGATGGTGCGAGAGAGAAGGTTTCAGATTATGCAGGTCACCGGGCTCTCTTCCAGGCAGATATGACCTGCACAATAGGGGTGGGTTGCACTTGGACCATTAGTCTTGCGGGAAAGTCCACGAGTGCGGTTGGTCAGGGTTTAATCGAGAGTAGTGGGGAGGAGATGGAAGCCAGAGTAGCAGGTCAGCAAGTGAAGGGAACGATAGGAAGGTGGAGGTTAGAACAAGCACGTTTGACAGGACTGGCAGGGAGAGGTTAATCAGCATGCCGAGGCTGAAGTCTTTATTTCAGTGTGTAATGCTCAGTTTAGCAATGAGCAAAGCAGATTAACTTGCCCTTAAACTCTACATCAGGACATGGAACTTCCGTGTTCTCCAGAGATATTGCCTGACCCACTAAGCTACTCTGGCACTTTTTTGTGGAACTATGATGTTGTGGCCATTAAAGACTTGGTTGAGAGAAGGTCACATCACAAATGGCAGGTCAATGTTTCAGACGTGATAGGGGAAGTTTTGGGGGGGGGGGGGGGAGGAGAGAGAGAGAGAGGGGGGGAGGAAGAGAGAGAGGGGTGAGGAAGGGAGAGAGAAGGGGAGGAAGAGAGAGAGAGAGAGAGAGAGGGGGAGGAAGAGAGAGGGGAGAGAAAGGGGAAGAAGAGAGAGAGAGGGAGGGAGAGGGGGAGGAAGAGCTGAAACGTTAGTCCCATGTGTCCACGTTTAGTCCCATGTGTCCACGTTCTGTCCCATTTGTCTATGTTTAGTCCCTATCCCTCCAAATCTTTGTTATCTGTGTACCAGTCCTGCTTGACTTGACACACTTTTAAATGTATTTCTCATTAGAGCAGATTGGTGTTCAGTGCGTCAAAAACATTTGACTTGAGGCAGTAAAATGTAGCAGTTCCAATATACCCGAGTGACTGTTCTAAGAATTAACTTTTAATCTTCTAAAGATCCTGTGACTGCTCCTGTTGAATTATGGCACGTTTGTTTACGCATGATGAGTAAACTACAGTATTAGTGATGATCGCCACGTTGTAGGGTGCAGAATGTAACCCGTTCACTTTGCTTTCTACTCACGGTTCTATGTTACCTTTT
Organism: Rhinoraja longicauda; assembly: GCF_053455715.1. NCBI lineage: Eukaryota > Metazoa > Chordata > Chondrichthyes > Rajiformes > Arhynchobatidae > Rhinoraja > Rhinoraja longicauda. Next base: position 87,038,056 of record NC_135957.1, on the reverse strand, counting down.
GTAAATCTTGAAAATGATCAAAACTGGTTAAACTTGTCACTCCCTTCCATCCACCGGCACACAACACATCTGTTTTTCTGGACAGGCCATTTCCAAATGCCATTTTTAGATACCCATCCATGGCAACAGATTTTCCCTTCTACATGCTATCTAAAACCTAACATGATTTGCTGCCTCTCGGGACCACAAGTTAATTAGCCGTCAACTTAATCTGCCTTTCTCACATCCCATATGTTGCTCTTTCCGCTGGAGTGCCCTTGTTTTGGAAAATATTTCCAAATGTCTCTTGTAACTTCTTTCACGTAACTGGCACATCAATATTCTGAGACACAGGTGCAGGTGCTGAAATCAACGCATTCTGTCCTTTCCCTCCACAGATGCTGCCTTACCCGCTGAGTTCCTGCAGCACTGTTTTACTCTGTTATCATATTCACGTGTAAGCCTACTCTCTCCATTAGTTTAGAGATACAGTGCTGAAACAGGCCCTTCGGCCCACCGAGTCTGCACTTACCAGCGATCCCCGTACACTAACGATATCCTACCATACATTCGGGACAATTATACCAAGCCTAGAAAAGCCTATACATCTTTGGATGTGGGAGAAAACTGGAGATCCCAGAGAAAATCCACGCAGGTCACGGAGAACGTACACATTCTGTACAGACAGCACCTGTGGTCAGGATGGAACCCAGGTCTCTGGCGCTGTGAGGCAGCAACTCTACCGCCGCGCCCCGCGGTCCAATGGTACTTTGTTGTCACATGTACCTAGGTACAGTTATATTTAATCTTTCCATCCAGTTCAGTAAAAATCTTGTTATACATGGGCACTTCATGGAATTCTCTGCCTCAGAACGCAGTGGAGGCCAATTCTCTGGATGATTTCAAGAGAGAGCTAGATAGAGCTCTTAAGGATAGCAGAGTCAGGAGGTATGGGGAGAAGGCAGGAACGGGGTACTGATTGTGGATGATCAGCCATGATCACATTGAATGGTGGTGCTGGGCCAGATGGCCTACTCCTGCACCTATTGTCTATCGTCTATTATCATACATGAGCGTAATCATACCCAAGTACAAGAGTGTAAGAACATGGAATTATAGAAAATAGGTGCAGGAGGAGGTCATTTGGCCTTTCGAGCCAGCACCGCCATTCATTGTGATCATGGCTGATCATCCACAATCAGTAACCTGTGCCTGCCTTCTCCCCATATCCCTTGATTCCACTAGCCCCGAGAGCTCTATCTAACTATCTTTTAAATTCATCCAGTGAATTGGCCTCCACTGCCCTCTGTGGCAGAGAATTCCACAAATTCACAGCTCTCTGGGTGAAAAAGTTTCTTCTCACCTCAGTTTTAAATGCCCCCCCCCCCCCTTTATTCTTAGACTGTGTGGCCCCTGGTTCTGGACTCCCCCAACATTGGGAACATTTTTCCTGCATCTAACTTGTCCAGTCCTTGTATCCATCAAGCTTGGAGTTGTTATAAATGTAATCTTTTGGTCTTAAGGCCCCATTGTCCTGGCAGCGTCTGGTCAAGGACTGACCCTACTGCAGGTGTCCGCAGAGCCAGGCCATGTTGTTCATGTCCCCCGCTGCTGCAGGTTGCACTCTATCTCGGATACTTTCTCCCTTGCCTCAGCTTTTCTTCCTTTTTGAACATTTCCTTTGGGATTCTGCTTCGGGGAGCTCCACTGAATTCTTGATTCATATATAAGAACTAAAAATTCGGTTTAGCTCTGCTGGTTGGCAAGGTTAAATTAAATCTCATTCCTGATTGTTCAACGCCGTCCCGAGAGGAAAGCGGTAGTTGCTGAGCCATCATCTTTCAGATGAAATTATGCCCAGTCTGTCTATTCAGTGGATATCCAGGATGCTATAGCATTCATTAATAAGACCAATTAAGTCAGTCAGACAGCATATAAACTGGCCCTTCAACCTGACGCGTGCATGCCGTCCAAGATACCCCATCTAAGAGCCCCAGAGTAAAGCAATATGGAAACAGGCCCTTCGGCCCAACTTGCTGATGCCGACCATCCACACTACTCCTCTTGCCTGCGTTTGGCCCATATCCCTCCAAACCTATCCTGACCAAATGACTTTCAAACATTGTGATAGTACCTACCTCGACTACCTTCTCTGGGAGACACAGAGTGCTGGAGTAACTCAGCGGGTCAGGCAGCATCTCAGGAGAACATGGATAGGTGACGTTTCACAGAGTGCTGGAGTAACTCAGCGGGTCAGGCAGCATCTGTGGAGAACATGGATAGGTGACGTTTCAGAGTGCTGGAGTAACTCAGCGGGTCAGGCAGCAACTCTGGAGAGAAAGAATGGCTGACGTTTCGGGTGGTCTCGACCCGAAACGTCACCCATTCCTTCTCTCCAGAGATGCTGCCTGACCCGCTGAGTTACTCCAGCATTTTGTCTACCTTCGATATAAACCAGCATCTGCAGTTTTCTTTCCCACCTACCTTTTCTAGGAGCTCGTTCCACATACCTGTATGTATTTTTAAAAAAGCTGCCACTCGAGTTCCTATTAAACTTCTCTCCTTCCCACACACCTGAAAAGTTAGTGTCATTTGCCCTTGTTTGGCCGAGATCTCTCACCCTTTCCTCCTATTGTTTACCAAAGTTTTTCCGAGTGTAGTATGTTACTTATTTGCTTGGTGTCTTAAAGAGAAAAAATGGATCTGGTCAATGAATTCACATGCACCCTGATAAATTAACCAATGACAATTTAGGGCGGCACGGTGGCGCAGCGGTAGAGTTGCTGCCTTACGGCGAATGCAGCGCCGGAGACCCGGGTTCCATCCCGACTATGGGTGCTGTCTGTACGGAGTTTGTACGTTCTCCCCGTGACCTGCGTGGGTTTCTCCAAGATCTTCGGTTTCCTCCCACACTCCAAAGATGTGCAGGTTTGTAGGTTAATTGGCTTGGTAATTTATTTTTTTTAATTGTCCCTAGTAGGTGTAGGATCGTGTTAATGTGCGGGGATCGCTAGTCGGCACAGACCCGGTGGGCCGAAAGGGCCTGTTTCCGCGCTGTATCTCTAAACTAAACTAAACTAAACAAGAACTCCAAAACTAGTAACTGCTCTTGATGTCACAGGTGGATAGGCTGGTCAAGGAAGCATTTGGGACATTAGCCTTCATCCATCAGGGTATTGAGTATAGAAGTTGGGATGTTATGTTATAGTTGGTAACATAATTCCTCAACTTCTATACTCAATACCCTGGCAGATGAAGTACAATCAGTTGGGTGAGGACACACCTGGAGAACTGTGTTCAGTTTTTCTCACCTTCCTTCAGAAAGGATGTCACTAAGCTAAAAAGAGTACAGAGAAGATTTGAGGATGTTGCCAGGACACTAGGGCCTGGGCTATTGGGAGAGATTGGACAGACTAGGACTATTCCTTGGAGTGCAGGCTGAGGGGTGATCTTAGAGCGGTGTACAAAATCAGGAGAGGAATTGGGGAATCCATGACCAGATCTGCTTGTTTCAGATGTTGGGCGGATGCATGTCAGATGCAGTTTAATGTGGATAAGTGTGAGGTTATCCACTTTGGTGGTAAGAATAGGGAGGCAGAGTATTATCTGAATGGTGTCAAGTTAGGAAAAGGGGACGTACAACGAGATCTGGGTGTCCTAGTGCATCAGTCACTGAAAGGAAGTGCGCAGGTACAGCAGGCAGTGAAGAAAGCTAATGGCATGTTGGCCTTCATAACAAGAGGAGTTAAGTATAGGAGCAAAGAGGTCCTTCTGCAGTTGTTCAGGGCCCCAATGAGACTACACCTGTGTGCAGTTTTGGTCTCCAAATTTGAGGAAGGACATTCTTGCTATTGAGGGCGTGCAGCGTAGGTTCACCAGGTTAATTCCCAGGATGGCGGGACTGTCATATGTTGAAAGACTGGAGCAGCTGGGCTCCACTGGAATTTAGAAGGATGAGAGGGGATCTTATTGAAACATATAAGATTATTAAGGGATTGGTCACGCTGGAGGCAGCAAACATGTTCCCGATTTTGGGGGAGTCCTGAACCAGGGGCCACAGTTTAAAAATAAGGGGTATGCCATTTAGAACGGAGATGCGGAAAAACCTTTTCACTCAGAGTTGTGAATCTGTGGAATTCTCTGCCTCAGAAGGCAGTGGAGGCCAATTCTCTGGATGCTTTCAAAAGAGAGTTAGATAGAGCTCTTAAAGATAGTGGAGTCAGGGGGTATGGGGAGAAGGCAGGAACGGGGTACTGATTGAGAATGATCAGCCATGATCACAGTGAATGGCGGTGCTGGCACGAAGGGCCGAATGGCCTCCTCCTGCACCTATTGTCTATTTATTGCACACTCTTTTACTCTGGGTTGAGGAATAAATTATAAGGGGACATATGTTTACAATGATAGAAACAATATTTAAAAGGAACCATAGAAGCAAAATATTCCCCACAGAGTAGTGAGTAAAGGGAATGAGCTACCAGAGGAGTTGGTTGAGGTTGGTACTTTCACAGCATTTCTAAGACACTTTATCAGGTACATGGATAGGAACGGTCTAGAGATTTTAGTTTAGTTTAGAGATACAGCGGAGAAACAGGCCCTTCGGCCCAACGGGTCCGCGCCGACCAGCGATCCCTGCATATTAACACTATCCTATACCCACTAGGGACATTTTTTTAAACATTTACCAAGCCAATTAACCTACAAACCTGCACGTCTTTGGAGTGTGGGAGGAAACCGATGATCTTGGAGAAAATCCACGGGGAGAACGTACCAACTCCGTACAGACAGCACCCGTAGTGGGGATGGAACCCGGGTCTCCGTAAGGCAGCAACTCTACCGCCGCGCCACCGTGCCATACAGATGTGGGGCTATCTTGTCTAGGGCATCTTGGTCAGCATGAATGAGCTGGGTCGAAGGGCCTGTTTCCATGCTGTATGACTGACTCTAAAAATAATCTATTTTAAAGCAATTCAAAACATTTGATGGGGCAATAGTGATATGGAACTGATAAGAGTTTAAGTTTCTATTCACAAGATGCTGGAGTAACTCAGCAGGTCAGGCAGCATCTCAGGAGAGAAGGAATGGGTGTCGTTTCGGGTCGAGACCCTTCTTCAGACAGTTTAAGTTTCAATCTGGTATGGGCCATTCTTAGTCACGTGTGTGACCAAATATATGAAAAATTGTGGGATGCATCTCTTCTAATTCTGAAAGCATTACAGGTATATTGTTTTGTACTGTATATACGACTTGTATATGTCGAAGTTTATTAAGTGAAATTTTTACATGTTATGCTGACAATGTTTGTTTAGGGTCAGAGGTCAAATAAGACTGGCCACGTGTGTGACCTCGCACGAAAACATTTTCTCATAACTCAGTTTTATCTTACAAACTCTGTGGAATTTTAAAAAGTTAGAATGTTCATATCTTTAGCAGACATGCATTATAGTTCTATAGGTAGAAAAATAGCAATGAATAAGATTAATCTCTTACAAGAATTTTTTAATGTATTACTTTATGTGATGAAGGTATCACAAAATGCTGGAGTAACTCAGCGGGTCAGGCAGTATCTCAGGAGATAAGGAATGGGTGACGTGTCGGGTCGAGACCCTTCTTCAGACTGATGTCAGGGGGGGGCGGGACTTTTGTCTCGACCCGAAACGTCAAATTAAACGTCAACATTTTTTTTTCGCCTGGGCAGCTTGCAGCCCAGTGGTATGAACATCGACTTCTCCAACTTTAGAACTTTAGATAGTTCCTCTGTCCCTCTCTTCCCCTCCTCCTTCCCAGTTCTCCCTCTATCTTCCTGTCTCCACCTATATCCTTCCTTTGTCCCGCCCCCCTGACATCAGTCTGAAGAAGGGTCTCGTCCCCAAACGTCACCATTCCTTCTCTCCTGAGATGCTGCCTGACCTGCTGAGTTACTCCAGCATTTTGTGATATCTACGATTTGCACCAGCATCTGCAGTTATTTTCTTACACAATTTTATGTGATGACGTCTGGTCACCTGTGTGACATTTTGGTTCACTTTGCAAAGGTTGGCCCTTATGGTGCACATGCCTCATCTGAAGTGTCATCCTTGCAGATCAAGTTTAATTATTTTTTAAATAGATAATTTGATCTTCCATGTTTTATTTCTCTATTGCAACAGAATACAGTGGACAAACTGATCAAAAAGACTAACTTAGCCTTGGTTGTTGGGACGCACAGTTGGAGGGACCAGTTTATTGAAGCGATAACTGTGAGTGCTGGTAAGTAAAATATATCCTCGCTACCTCGTTAAACGCAAAACTACAGGCGCTCCTCAGCTTACGATGGGGTTCTGTTCCGAGAAACCCAGTGTAAACCGAGAATATTGTACGTCGAGATGCGTTGTAATACACGCGATCACGTGGCCGGACGCGAGCGGCGTGTCTCTACGGGTCACTACCGTTTGCACCAACGCAAAGTCACACTATCGTAAAGTCGAAGCATCGTAAGCCGGGGAGCGCCTGTATTAATAAAGCATTGGAATCTTTGTAATCAGTGACTCCAAAGAAAGCATTGCAGGAGGATATTTGATATCTCTTCCCCCTCAAAAGCTCCCGGCTCCGTGATCTCTCCATGGACCGCCATTGGTTACGCCACAGACCTTGGTTTTGCACAATGGCTGTTACCTCCAATTACTTTAATCTATTATTTTATTCTGTATTTGTGTGATATTGCATTAACGAGCCTTTTAAACTAAAGCAAGTAATTATTCCGTTGATTGTTCTGTTGTCAGTACAAATGACAATTAAACACTTGATTGTATGGGTCCCCTGATTCATATGAAAAATGACAACAGCCTGTGGAGAGTTGAGAGTGTTTAGCAGTGGAGGAATCAGTTTATTGGAGCTGACAGAGTGCTGGTAAGAAAAACAGAAATCAGCAGCATCTTATTAAACAGTTGTGAATAAGGCGATAGGTTTTTTTTCAGTGACGCAGAATAAAAGATGAAGGGAGACTATTTTAATCCCCTTCCCTCTCAAAGCCCCAGTCTCCATGATCTTTCTACCTTTTCTGCGTTGCATCTGAAGCCCTCACCACCTGATGGCCAGACCTTGTCTCGGCTGAAACTGTTGGACAGGATATTGTGGGAAGGTGCTCTTCCTGGTTTCCCACCAAGATTTACTTACTCTCTTTGCGCCACCACGCCCCCCACGCCATGCCCTCCCCCCCAAGCTACGCTCCATCCCCATCTGCCGCCACCCCAACCCCGCCGCCTCTTCCTACCTCTGCCCGCCCCCACTTGCCACCCCCTTCCCACCCCCCTTTCCCTTCCCGCCCCCCGCCGCCCCCTTCCCACCACCCCCTTTCCCAGCCGCCTTCCCTCCCCCCCTGCCTCCCCAGGAATGTAAACATTGTTCTGATTCCTTGATTGTGGTGTCACTTAATTCTGCCGTGTGTATGCTGCTTTGCATCTTCCAGCTTGGCATTTCATTTTTTAAGTAAACCTGCAGATACAATATAATTTGAAAGGCACTTGGACAGATACATGTATAGGAAAGTTTGAGCGATATGGGCCAAGCGCAGGCATGTGGGGCTAGCGAAGATGGGGCATGTGTCAGCATGGGAGAGCTGGGCTCATATTTCTGTGCCGTGTGACTCTATGACCTGGCGTTGCTACTCGTAAGCCCTTCTATGCCCTTTATTGAAGGTTGATAAGCAAGGGGCTAACTTAATTATTTGCTGCTTGTCACTGAGCCAATTTTGTATTCGTTCATCTCCAGACATTAATGCTTCCTTTAAGCACGTGCATCCTTTCAAATGGTAGGTAAAGAAATGCCAATCAAATGTGTTAAATATTCAACAGCTAATGTGCACAGTAATATTTTTGTATCTTGAATGTACTTATACATTCAAGGTCAAACCTAATGGTGTCTTATGCTGTACTGAAATCCCTGTCCTGATGCACAGCAGATAGTCTACAGCTTTTCAGCTTTTGTTTCCTTTTGATTGCCTTGATTGGATTATGTTGACCTTCCATGTTTTGACGGCTCTGGGGAGAAATTAAAAGGATTTGCAGTTAATCCTATAAACTGCTTATTAATTTAAAATTATCTCTCCAGTTCAGTTGAGGACATTCTTTATTGCTCCCATCTGCTGCAAGGAATGTGTTTTGTTCTGATATTGGAACAGTCCCCAAAGCCTTTTAAAAATTTTGTACCCCTTTGAGAGAATTTAATTCACTGTCCAGTGGGGGCATGCTGAAGTGTAAAACAGTTAATTATCTCTGTCAAAGGCAAGCGTTTGAATATGACCAAATTATGAAAGGGGTTTAGATGTTACTTTCCCAGAGCATTGTTTTAATATAGTATTTCCAATATGAGGATAAATACAAAAACATTTCTCATGATCCATGCTTTTAAGTCTTGTCACTTGACTCTATAACCTCCTGTAGTTCTGCAGCCCTCCCAAGGCATTCCAATTTGATCACTGCACCAAAAGAACTTGCTTGTGCCTTGAATCAGGGGAATAATTGATCTCAAATGTGGCCAGGGAGATGCGCATTGATTGGAGACATGAGGAACTGTAGCAGATGATGGTGGTAGCAGAACTAGCTCGGGGCACTTCCAGTTTCCAGCCCCGCGACGTGGACGTTTCTGCTACAGGGCCACCACCTGGTAACACAGCTCCCACCTGGTCACAGGTGTGACTGGAACACCTGGAAGTCCCTCAATAGGCTTGGTACAGGGATGGGCCGATGCAAGACCAAGATGAGCAAGTGGGGCCGTGCAGATGTGGCAGACACAGAATGTGAATGTGGAACATCTGTACAACCCATGCCAGACCAACTAAGATGCCCACTTCATGGTGAACAATGCTGCCTGGAAGATCCAGCGGTGGCAAACGAGAAGGCAGGCTGTCCACTGTGCAAGAGCCCGGCCCAACATCTGAAACACAGATGATGGACACGAAAGAAAGATGAGGAAGTGCAGATGCTGCTTTACAAAAAAGGGTAGCGTTGGAGTAGCTTTGGAAAGGATGCAGAGGAAACTTGCCAGACTGATGCCTGGACTACAGGGTATTGGCCACAGGGAGAGAGAGGTTGGACAGATTTGGATTGTTTTCCTTTGGACGCTGGTGGTTGTGGGGAGACCTGATGGAAGTATATAAAATTCAGAGGCATAGAGAGGGTTGACAATTGGAATTATTTTCTCAGGATGGAACAAATCAAACACTAGAGGGCACAGCTTCAAGGTGAGAGGGGCAATGTTTAATGTGTAGGGCAAGTTGTTTTACGGGGAGTGGTGAACGCCTGGAATGCAGAGCTGGAGTTGGTGGTTGAAGCAGATGTTAGTGGCATTTAAAAGACTTCTGGATAGGCATGCAGGGAATGGAAGGATACGGCTTATATGCAGATAGATAAGTGATGGTCTGGGCATGTTCAGCACGGGTGTTGTGGACCGAAAGGTTATTCTTGGGTTATTCATTTGGATCGCCCTTTAATTGTCTACACTTAGTTCAGAGATACAGCTTGGAAACAAGCCCTTGAAATGTGTGAGGAATCCAGAGAAAACCTACGTGGTAGAAACATAGAAACATAGAAAATAGGTGCAGGAGTAGGCCATTCGGCCCTTCGAGCCACCACCACCATTCAATATGATCATGGCTGATCATCCAACTCAGTATCCCGTACTTGCCTTCTCTCCATACCCCCTGATCTCTTTAGCCACAAGGGCCACATCTAACTCCCTCTTAAATATAGCCAATGAACTGGCCTCAACTACCTTCTGTGGCAGAGAATTCCACAGATTCACTACTCTCTGTGTGAAAAAAATGTTCTCATCTCGGTCCTAAAAGACTTCCCCCTTATCCTTAAACTGTGACCCCTTGTTCTGGACTTCCCCAACATCGGGAACAATCTTCCTGCATCTAGCCTGTCCAACCCCTTAAGAATTTTGTAAGTTTCTATAAGATCCCCCCATCAATCTTCTAAATTCCAGCGAGTACAAGCCGATAATTGGGAGGGCGTGCAAACTCTGCACAGACAGCATGAAAGGTTAGGATTGAACCCAGGTGTGTGGCGTGAGAAGCAGCAACTCTACTACAGTACCACTGTGCTGCCCTTGTTATATGAACATTGCCTGTGTGGCCCACCCTCAGGTTTACACAGCCGGTAGAACTGCATCAGTGGCAGACCCAGGTTTGATCCTGACCTCGGGTGCTGGCTGCAGAGTTTTCCCAGGTTTGATCCTGACCTCGGGTGCTGGCTGCAGAGTTTTCCCAGGTTTGATCCTGACCTCGGGTGCTGGCTGCAGAGTTTTCCCAGGTTTGATCCTGACCTCGGGTGCTGGCTGCAGAGTTTTCCCAGGTTTGATCCTGACCTCGGGTGCTGGCTGCAGAGTTTTCCCAGGTTTGATCCTGACCTCGGGTGCTGGCTGCAGAGTTTTCCCAGGTTTGATCCTGACCTCGGGTGCTGGCTGCAGAGTTTTCCCAGGTTTGATCCTGACCTCGGGTGCTGGCTGCAGAGTTTTCCCAGGTTTGATCCTGACCTCGGGTGCTGGCTGCAGAGTTTTCCCAGGTTTGATCCTGACCTCGGGTGCTGGCTGCAGAGTTTTCCCAGGTTTGATCCTGACCTCGGGTGCTGGCTGCAGAGTTTTCCCAGGTTTGATCCTGACCTCGGGTGCTGGCTGCAGAGTTTTCCCAGGTTTGATCCTGACCTCGGGTGCTGGCTGCAGAGTTTTCCCAGGTTTGATCCTGACCTCGGGTGATGGCTGCAGAGTTTTCCCAGGTTTGATCCTGACCTCGGGTGATGGCTGCAGAGTTTTCCCAGGTTTGATCCTGACCTCGGGTGATGGCTGCAGAGTTTTCCCAGGTTTGATCCTGACCTCGGGTGCTGGCTGCAGAGTTTTCCCAGGTTTGATCCTGACCTCGGGTGCTGGCTGCAGAGTTTTCCCAGGTTTGATCCTGACCTCGGGTGCTGGCTGCAGAGTTTTCCCAGGTTTGATCCTGACCTCGGGTGCTGGCTGCAGAGTTTTCCCAGGTTTGATCCTGACCTCGGGTGCTGGCTGCAGAGTTTTCCCAGGTTTGATCCTGACCTCGGGTGCTGGCTGCAGAGTTTTCCCAGGTTTGATCCTGACCTCGGGTGCTGGCTGCAGAGTTTTCCCAGGTTTGATCCTGACCTCGGGTGCTGGCTGCAGAGTTTTCCCAGGTTTCCTCCCACACACAAAAGGCACATGGAATGGGAGGACGATTGGCATCTGTAAACCGCCCCCTAGTGTGTAGGGAGTGAATGAGAAAATGGAATAACACGAAATGAGTGTGAACGGGTGACTGATAGTTAGCACGGATCCGGTGGTCTGAAGGCCGATTTCCATTTTGAATTTCTAAACTAAATTAAACTTTCCCCTTTTGAGTCACAGTATTACTGCAATAAATTAGCACTATCCTTGTAGATAAAGCATATTATTTGTACGAGGTGTAGGAAAAAAAACTGCAGATGCTGGTTTAAATCGAGGGTAGACACAAAATGCCGGAGTAACTCAGTGGGTCAGGCAGCATCTCGGGAGAGAAGGAATGGGTGACGTTTCGGGTCAAGACCCTTCTTCAGATTGATGTCAGGGGAATGGGCGGGACAAAGATAGGATGTAGTAGGAGACAGGAAGACTAGTGGGAGAACTGGGAAGGGGGAGGGAAAAGAGAGGGACAGAGGAACTATCTGGTTAGAGAAGTCAAAGTTCATACCACTGGGGTGTAAGCTGCCCAAGCAAAATATGAGGTGCTGTTCCTCCAATTTGTGCTGGGCCTCACTCTGACAATGGAGGAGGCCCATGACAGAAAGGTCAGACTGGGAATGGGAGGGGGAGTTGAAGTGCTGAGCCACCGGGAGATCAGGTAGGTTAAGGCGGACTGAGCGAAGGTGTTAAGCGAAACGATCGCTGAGCCTGCGTTTGGTCTCGCCGATGTAGAGAAGTTGACACCTGGAACAGCGGATACAGTAGATGAGGTTGGAGGAGGTGCCTCACCTGGAAAGACTATTTGGGTCCTTGGATGGAGTCGAGGGGGGAGGTAAAGGGACAGGTATTATTTGTACGGCATGTCCCTGTTTATTGACCCGAGGTGGTAATCCTTGCCAACAAATATTGGCAAACTAAATGGCTTTGGACCAAATTTCCAATGAAGCGCGTGAACATATGTTTTTCACCCTCTTGTTTTTCACAGCATCATTTGATGTTTACAGTTCTGGTTTCTAACTTGGAGAAATCGGCCCAGTTAATTAAAGCCTTCTCTGATGCAAAGCTAATTCTTGCTATTGTATTGAGAGGTTGGGCATGCATAAAGCAACTCCATTTAGGCAAAAGACATCTTTTGTCCCATTGAAAACTGCAATTTAACTTTCTTTCAACCAGGATGATACAGCTGTTTTGGCGGCTTTGTCGGCAGTTCCTTTTCAGAACAGATAATTTTACCTTTTGCATTGAATTCTCTAATTGCACTTGATGGATTCATACAAAAGATTGTGCCAAGTCTGTTCTGTAAATTGTAGATGGAAAGCTGGGTTTTCAGTCCATGGCTTGGGTAGGCAGTAATTAGAGGACGTCCATACAATGACCACTTATAAATGGCCATGGAGGAAAAAAATTGTATTTAAGCGCTGAAGCTTATTCTGCAGCAGGAGAATGCGTTAATGTCAAAGGACTGAATTCTGTATAGATGTTTAATTGTTGCTAACTGTTATTATGTTCAAAGGCTGTTATTTCAGCGACTTCTATACAGTAATGAGGGTACAGTGGAGAACATGGATAGGTGACGTTTCACAGAGTGCTGGAGTAACTCAGCGGGTCAGGCAGCATCTGTGCAAAAGAGAGATGTCAATAAATTTAGAAAGTAAAAACTGCAGATGTTGGGTTACAAAGGATGCAGTGCTGGAGTAACTCAGCGGGTCAGGCAGAATCTGTGGAGAACATGGATAGGTGACGTTTCACAGAGTGCTGGAGTAACTCAGCGGGTCAGGCAGCATCTGTGGAGAACATGGATAGGTGACGTTTCAGAGTGCTGGAGTAACTCAGCGGGTCAGGCAGCAACTCTGGAGAGAAAGAATGGCTGACGTTTCGGGTGGTAGAAAGTAAAAACTGCAGATGTTGGGTTACAAAGGATGCAGTGCTGGAGTAACTCAGCGGGTCAGGCAGCATCTCAGGAGAACATGGATAGGTGATGATTCTGGTTGGGACCCTCTTTCAGTCTGATTGTTGGGGGGGGAGGGAGAGATGAGGATAGAAAGCCAGAGGAGAGTGGCAGGACAAAGCATGGCAGGTAGTAGGTGAACATAGATGATGGGATTTTGATAGATAGATGTTTGGAAAAAGGCGAAAGATGAGAAAACACAAGGTGTGAGACAAAAAGGGTCGAAGAGTCGCAAATTGTGAAGCCAGAGGAAGGAATGGATTCTGAGGGGAGGAATATGTGTCCATGTGGGACACGGGAGAGAAGTGGGGGGGGGGGTGGATAGGGTTTAGTTTACAGATACAGCGTGGAAACAGGGCCCTGTCGGCCCACCGGGTCCGCGCCGACCAGCGATCCCCGCACATTAACACTATCCTACACCCACTAGGGACAATTTTTACATTTACCAAGCCAATTAACCTACAAACCTGCACGTCTTTGGAGTGTGGGAGGAAACCGAAGATCTCTGAAAAAACCCACGCAGGTCATGGGGAGAACGTACAAACTCCGTACAGACAGCACCGGTAGTCAGGATGGAACCCGGGTCTCCGGCGCTGCATTCGCTGTAAGGCGGCAACTCTACCGCTGCACCACCGTGAACACCCTGGGTGCTAGAGGTCACCTAAAATTGAAGAATTCAATTGAGGCGGTCGTCGAATCTACGCTTAGTCTTGTCCATGTACTGGAGGCCACATTGGATGTAGTGATTGTTAGTCAATTTAGTTGCCTAATGTTTCCTTTTAGCATTAATGCAACTAAAAACCGATTCTTGTGTTGGAGGGAGAGGCATAACGATTATTTCTGGATGTTCGACTGGGCCATTTTGTGCGTTGGTCAACCTTGCCACCTTGATACTTTTTCCACACTGGAACAAGATGTTATTTCTCTGCAGACCTGCAATTTGCCGTCAGAGTCCTTTGGCTGAGCCCAAGCTGAATGATTTGTGTGGAAATAAGGAACTGCAGATGCTGGTTTGCAAAAAACGATAGTACTGGAGTAACTCAGCAGGTCAGGCAGCATCTCTGGAGAACATGGATAGGTGACGTTTCACAGAGTGCTGGAGTAACTCAGCAGGTCAGGCAGCATCTGTGGAGAACATGGATAGGTGACGTTTCACAGAGTGCTGGAGTAACTCAGCGGGTCAGGCAGCATCTGTGGAGAACATGGATAGGTGACGTTTTGGGGCGGGACCCTTCTCGTTTGTCTTTTTAGGAATGACTTGAGGCTTGAACTTGCCCGAAAGGCAGCATAACTTGGGATTTTGCAGTCACTGCCAAGTAATGATGATGATGATGATGATGTGCCTCTGACCTTGAAAGTAATGATTTTTATCTTGAAGCAATACGTGTGACTTGGCAACAATGTACACCTTCATCTCTGCAACCAGCTAAATCTCACCTGCAATCAAGCTGCAGGCAAGTACTTCCATTAACCCAGGGCGGCACGGTGGCGCAGCGGTAGAGTTGCTGCCTCACCGCGCACGAGACCCGGCTTCCAACCTGACTACGGGTGCTGTCTTTTATGTTTCTATGACCTGCGTGGGTTTTCTCTGGGATCTCCGGTTTACGCCCACGCTCTAAAGACGTACAGGTTTTGCAGGCTAACTGGCTTGGTATAATTGTAAATTGTCACTAGTTTGTGTGTAGGATAGTGTTAGTATGCAGGAATCGCTGGTCGTTGCGAACTCAGTGGAACTCTGCGCTGTATCTCTAAACTAAACTAAACCTACTGCAGAGGGCAAGGAGGGAGGACCTTGAGGAATGGAGGGGCATTGGTGGCAACAATAATAACTTCCACCTTATTGAATGGCGGTGCTGGCTCGAAGGGCCGAATGGCCTACTCCTGCACCTATTTTTCTGTGATTCCAGACCCAGCACTTGGTGTTGATGGCTCACCACCATCTTATATCATCTCTGACCCCTCTCACCCTGGCCACAAACTCTTCGAAGCACTTCCCTCTGGAAGGCGATTCCGGACTGTCAAAGCAGCCACAGCCAGACATAAAAACAGCTTTTTTCCATGAGTAGTAGCTCTACTCAACAACCAAAAGTCTGTCATCTCGTTTTGCTCTGGTTTATTTCACTCACAGGTTTAACCGCAATGTTGTATTCGTAATGTTTTATGCTTTATTCTTAATTGTTTACTGTATGTTCGTGTTGTTACTTGCGAGCGGAGCACCAAGGCACATTCCTTGTGTGTGTACATACTTGGCCAATAAACTTATTCATTCATTCATTATGTAATTGAGATTTGGAAACTTGGTGCTGCAACCAGAACAGAATGTAAGATTACTAATCTCTGTGATTTTCACTAGGCACTCTTCTGGCTTGGTTTCACTATGTCACTGTATACTAATTAGGGCTTGGTTTAGTCTCAAATTTTAATTGTATATATATATATACGAGTCGCTTGTTATTTACGGTTTCCCAATGTTCCCATGGGAACTGCACTGAGTTGCTTGAATCTTCATTGAAAGTGATGCTGTTGCATTTTTTAGCTCTAATATTTTTGCTTCAAAGTTTGGATTTCTTGAGCACCACAATCGAAGCATTTAATCCATAGTGGATGACGATTATTTCATGGCGTCAGTATGCCTATCAGGAAACATCACTAGACTTCACCTGGCATTGGTCGTTCAATTGAGTTTATTGTCACGTGTACCGAGGTACAGCGAAAAGCTTTTGTTGCGTGCTAACCAGTCAGCAGAAAGACAATACGTGATTACAATCGAGCCGTCCACAGTGTTCAGATACAGGATAAAGGGAATAACGTTTAGTACAAGGTGAAGCCAGTAAAGTCTGATCAAAGAGAGTCTAAGGGTCCCCGATGTGGTAGATAGTGGTTCAGGACTGCTCTCTGGTTGTGGTATGGTGGTTCACTTGCCAGATAACAGCTGGGAAGAAACTGTCCCTGAATCTGGAGGTGTGCGTAGTCCATGTGAACTAGCTGCAATAATGCAGCCCTCTTTAGGAACATTTGTAACAAACACCATCATTGAAAATTAAATTTTATTTTATAAAGTTTACAAAGACGCAATTTGGTAATGGTGACCGCCATAGCTACCGGGTGATTGTTAATCCAATTGAGTTTGTTAGCGTTCTTCAGAAAAGGAAATCTGTCTCCTTGCCCTGCATGTGGTTCCAGACCCAGCACTAGGCTGTAGATGGCTCACCACCATCTTACGGAGGCCCATAAATGCTGGCCTTGCCAGTATTGCCCAGTCTTGTTTGAACAAGAGCAAATGCAATTTTTAAAGATTGCTGAACCAATCTATTCAGTTTCATCCCTCTCCAGGCAACTAATCGAGAGTGAACCGGGCCATTCAGTCTTGGTGTTCTGCCATGTCCAAGTCATGGAAGTAGAATTAGGTCATTTGGCCCATCGAGTCAACTCTGCCACTTAATCATGGCTGATCTAAGCCATGGAAGATCTGTACCGTAGCTTTAAGGTGAGAGGGGCAAAGTTTAAAGGAGAGGTACAGGGCAAGTGTTTAAACCGTTGTGGGTGCCTGGAACATGCTGCGGCTTGTGATGGTGGAGGCAGATATGATAGTGGCATTTGAGGCGTTTAGGTATGCACATGGATATGCAGTGAGTGGGGGTATATAATTTCCTTTCTACTTTTAATAAGTTTAAGAATAAGGGGTAGGCCATTTAGAACGGAGATGAGGATAAACTTTTTCAGTCAGAGAGTTGTGAATCTGTCGAATTCTCTGCCTCAGAAGGCAGTGGAGGACAATTCTCTGAATGCATTCAAGAGAGAGCTAGATAGAGCTCTTAAGGATAGCGGAGTCAGGGGGTATGGGGAGAAGGCAGGAACGGGGTACATTGAGAATGTTCTCATTGTACGTTCTCCCCGAGACCTGCGTGGGTTTTCTCCGAGATCTTCGATTTCCTCCCACACTCCAAAGACGTGCAGGTTTGTAGGTTAATTTACTGGGTAAGTGTAAAAATTGTCCCTAGTGTGTGTAGGATAGTGTTAATGTGCGGGGATCGCTGGGTGGCGTGGACTCGGTGGGCCGAAGGGCCTGTTTCCACGCTGTATATCTAAATCTAAAAAAAAATCTAGAATGATCAGCCATGATCACATTGAATGGTGGTGCTGGCTCGAAGGGCCAAATGGCCTCCTCCTGCACCTATTGTCTATTGTCTACTTAATCAGGACTGTTAAACCAAACCTATACCAAGTGCTTTTGCTACAGAACTTAGAACAGAAAGGGTGCTGAAGAGATTCGCCAGGATATTACCAAGGCTTGTGGTTTTAAATTACAAGAAGAGGTTGAAGAGGCTGGGACTTTTTTCTTTGGAGCATTCTTTGGAGATTGACAGATTATTGATTAGTACGGGTGTCAGGGGTTACGGGGAGAAGGCAGGAGAATGGGATTGAGAGGGAAAGATAGATCAGCCATGATTGAATGGCTGAGTAGACTTGATGGGCTGAATGGCCTAATTTTGATCCTAGAACTTATGAATGTGAAAATTGTTTACAGAAGATCGGAGAATAATGGCTGTTTGCGATAATTTTGAAGGATTTCAGTAAGGTCACAATTAGAAAAGAATTTGTGGTATCTTTGCCTCTCTAAATGTTATTACTGCTAAAACATTGACTTCTCTAACTTCAGATAGTTCCTCTGTCCCTCTCTTTCCCCTCCCCCTTCCCAGTTCTCCCACTCGTTTTCCTGTCTCCTACTACATCCTATCCTTGTCCCGCCCCCTCCCCTGACATCAGCCTGAAGAAGGGTCTCGACCCGAAACGTCACCCATTCCTTCTCTCCTGAGATGCTGCCTGACCCGCTGAGATACTCCAGCATTTTTTGTGTCTACCTTACTGCTGAGTTTGGTACTTTTTGTAGACATTAATGGACCACAGAATTCAATACATTGATTAAAAAGGTTAATAGTGGAATTCTGAGTACAGAAATACATTATTATTCTATAGTGTGTTACTTGTATGATTATAAATTCATACAATATCGTTGTCATGCGAAAATGTATCTCGGTGGAGGAGTTTGTCTGATTCTAGCAGACTGTTTTGGGTTTTTTAAAGCACGCATACATCCATTTTTGAACAGCAGCTGATTTTAAAAGATTTGACAAAAGATTTTCCAGAGATGGAAAAATCAAATACCAGAGAGAAAAGCTGTATGGTGAAAGGTAAAGTGTAAAAGAAATGTACAGTTTTGTAGCAGGTGCTGAGTGCAAGGGACACGCTGCCAATGGTAGTGGTGGTGGAGGAGGCAGATATGATAGTGGAATATGAGGCAGATGAACATGGATGACATGCAGGCAGACAAGAGCTGGTCGCAGTATCATGTCTGGCACACATTCTGGGCTGAAGGGCCTGCTCTTGTGCTATACTGCTCTGTTCTACGTTAGAACTTGGACTAATAATATCGTGCAGTGTCAACTTTGTAGTCTTAAAATGTGGTTTTGATAGCTAGGCATGACCACTGCCAACTTTTGGTGGGTCCCTAATTGACCGAGAGAAGGTGGTGATGACCACTGAAGGTGCTCCCATAGTGTTGTTGAGACGGAGTCAGTTGAGAATGTCGAAGCTGGGATGTTATTGCACGTTTGTACAGGACATTGAGGCTGCATTTGGAACACTGTATTCAGCTTTGGTTGTCCTACAGTAGAGAAGTGCCATTAAGCTGGAACAAGTGCAGAGGATTGAAGATGTTGTCAGAACTCGGGGGGGGGCCTGAGCTATAGGGAGAGTTTGGGCAGCTAGCACTTTATTCCTCGAAGTGCAGATGGCTGAGGGTGACGTTAGAGATGTGAGGGGTGAATGTACAATCTTTTACCCAGGTTAGAGTAATCAAGAACGAGGTGAGACGAGGTTAGATGCGGCGTCTTCATCAGCATCGATGAGTTGGGTCGTTGGACTTGTTTCTATGCTCTGGCTCCAAGTAGTGTGACTGGAGGGGGGGCTTGCAGCTCGCGCTGTCCCCATGCACCTGTTGCCCTTGTCCACCCCGTGGAGTTCACCAGTTTGGGAGGCGGTGTCGGAAAAGGATGGGTGAGTAATTGCAGTCCATTTCGTCTGAAAGATTGCCTCTGAAACTCTGGCATCATTGGCTGCTTTCATGGTTAAACTCTGCCCGAACCTTCAGAGTGGGACCTGAAGATCAAACGTAGGGTTGAGTGAAGAGTGTACTTGATTGTATTAAAGGTAGACACAAAATGCTGGAGTAACTCGGCGGGTCAGGCAGCATCTCGGGAGAGAAGGAATGGGTGATGTTCCAGGTCGAGACCCTTCTTCAGACTGATGTCAGGGGAGGGGGCGGGACAGAGATAGAATGTAGTCGGAGACAGGAAGACTGATGGGAGAACTGGGAAGGGGGAGGGGATGGAGAGAGAGGGGAAGCAAGCGCAATGTGAAGTTAGAGAAGTCAATGTTCATACCGCTGGGGTGTAAGCTGCCCAAGCGAAATATGAGGTGCTGTTCCTCCAATTTGCTCTGGGCCTCACTCTGACAATGGAGGAGGCCCAGGACAGAAAGGTCAGATTGGGAATGGGAGGGGGAGTTGAAGTGCTGAGCAACCGGGAGATCAAATACTTGATTGTATTTATATATCTAATAAAACGTGATTAGGTTGTGAACCTAAACCGAAAATGCTATGAACAAATCAGTAAGTAAATACTAAAATCTACAAGTATCTACACAAAATATCAGAATTCCCAAGTCAGCCAGTATTTTTGGAGAGGTTTTTTGCTTTGAATTGGTGACCTTTTAAATGCAACAATCTTTTGAATCATTTTGGTACAGTATCTCAAGTTTTGCTGCAACAGAGAAACATTTAGACGGGTACATGGATAGGACAGATTTAGACAATAGACAATAGGTGCAGGAGGAGGCCATTTGGCCCTTCGAGCCAGCACCGCCATTCAATGTGATCATGGCTGATCATTCTCAATCAGTACCCCGTTCCTGCCTTCTGCCTTCTCCCCATACCCCCTGACTCCACTATCCTTAAGAGCTCTATCTAGCTCTCTCTTGAATGCATTCAGAGACTTGGCCTCCACTGCCTTCTGAGGCAGAGAATTCCACAGATTCACAACTCTCTGACTAAAAAAGTTTTTCCTCATCTCAGTTCTAAATGGCCTACCCCTTATTCTTAAACTGTGACCCCTTGTTCTGGACTCCCCCAAACATTGGGAACATGTTTCCTGCCTCTAACGTGTCCAACCCCTTAATAATCTTATACGTTTCGATAAGATCTCCTCTCATCCTTCTAAATTCCAGTGTATACAAGCCTAGTCGCTCCAGTCTTTCAACATATGACAGTCCCGCCATTCCGGGAATTAACCTAGTAAACCTACGCTGCACGCCCTCAATAGCAAGAATATCCTTCCTCAAATTTGGAGACCAAAACTGCACACAGTACTCCAGGTGCGGTCTCACTAGGGCCCTGTACAACTGCAGAAGGACCTCTTTGCTCCTATACTCAACTCCTCTTGTTATGAAGGCCAACATTCCATTGGCTTTCTTCACTGCCTGCTGTACCTGCAAGCTTCCTTTCAGTGACTGATGAACTAGGACACCCAGATCTCGTTGTATGTCCCCTTTTCCTAACTTGACACCATTCAGATAATAATCTGCCTTCCTATTCTTACCACCAAAGTGGATAACCTCACACTTATCCACATTAAACTGCATCTGCCATGCATCCGCCCACTCACACAACCTGTCCAAGTCACCCTGCAACCTCATAGCATCTTCCTCACAGTTCACACTACCACCCAGCTTTGTATCATCTGCAAATTTGCTAATGGTTTGTGTCATCTGCAAATTTGCTAATTTAGAGAGATGTGGGCCAAACGCAGGCAGGTGGGACCAGTGTAGATGGTACATGTTGGTAAGTATGGGCAAGTTGGGCCGAAGGGTACATTTCCACGCTCTGACTCTGAAGGTTCCATCTGCAGTTATTGTCTAATTTACTGACATACCTGACAAAATCTTGAACAGAAACCCAGGTTGACCTCTAACCTCTGTCTATTGGTGTTTATTGTCACGTCCTCCAACTACTACTCTCAAACTGGCGACCTTCATCGAGGCGGACAGGAGCAACAGGTGCATGGGAATGCCACGTGCTGCGAGTCATAGAGACATGGAAAATAGGTGCAGGAGGAGGCCATTTGGCCCTTCGAGCCAGCACCGCCATTCATTGTGATCATGGCTGATCATTCTCAATCAGTAACCCGTGCCTGCCTTCTCCCCATATCCCTTGATTCCACTAGCCCCTCGAGCTCTATCTAACTCTCTTTTAAATTCATCCAGTGAACTGGCCTCCACTGCCCTCTGTGGCAGAGAATTCCACAAATTCACAACTCTCTGGGCGAAAAGATTTCTTCTCACCTCAGTTTTAAATGGCCTCCCCTTTATTCTTAGACTGTGGCCCCTGGTTCTGGACTCCCCCAACATTGGGAACAATTTTCCTGCATCCAGCTTGTCCAGTCTTTTTATAATTTTATATGTCTCTATAAGATCCCCTCTCATCCTTCTAAACTCCAGTGAATACAAGCCCAGTCTTTCCAATCTTTCCTCATTTGACATCCCTGGGATTAACCTCGTGAACGTACGCTGCACTGTCTCAATATCAAGGATGTCTTTCCACAAATTAGAGAGTCATCCCCACTCTCAGCCCCAGGTCATATATCTTGATTTGGATTTCTCTTTGGTCCTGGGTTTTGCATCGGTACCCCCTACTCAGCACAGTGGGGTCACCTTCACAGTGAAAAGCTTTTGTTTTGCATGCTGTCCAGTCAAATCGTACTACACAAGTACAATCAAGCCATGTACAACTACAAAAGGTAGTGCAAAGAGGAAAAATACCAGAGTGCTGAATAGTGTTGAGCATTGTATGTTAGTTGCAGAGAAATGTTCAAGGTTCACGATAAAATAAGTTGGAAGATCAGGACCGCACCCGAGCTCAGTGGTCTTGCAACAGCAAGGAAGGAGAAGCTGTTGAATCTTGAATCCTGGAAGAAGAGGGAATGGCTAGGGTGTGCGTGGTCCTAGATCACGTCGGCAGCTTTCCCGAGGCAGAGTGAAGTTGAAGTTGATGGTGGGGAGTGTGGTGTGTGTGATGGACTGGGTTACATCTACAATGGTGGGGAGTGTGGTGTGTGTGATGGACGGGGCTACATCTCATAGAGTCATAGAGAGTCATAGAGTCCTACAGCACAGAAAGAGGCCCTTCGGCCCATCGTGTCCGTGCCGCCCGTTACCAAACACAGTCTAATTTTAATCCCATTTTCCCGCATTTGGACCGTAGCCCTGAATGTTGTAGCATTTCAAGTGCCCATCCAAATGCCTCTTAAACGTCGTGAGTGTTCCCGCCTCCACCACCACCCCAGGCAGTGAGTTCCAGACTCCAACCACCCTCTGGGTGAAAAAGTTCTTTCTCACATCCCCCCGAAACCTCCCTTCCCTTACCCTGTATCTATGTACCCTCGTTGTTGAACCTTCCACCAGTGGAAGAAGTTCCCCGCCATCTACCTTATCCATGCCCCTCATGATCTTGTACACCTCGATCATGTCCCCTCTCAGCCTTCTCTGCTCCAGGGAAAACAACCCCAGTCTGCCCAGTCTCTCCTCATAGCCGAGGCCCTTCATCCCTGGCAGCATCCTGGTGAATCTCCTCTGCACCCTCTCCAAAGCTATCACATCCTTTCTATAATGTGGTGACCAGAACTGTACACAATACTCCAGCTGTGGCCTCACCATCCAGTACTCCAGGTGTGGCCTCATCTATAACTCTGCAATTGTTGTTGTCTTGAGCAGAGCTGCTCCCATACCAAGCTGTGATGCAAGCTGACGGTATGCTTTCTACGGTTCATCTGTAGAAGTTTGTAAGAGTCATTGGAGTCATGTCAAAAACCTCCTTGATTTTCTAAGGAGAGGCACTTTGGTCCAGGACTGAAGAAGGGTCTCGACCCGAAACGTCACCCATTCCTTCTTTCCCGAGATGCTGCCTGACCCACTGAGTTACTCCAACATTTTGTGTCTTATACAGATTGGTAATATTTATATCTAGGAACTTGAATCTCTTTGACCATCTATACTTCAGCACCATTGCCCCACCTTGCTTCCTGAAGTTGATAGCTAGACAATAGGTGCAGGAGGATGCCATTCGGCCCTTCGAGCCAGCACCGCCATTCAATGTGATCATGGCTGATCATTCTCAATCAGTACCCCGTTCCTGCCTTCTCCCCATACCCCCTGACTCCGCTATCCTTAAGAGCTCTATCTAGCTCTCTCTTGAATGCATTCAGAGAATTGGCCTCCACTGCCTTCTGAGGCAGAGAATTCCACAGATTCACAACTCTCTGACTGAAAAAGTTTTTCCTCATCTCAGTTCTAAATGGCCTACCCCTTATTCTTAAACTGTGGCCCTTGTTCTGGACTCCCCCAACATTGGGAACATGTTTCCTGCCTCTAACGTGTCCAACCCCTTAATAATCATATACGTTTCGATAAGATCTCCTCTCATCCTTCTAAATTCCAGTGTATACAAGCCTAGTCACTCCAGTCTTTCAACATATGACAGTCCCGCCATTCCAGGAATTAACCTAGTAAACCTACGCTGCACGCCCTCAATAGCAAGAATATCGTTCCTCAAATTTGGAGACCAAAACTGCACACAGTACTCCAGGTGCGGTCTCACTAGGGCCCTGGCTCCTTGCTGATAATGCGGGAAAGGTTCTTGTGCTGACACCATGTTACTAAACTCCCCTTCCTATACTCTGCCTTGCCATTCATTATCTGGCCCAGCACAGTGGTGTCATCTGCAAAATTGTAGAT
Source organism: Rhinoraja longicauda (assembly GCF_053455715.1). Lineage (NCBI taxonomy): Eukaryota > Metazoa > Chordata > Chondrichthyes > Rajiformes > Arhynchobatidae > Rhinoraja > Rhinoraja longicauda. The sequence goes on along the minus strand of NC_135957.1, from coordinate 87,014,085 downwards.
GGAGTTAGAACGAGTTTCTGCCACATAGTCATGAGTGGATAATGAGTACAGTGAGACACTGAACATGCCTTTATAGGGAAGATAGACACAGAGTGCTGGAGTAACTCAGCAGGACAGGCAGCGTCTCTGGAAAGAAGGAATGCGTGACATTTCGGGTCGAGACCCTTCAGACTGAGAGTCAGGGGAAATGAGAAATGTAGACTGATGTAATGAGATTTAGAACAAACTAGAACAAGTGAACCCGTTGAGCCCAAAGCTCTCCTGCACTGGTGCAGCACTGTCATGCTGTGATCAGATGGCTTAACACACTTAATATTTCTTGCATAATTGTAAAATACTATCTTAATTAGTTTGTTTAGAAGTAATTAGGTGTACAGAGCCTTGAGTAGCGATTTATAAATCCAGCAGATTTTAATTTATATCCGTTGCTGCAGGGAAGCTTCATTATTTTGGATGCCAATAAATGTGTACCATTTGGCATGTAATGATGATGTATATGGAGTTTCTCTGAAGTATATCGTCAATGTTATTAAACTCATCAATCTCCCAAGACACTGTAAATAGGTATGCCTCAGTAATTAATAATGAACTTGCAAAGAGGATTTTCAGTGCTGCAAGGAGACTGATTTTCCAATGGTAGCTTTTAATTTTTCAATGTGTTGCACATTGTGTGATTCCACTGTCAAATGAGTCAAAGCAAATATCAGCAATACTAATTATGTAACTGTTCAATTAATATGAACCCTGTGATTAAGTTTATCTAGATTATCATGTTTTACTAATGCAACAATCAGTATAGTCACAATGTTACGTTTAGGTTTATTGTTGTAACGCAAAATGAGGTACAGTGAAAAGCTTTGTTTTGCATGCTATCAATCAAATCCAATACTACGATACATGAGGACAATGCAGTCGAACTCGAGTACAATTGGTAGAGCAAAAGGGAAGATACAGAGTGCAGAATGTAGTTCTCAGCATTGTAGCGCATCAGTTCCACAGACAAAGTCCAATGTCCGCAATGGGGTAGAGGTGAATCGGACAGTACCCTAGCTTATGGAAGAATAAGGGGTAGGCCATTTAGAACTGAGATGAGGAAAAACTTTTTCAGTCAGAGAGTTGTGAATCTGTGGAATTCTCTGCCTCAGAAGGCAGTGGAGGCCAATTCTCTGAATGCATTCAAGAGAGAGCTAGATAGAGCTCTTAAGGTTAGCGGAGTCAGGGGGTATGGGGAGAAGGCAGGAACGGGTACTGATTGAGAATGATCAGCCATGATCACATTGAATGGCGGTGCTGGCTCGAAGGGCCGAATGGCCTCCTCCTGCACCTATTGTCTATTGTCTATTGAATGACCGGGGTGGGACAAGTCTTTGATTTTAGACAATGGTTTTCGTTGGTCTTACTTGTCCTAGAAGGACACGACAACTGCTGTTCTTGGTCCCCGCATCAATGTTATCTAATTCTGTGGGGTTGGGTAAGAGAATAATATATTTTGTTTGAGATTGAATTGGCTGGTGTAATAAGTGTGGGAAATAGAAACTGCAGATCAATGCTGATCAGCCCTAACTGTCTTTAAACAGTTATCTTTTAAACTGTTCTTCAGGTGCACAGTCCACCTGAATCTACCTGATCTCCTGGTTGCTAAACACTTTAATTCTCCTTCCCATTCCCACATGGACCTCTCTGTCCTAGGTCTCCTGGCGGTGCTGGCTCGAAGGGCTGAATGGCCTCCTCCACCTATTTTCTATGTTTCTATGAAGTTAAAAAAAAATTGTTGGTGGTCTTCTGTAATCTCTTCACAGCTGCTGGTTAGACAGCAATACGACAGAAAACTGAACTGGGAAAATCTTAATAAAAGCAATGGCTAAATAGTAGAGTTGCCAGGACTGTCACTGTACATCGCAGGAACAGGCCCTTTGGCCTGCAATATCTGTGCCAACCCTGATGCTAATTGGTCTGCATATCCCTTCATCCTTACTATTCCTGTCTGTTCTAAATGCTTAAATGTTTTTGTATTTACACCACCTCCAGCGGATGTCTGTTGCAGGCACCTACAATGACCAGCAAAAAGGCAAGTGTTGCCAGAGTATGTGGATTTTGCAGGTAGAAATTGTAACTGTTGAAAGGTTGTTTTGATAACTTGGTCCATGGGAAAATAAGAGTGCTATTTGACAAAGAACATGCCTCACAAATCTCCTTTAAATTGTCCCCCTCTCACCTTACCTCTATGCCCACTAACATTTGACATCTCCACCCTAGGCCAAAATGGATTCCAGAAAGCTGTTAGGTCTGTCGGTGTTCTCTGGGATTACCAACCTGAATCCATTACTTTGCCCTTTTCCCCCTTGCTCATCTACAATGCCTTTGTTTTATTCACTTGATCTAAAAGTTATCACGGGATTCTGACTCTGGTTCTGCTGCAAAACTAATTTAAAGCCTGTGGGGAAAAAAACGTTAACGTCCTTTTTAGTTATTGGCGTCAACCTTTGGAAATGTGAGCTCTTTAAATGTAACAATGAATGCAGATAGACAAAAAATGCTGGAGTAACTCAGCGGGTCAGGCAGCATCACCCATTCCTTCTCTCCAGAGATGCTGCCTGTCCCGCTGAGTTACTCCAGCATTTTGTGTCTATCTTTGGTTTAAACCAGCATCTGCAGTTCCTTCCTACACAGTGAATGCAGAATTGGAAGATAAACTTCAAAGAAGGCTTCAGTCAAGCATTAACAATTTTTCAGATGTGAATCTACCTGCTTTGGTTTAAGTATTAGAAAGAAATCTGATTAACATCTGGTTATTAGGAATGAAGACCACCAAATTAACTTCATGGAAAAACTATTGTCCGTTTCTTGACTTGTATTCGCAATGTAACATTTTGCAGAAGTTTCCTGTAAAACGAGCTAACCAGTGAGTTTCTGTTTGTAAGCAGAATTATTAAGCGGAGTTATTAAGTGAATTAAGCAGAGTTATTAAGTGACAATATATATCTTCAAAGTACTGGGTCACTTTGAAGATATATATAAAAAGCTGGAGTAACTCAGCGGGTCAGACAGCATCTCTGGAGAAAAGGAGTGGCAGGTCACAGAAGTCTTCGGTGCTAAGAAAGGTCTTGACCCAAAACGTCACATATTCCTTTTCTCCAGAGACGCTGTCTGACCCGCTGAGTAACTCCAGCTTTTTGTGTCTATAGTTTAAACTAGCATTTGCAGTTTCTTCCTACACAATGGCTCTCTTTGAGTTGCAGCTTGTAAGTAAAATTTGATGTGTGAAAATTTGAATGCACTAACTCATGACAACTAAATAGCTGATTATTGTGTGCCTGTCCAAACACTGAATACATCTTTACTAATCAAATTAATGACCTAAAATCTGCAGTTGTCTGTTCATGTAGTTCTTCAGTGCACTTTTTTTGACTGAACCATGAAAATTTTGAGTTTTCTACACTCAAACCCATTAAAGTATTAGTTCTGTTTGAACTAAAGGATTAAATTAACAGAACAAAATACGTTAACATGCAGTAGTGAATTCCTCATTTGTGAATTGTTCATTTAGTAAACCTTGTCGGGGTCATGTACTTTGGACAATGATTTTGTCCAAATTATGCTCAGTAAATTAGGCATGACCGGATGCATCACGTGTCACTGATCCAAAGAAATTGTCAGTTGTAAATGCGGTAAAAATGTTATATTTTATGTCGGGATGTTTTATGAAGCATTCATGTATTGTAATTGAAAATAACATAACGAGGGGGGGATATAATCACCACTGCTGTTGCCCTTTTCAACTAAAGGTCTAAATTTAAATAATTCTTTGAATGATGCCTTGTGAACATTAATACTCTGATCCAGCATGCACACGGTTTTAACGGGACCGTTAGTCATTTTATTTAATGATCTCTGGTCTTTCCTACAGGGGAAGATGATGATGACGACGAATGTGCCGAGGAGAAGCTTCCTTCGTGCTTTGATTACGTAATGCACTTTCTGACTGTCTTCTGGAAAGTTATTTTTGCAATTGTACCTCCTACGGAGTACTGGAATGGCTGGGCCTGCTTTGTGGTGTCCATTATAATGATTGGCCTCCTAACTGCTGTTATTGGTGACTTGGCCTCACACTTTGGCTGCACCATTGGACTGAAGGACTCAGTAACTGCGGTGGTGTTTGTAGCACTGGGAACCTCTGTTCCAGGTAAGCGAAAATACATTCATTGCTCCTTCTAAGGTAGACACACAATGCTGGAGTAACTCAGCGGGTCAGGCAGCATCTCGGGAGAGAAGGAATGGGTGGCGTTTCGGGTCGAGACCCGAAAGTCTCGACTTTACTCGAACCTGCACGAGCCAGTCTATTAAGATAGCGTGCGTGGCTCGTGGTATCCCCTGTCCCGCCAGGTAGTTTGGTCTTACTGCCTGATCAACCTCCTGCTGCCGCAAATACTTGTAGATATCTTTTTCAGTCTCGACCCGAAACGTCACCCATTCCTTCTCTCCCGAGATGCTGCCTGACCCGCTGAGTTACTCCAGCATTGAGCGTCTCCCTTCGATTTTAACCAGCATCTGCAGTTTTTTTTCCTACATATTAAGTGCTCTTCTATTGCCTTTCTTTTCTTTGAACACTACTCGGTAACAATTAACTTCGACAGGAATGACATTCTAATTTCAAGCTGAGGACTTGCTTTCCATTATCATCGCATGGAAACAGGCCCTTCGGCCCAACTCGTCCATGCCAGCCCAGATGCCCCAACTTAACGAGTCCCATTTGCTCGCACTTTGTCTATACCCCTCTAACCCTTTCCGATTCATGTACCTGTCGAAGTGTTTTAAATGCTCAATACCTGCCTTGGCTCTCACGCCTCTGGCAGCTTTCAGTGTACAAACCACCCTCTGTGAAAAGTAGCCCCCTTGGGTTCCTATGAAATCTTTCCCCTCCAGCAAACCCTCTGGCTTTTTGATTCCCCGACATGGGGCGTTTACCCTGCTGTTACCCTGTCTAGTCCCTTGAGATCTGTTTACTCTAAGCTCACCCCTCAAGGAATAAACTCCTAGCCTGTCCAACCTCTCCCTTTACCTCACACCCTCGAGTCCTGGCACCATCCTCGTCAAAACCCTTCCCCATTTTTGATAACTGTAGTGTTTGAGTCACTCTTGCTGTGTTAAGTGGATTCTGGCTGCCTATCTTTCTCTACATGATTGTAAATGAAAAATTAAATACTGAGGATTGAAATTGCAAGAATGCTCATACCTTAAACTTACAATGTTGTAAAGTCAAAATGAAAAGATATTTCTTGAAATATGCACCAGGTGGGATTCCCCCCCCCCCCCCCCCCCCCCCCCGATCAGAATGCTCTTTGAGGAGAGAGGTTGCCCTGGCCTGGTTTCACGTTGGCTGATGGACCGTACATTTTCAAACATGTCTGTCTTCGACTGTTCTTTGATACCTATGAGTAGAAAATTATTTTTCTTTCCAGAACAACAGCTTTATGGCTGACTTTATATACAATTAATTGCAGAGATGTTGCCTGCAATGTGCTGATAAATGGTTCCTTGCTTCCTCATCCGTTCACACTTGAAACACTTAATACTGCTGAAGCATTTAATGCTGTTGACTGGAGTTCTTTTGTTTTTGTGGTGTTGCATCACCCCTTTAGTTTAGAGATAGAGCAGGGAAACAGGCTCTTCAGTCCACTGAGTCCGTGCTGACCAGCAATCCCCACACATTAACACCACTCACACACACAGACACGGACAATAGGTGCAAGAGGAGGCCATTCGGTCCTTCGAGCCAGCACCGCCATTCAATGTGATCATGGCTGATCATTCTCAATCAGTACCCCTTTCCTGCCTTCTCCCCATACCCCCTGACTCCGCTATCCTTAAGAGCTCTATCTAACTCTCTCTTGAATGCATTCAGAGACTTGGCCTCCACTGCCTTCTGAGGCAGAGAATTCCACAGATTCACAACTCTCTGACTGAAAAAGTTTTTCCTCATCTCAGTTCTAAATGACCTACCCCTTATTCTTAAACTGTGGCCCCTTGTTCTGGACTCCCCCAACATTGGGAACATGTTTCCTGCCTCTAACGTGTCCAACCCCTTAATAATCTTATACGTTTCGATAAGATCCCCTCTCATCCTTCTAAATTCCAGTATATACAAGCCTAGTCGCTCCAGTCTTTCAACATATGATAGTCCCGCCATTCCGGGAATTAACCTAGTAAACCTACGCTGCACGCCCTCAATAGCAAGAATATCCTTCCTCAAATTTGGAGACCAAAACTGCACACAGTACTCCAGGTGCGGTCTCACTAGGGCCCTGTACAACTGCAGAAGACCTCTTTGCTCCTATACTCAACTCCTCTTGTTAGACTGTGGAGCATCGAAGGCAGTGGTGAATGCGATGATTGATTTGAGGTGACTGTTCCTGATATATTGATATTGTACAGGTTTTGCAGGATTGCCCCGTGTCCTTTGATTTCTGTGCAGTATGGTACTGCAAGAACAGACTAGTGGAGGATCCATATCGTGTAGATGTCTTGTAATGAATGCTCTTGTAAGATTCACCAGTGGCTCGGAGCTCAGCCGTTTCTGCATGCTGAGCTCCATCACGGGCTTGGGTAACCTTGGTTCTTGTCTGTAGTTATTGAACAGCTTCCTGTTGGTTTGGACGATTAGCTGCACTGTTGAGAAGATAAACGGCAGTGAGATGCAACATGGTAGCAAGGAAGATTGAAAGTGTTGGATGAGCCTCAGCCTTTGCTAATCTTCAAGGTTGCTTCTGTTGTAAACTCACTGGTTAATATAGCTTAAAATGGAGCTATAGTCAAGGATCTCTTAAGGATAGAGCTCTTGAGGATAGCGGAGTCTAAATAGAGCTCTTAAGGATAGCGGAGTCAGGGGGTATGGGGAGAAGGAAGGAACGGGGTACTGATTGAGAATGATCAGCCATGATCACATTGATTGGCGGTGCTGGCTCGAAGGGCCGAATGGCCTCCTCCTGCACCTGTTGTCTATTGTCTGTTATCTGCAGGATTTTAGGAAGTATCGCAGTCCCTCCTGATGGAATCAAAGGCTTGAGGTCAAAAAAGGCAATGTATTTGTTGTTGGTGCTGCACCTCCAATTTTGTGTTGGATGTGTAAGAAGGAACTGCAGACGCTGGTTTAAACCGAAGATAGACACAAAAAGCTGGAGTAACTCAGCGGGACAGGCAGCATCTCTGGAGAGAAGGAATGGGTGACGTTTCGGGTCGAGACCCTCCTTCAGACTGGTTAGGGATAGGGGAAACGAGAGATATAGACGGTGATGTGGAGAGGTAAAGAACAATGAATGAAAGATATGCAAAAAAGTGACGATGATAAATGAAACAGGCCATTGTAAGCTTTTTGTGGGGTGAAAATGAGAAGCTGGTGTGACTTGGGTGAGGGAGGGATAGAGAGAGAGAGGGAATGCCGGGGCTACCTGAAGTGAGAGAAATCAATATTCATACCACTGGGCTGTAAGCTGCCCAAGCAAAATATGAGATGCTGTTCCTCCAAGTTGTGTTTAGCCTCACTCTGACAATGGAGGAGACCGAGGATAGAAATGTCTGTGGAGGAATGGGAAGGAGAATTAAAGTGTCCAGCAACCGGGAGATCAGGTAGGTTCAGGTGGGCTGACCGAAGGTGCTCCACGAATCGATTGCCCAGTCTGTGTCTGGTCTCGCCAATGTATAAGAGTCCACATCTTGAACAACGGATACAGTAGATGAGGTTGGAGGAGGTGCAAGTGAACCTCTGCCTCACCTGAAAGGACTGCCGGAGTCCCTGGACAGTCGAGGGATTGTGTTGGATGTATTGAGATAGAGTATGATCCCGGATCTGTTTCATGTTTGTTCATTCATTCATTCATTCATTTATTCATTCATATGGAATGAGTTGCCAGAGGATTAGTAATATTTCCCACAAGCAAAATAAAGTGCTGGAGATACTGTTAGCCAGGACTGATCAGTCTGAAGATGGGTCCCAACCAGAAACGACATCTGGTCATTCATGCCTGACCTGCTAAGTTCCTCTAGCATTTTGCTCAAGATCACAGTATCTGCAGTCTCTTGAGTCCCAATATTTTCCACAAGGTTTTCTGCATTCATTCAGTAGTAGCTAAAAATAGGCCTGAAGATTGTGACATGATTTGTGAGGGAATAGGGGAGAGCATGATATCCCAGAGACGGTATCAATTGCATCCTTGTTCTGAACTCGAGTCACAAGATGTAGGCAAGTGCTCCATCTCAATGAGCCTGTTCATCTATTTTCTTTGGAAAGACGAATGTCAACATGTTTGAGCCAAACAAGATATGACAAGCTAGATAATAAGCAACATCAATGATATGGGCTTATTTTCCCTGAGTACCTGTCCTGTATTATAATGGAATTGACAGGATCTCCAGTAAGATCAAAGGATGTGGGTAAGTGTTGTAGACATCCTCCAGGGTAGAAAACAGTTGAAAGTATGAAAGGAATAAAAAGTGATTACCATCCGCTTAGTGTGATTGATGGATGGACCAGGGAGGCTTTTTCAAGTCACATATTTAATTCTGTAGCACATTTGAAATCTTCAAAGATCATTTCACATAGTCATACCTCACGTAAATGGGCCCTTTGGCCCCATTCGTTCGTGCCTAGCAAGATGCCCATCTAAGGCTAGTCCAGTGTTGGGCCCAAATGCCTCTAAACCACTGAAATGTCAGTAATTCACATTCTCCAGAGATGCTGCCTGATCCACTCCAGCTAAACCTTTCTTATCCATGCACCTGTCTAAATGTGTTTTAAATGTTGTTATACCTGCTTCAGCTACTTCCTCTGGTAACTAGTTCCATATACATGCAACCCTGTGCCTCTCGGGTCTGTAGTCCCCACAGATCCAACCGCATCATTCTACTCTGCACATGTGCACTCTTTTAGATATTTCCTCTAGATTCACCCAGTTGCACCTTCCACCTCCCGGTTGCAACACTCCCCTCCACACATACACTGCTTTCTCCATCATTCGTAAAGATGTGCAGAACCCTCCACTTTCTAAATATTGCGATGGTTGAAACAATGTTCTTCATATCCTGCCATGAACGCCTTACTGATTCCACTCCTTCCACAAAGCCCAAATCATCATTTTTAGACAATAGACAATAGGTGCAAGAGTAGGCCATTCGGCCCTTCGAGCCAGCACCGCCATTCAATGTGATCATGGCTGATCATTCTCAATCAGTACCCCGTTCCTGCCTTCTCCCCATACCCCCTGACTCCGCTATCCTTAAGAGCTCTATCTAGCTCTCTTGAATGCATTCAGAGAATTGGCCTCCACTGCCTTCTGAGGCAGAGAATTCCACAGATTCACAACTCTCTGACTGAAAAGGTTTTTCCTCATCTCAGTTCTAAATGGCCTACCCCTTATTCTTAAACTGTGGCCCCTTGTTCTGGACTCCCCCGACATTGGGAACATGTTTCCTGCCTCTAACGTGTCCAACCCCTTAATAATATTATACGTTTCGATAAGATCTCCTCTCATCCTTCTAAATTCCAGTGTATACAAGCCTAGTCGCTCCAGTCTTTCAACATATTGTTTAAACTTATTTAAATAATCTGCTCTGTCACTATTGCTTTCTTCCATCTGTCCCAGTTATACAGCATTGAAATGGGACCTTTTACCCAATTTGTCCATGACAACCAGGTTTATAACTGAGCTGGTCCCACCTGCACTTGCATGCGTTTGCCCCATATCCTCTAAACCTTTTTTATCCATGTTCCTGTCCAAGTGTCTTTTTAAATGTTGTTATTGTACCTAACTCCTCTGGCAGTTTGTTCCATAATCCCACCATCCTCTCTGGGAGAGAAAGTTGCCCCTTGTATTCCTATTAAATCTTTCCCCTCTCACTTTAAACTTCCGTCCTTGATTCCCCAACCCCAGAAAACATGATCCTGTGCCTTCACCCAATGTATTCCCCTTGTGATTTTATGTACCTCTATAAGATCACCCCTCTGCCTCATCATCTGAGGTGATATGGTTCGAGCTTACAAATAATAAAGGTGCCTTCACTCGAATGAGATCACACTATAGGCATCCCATCAGCCAGTGAGAGATAGATGAGTAGATGAGTAGACAGGTGAAGGAAAGATGTAAAAACAAAATGGTTGTCATAGTGGGTGACTTGAACTTTCCCAATATTGACTAGGACAGTGCAAATGGCTTAGACAGGGCAGAATTTGTCAGTAGTAACCAAGAGGATTTCCGGAAATGGTATGTGATAGTCCAAACTGAGAAGGAAACACACTGGGCTTCCATGGGTGAAATGAGCCTGGCTGGGTGATTGGCGTCTCGGTTAATCAAAGTTCAGGACTAGCATAGACACAAAATGCTGGAGTAACCCAGCAGGACAGGCAGCATCTCTGGACAGAAGGAATGGGTGACGTATTGGGTCGAGAGGCCTTGTAAAAGGATATTTTTAAGGCAGAGATAGATAGATTCTTGATTAGTACAGGTGTCAAATGTTATGGGGAGAAGGCAAGAGAATGGAGTTGAGAGTGAAAGATATAGGTCAGCCATGATCAAATGGCAGAGTGGACTTGATGGGCCAAATGGCCTAATTCTGCTCCTCCGTTCTGTGAACCTATGAAATCTCTACATCAGGGCCATCGATGCTAGTTGCTTTATACATTCTATGCTGAAGTAAAAAGACTGGAGGACCAAGAGTTAGTATTGCTGTACTGCTCCATAGTTGAAGTCTTGCTGTAGCTAACACTTTCACACGCGCCTGAAAGCTCATCTGCCAGCACTTAAGGACACATGAGCACAACAGCACCAGCTTCCAGCTGCTGTAATGGTGTTTAATTTGCAAGTGACAACACCAGTGATTCCCGAGGACAAGCAAGAGTAATCCCAGGGTTGGGGAGATAGGCCCAGAGAAACTCTGTGTGAAGAAGGGTCATGTTCCCCAGATATGCTGCCTGACCTGCTGGGTTACTCCAGCACTTTTTTTTAAATAAACCAACATCTGCAGTTCTCGTACATTGATTGACTTAGGTGGTTTGTGGGTAGAGAGATTTCTGGGCGAGTAGGAAGCTTTTAAAAGTGAATACTGAGAGTTAAAGGTCTTCTTGTTCCTGTTGGAGTGAAGGGCAAGGGTATCGGGGGTAAGGAACCCTGGATGGTGAACCTCTGGTTCAGAAGGAAGGTCTGGTAAAGACAGCTGGGATCAAGTATTACCCTGGAGGAGTGGTGAATCTGTGGAATTCTTTGCCACCGAAGGCTGTGGAAGCCAAATCTGAATATTTTTAAGGCAGAGACTTAAAAATACTATGGCAAGTACTGTGGAAAGTTTCAAACCAAAGGAGATAATTAAAGTCCTTGGAATTATCGAATAGTGAAAGGCCTGGATAGAGTGGATGTGGAGAGGATGTTTCCACTAGTGGAAGAGTCTAGGGCCAGAGGGCACAGCCTCAGAATTAAAGAGCGTACCTTTAGAAAGGAGATGGGGAGGATTTTCTTTATCAGAAGGTGGTGAATTTGAGGAATTCATTGTCACAGAAGGCTGTGCAGGCCATCAGTGGATATATTTAAGGCAGAGATTGACAGACTCTTGATAGTGCGGGTATCAGGGGTTATGGGGAGAAGGCAGGAGAATGGGGCTAGGAGGGAGAGAGAGAGATCAGCCATGATTGAATGGCAGAGTAGACTTGATGGGCCAAATGGCCTAATTCAGTTCCTATCACTTGTGAACATGAGATGTGGAGGAATTTATTTAGTCGGTGAATCTGTGGAATTCATTGCCACTGACGGCTGAAGAGGCAATGAGGGCCGAATGGCCTAATTCTACTCCTGTCCTTATGACCATATGAGGAATATTGAGGAGAACACTTAAGATGGAAATCAGGAAGGCCACAAGGGGCATGAAATGGCTTTGGCAAAGAAGGTTATCCCGAGATTGAGTATATTAAGGAAATTAGTAGCTGGGGCTCAGGGAGCAAAGTGAACATGTCTGGACCGCAGAAGGTGGGCGGGGTCTTCAATTAATCTTTCTCCTGTTTTTACTGTGGAAAAAAAACATGAAGATTCAGGATGTGTGGGAAAGAACTGCAGATGCTGGTTTAAATCGAAGATAGACACAATGCTGGAGTGAATTCAGGGGGTCAGGCAGCATCTCGGGAGAGAAGGAATGGGTGACGTTTCGGGTCCAGACTCTTCTTTAGACCTCTTGAGATCCTGTATTAGGCGGGACATCCCGTATTTTGGGCTAAATTGGTTTGTCCCGTACGGGACCGCCCTTGTCCCGTAATAGGTCCAGGGGGGGGGCTGTGGGCCCGGACTCTGTAGGTCCCGACATTCTAGGTTTCCGACATTTTAGCTCCGGACAGTCTAGGTCCAGAGACCCAGGCGCCGCCTAACGGAGGTTGCGTAGCAACCTGCCTCCCGACCCGGGCGGCCGCCATTAGTGGAGCGGGAGCACGTGGCCGCTGGCTGGGTGAGGTCATGTTGGGCGGTGATGTCACCTTTTGTCCCTTATTTGGGAGTGAAGAAGTTGGCACCCCTATCTATGACCCTTGTTGGGGATGAGCAGGTGGACAGAACAAAAGCACTGCTGGCACGTTGGGTGATGTCGACAACATTCACATGCCCGGTCCAGAATGATACTGCTGCTTATATAATCTGTAACCTGGGAATCTGTGTGAGCTGAGGAATCATTAGATAGGCACATATGAAGATCCTGAAGGTGGTCAATAGATATCATATCATATCATATCATATATATACAGCCGGAAACAGGCCTTTTCGACCCACCAAGTCCGTGCCGCCCAGCGATCCCCGTACATTAACACTATCCTACACCCACTAGGGACAATTTTTACATTTACCCAGCCAATTACCCTACATACCTGTACGTCTTTGGAGTGTGGGAGGAAACCGAATATCTCGGAGAAAACCCACGCAGATCACGGGGAGAACGTACAAACTCCTTACAGTGCAGCACCCGTAGTCAGGATCGAACCTGAGTCTCCGGCGCTGTATTCGCTGTAAAGCAGCAACTCTACCGCTGCGCTACCGTGCCGCCCCAGATACTTTATTGTCAAACTGCAGGCAGGTGGGGCTAGTGTAGGTGGACGTTGGCCGGTGTGGGCATGTAGGGCTGAAGGGCCTGCTTCCACGCTGTATGACTCCATAACTCTAATAACATAGATTTATAGTGGAATGATCAAAGTTTTAAAAATGTTTGGTTCATCTTTTTAGAGTGGAAAACCCAAACTTTTAATGTTCATTGAATAAACATAGAAACATAGACAATAGGGGCAGGAGGAGGCCATTTGGCCCTTCCAGCCAGCACCGCCATTCATTGTGATCATGGCTGATCATCCACAATCAGTAACCCGTGCCTGCCTTCTCCCCATACCCCTTGATTCCACTAGCCCCTAGAGCTCTATCTAACTATCTTTTAAATTCATCCAGTGAATTGGCCTCCACTGCCCTCTGTGGGAGAGAATTCCACAAATTCACTACTCTGGGTGAAAAGTTTTTTCTCACCTCAGTTTTAAATGGCCTCCCCTTTATTCTTAGACTGTGGCCCCTGGTTCTCCCCAACATTGGGAACATTTTTCCTGCATCTAGCTTGTCCAGTCCTTTCATAATTTTATATGTCTCTGTGAGATCGCCTCTCATCTTTCTAAACTCCAGTGAATACAAGCCCAGTCTTTCCAATCTTTCCTCATACGACAGTCCCGCCATCCCGGGAATTAACCTCGTGAACCTACGCTGCACTGCCTCAATAGCAAGGACGTCCTTCTTCGAATTAGGAGACCAAAACTGCACACAATACTCCAGATGTGGTCTCACCAGGGCCCTGTACAACTACAGAAGGACCTCTTTACTCCTACGCTCAAATCTCCTCGTTATGAAGGCCAACATGCCATTAGCTTTCTTCACTGCCTGCTGTACCTGCACGCTTACTTTCAGTAACTGGTGTACAAAGACACCCAGGTCTCGTTGCACTTCCCCTTTAAGATTGAAATATATACAATTAAGTCTGCATGTTAAATACAACCCAAGTTGAATTATTCCAGATTTATTTTACTTTGAAATTTAATAGATAGAGAATAGGGAATTTACAATAAATGTATCGTTATCTCCAAATTATAGATAAATCATTCATTAACAGCCCAGTCATTTGAAAGAAAAATTATTTAAGCTATATTCGGATGCATTTTTCTGCCGTTGAAAGTGAAAGGTATCATTTGTAGATTCTCATTCTAATTGGAATTAAGATTCATAACGGTTAAATAATGTGTTTCAGGAGCATGACAGCACTGGTCTTATCGCTTTTGTCAGTAGTATTTGGGTGGCTTTTTTTACTTTTGCATACGACTAAGAAGTCGATGGTAAATTTTGCAATCCAAATTTGGCAGTGTTTCCCACTGGTGAGGCAAATTAGTAGCATTAGTTTTGTGCACCCAGACAACCTCTTGTGGCAGCTTAAACACCTGCACATCTTCATTCTGAAGGGTGCAGATACAGTTAGCTCTCCAAGTGTGCCTGAGAACTAGCTTCAGTTATTCTAAAGAAAACAGTATCTCCTGGCCCCGGACGAATGACATATTTGTCTTTTTCTATCAGTTTCACCTACCTGTTGCATTTCATCTTTGGACTTTGAAGATATAGCACGGAAACAGGCCCTCCAGCACACCAAGTGTGCCGACCAGCCATCGCCCTCTGCACTAACACTATCCTACAAACTAAGGACAATTTACAATTTTAGAGGCCAATTCATCTAAAAACCTGTACGTCTTTGGAGTGTGGGAGGAAACCAGATGAAACTCGCATGGTCACAGGGAGAACGTACAAGTTCAGTACAAACAGCACCCGTAGTCAGGATTAAACCTGGGTCTCCGGCGCTGTAAGGCAGCAACTGTACTACTGTGCCATTACGTTCAGTGCATTCGGTAATACGCTAACTGCCTTCTAGCTGCCTTGTTCTCTGAGCATTTGCAAAGAGATATCTACCGAGATCAATCAGATATTGAGGGAGGCATGGGGAGGGGGGGATATTAATGTGGTTTTTACAGATCTTTGTATCCCTTTAGCCTCCGCATGCTCCCAGAAGACTGGAGAATGACCAAGAAGGGCAATTGGGATCTTGTATCTTGTGGTCATCACCTCTGAAGCACCAGGGACTGCACTGGAAGTTGGCGAGAGTGGGTCTGGTCTAGTGGGGACTGTGCCATCTGTGGGCTCGGGTGGGGGTCTTGAAGGTTGCGTAGGTGGGCATGTCAACAGAGGATTGTGGGAGGGCATTCCAGAGAAAAAAGACTGGATGTCGGGAGTAGATGTGTGTTGTTGAACTACAAGTTGCTTGTTGCGGCTTCTTCTGGATCTTTTTGTTTTCACTTTGACGTATGTCAGCGTCGAGGTCGATGTCCATGTTGATGATCTTGTGAAGGGTCGTCCATCTGAGCATCTGGCGTCTGGTTTCGAGGGACGATCGTGCAAATTATACGACCGTGAACCTTGCAATGGGAAATTATTGGAGAAGATTACCTTATTTTGTATTCCTTTTCCATAACTCTTAAATCTAACTGCATTATGATCACCTCCACAAAAGCTATTCATTTTATATATTTTCTACCTGCCTCCACCATTATCTTGATTGAACATTACATATTGACTCTCATTCTCTGTTCCTTTCACACCAACTGTGCCAATAGATAAGAGGATAATTGAAGCATTTTTGTCGTGCTTTTGCGCATATTGTAAATTTGCTCTTGTCTTCAGTCTATTTGGATATCTGTAGTGTACTTCCAGCAGGGTAATTGCTTCATTTTGTGTGTTAGTTTAATCCATGTAGCTTCATCTATTCATTCCTCTTGTGTGTAGTGCTCTCTTGTAGCTCCAGTTGATTTATTTTGTACTACTAGTGCCACTACCATACATTTTTAATGCTCCTGTCAACTGAAAACAAAATATTCAGAGTGCTGGAGTAACTCAGCGGGTCGGGCAGCATCTGTGGAGAACATGGATAGGTGACGTTTCACAGAGTGCTGGAGTAACTCAGCGGGTCAGGCATCATCTGTGGAGAACATGGATAGGTGACGTTTCTAATCGGGACCCTTCCATAAAGTTTCCTATCCATGCACCCCCTGAATTACTCCAGCACTTTGTGTGTTCTGCGCAAGATTCTAGCATTGCAGTTTCTTGCGTAACCAAGGGATTTATTCATCCAAACTGCCAATCTTTAAGCTACATTTCATGTGACCTCCATATTATGGCTGTTTGGCTGTGGAACTCCACCCTTACCTGTCATAGCTAACATACAGTCTCATTGCCTTCAGTTCATGACCCCTGTTCATCAAACTTCCAGCAATTAACCTCGACCTGAAACGTCACCCGTTCCTTCTTTCGAGATGCTGCCTGTCCCGCTGAGTTACTCCAGCACTTTGTGTCTATCTTTGGTTTAAACCACCATCTGCAGTTCCTTCCTACCATGGCAATTCGTTTAATGCCATTGACCACAGTCTGATTACCCTTCATCTATTTTCCAACCTTTGGCATCTGAACTCTAATTGTTTGCCTTCCACATCCACTCCTTTTCTTTTGTTGATCTTGCTGCTGCCAAGGTAATTGAACCCCCATCCATCCCCCAACATCATGAGAAAAGGTGTTTAATTTGTGATAATCCTTCACTCCACTGTGTGTTGGCTCGTGCATTGAGCGGCCAAGGACCCCAAATTTGCAATCTTCATACTTTTCCACTTCTCTCCTCTGAGATGCAGGTTTGGTCTTTGGGAAAATGTTGTGTTATGTTCCTACTATCTCCTTCAAGGTGCAGTCAGGTTTTGTTTACATGTGAAATGCTCTGGCTCATTTTACCACATTAAAGACATTAAGTAAAGTCCACTAGGCTCTTGTATTCCAGTTTCTTCTGCTGTACTTGTGCCTTTCACTACTGCAGTTTAACGGATGGCTTGATGCGAAATCAATATTAAACTAATATGGAGAGTGTGGGAAGGAACAGCAGATGCTGGTTTAAACCGAAGATGGACACAAATTGCTGGAGTAACTCAGCGGGACAGGAAACATCTGCCTGACTGGATCAGTCTGAAGGAGGGTCTCGACCTGAACCGTCACCATTCCTTCTTTCCCGAGATGCTGCCTGTCCTGCTGAGTTACTCCAGCATTTTGTGTCTATCTTTGAACTAATATGAACTGTTTTGGTCCCCCAGTTGATCATCCTTGTGCCAATATACAGTGGTGGATTTATCAGGAGTCATGTTTATGTGTAGACTCAATAGGCATCCCTTTGAAAAAGCTGCATTTAGCCATGACCTTGAACTCCAGTTGTCTTAGAATGGTGATGAAGAATTTATTTAGCAGAGGATGGTCTTCCTCTTCTTGCGTGTGGCGTGCACAGCCTAAAGTTGTATGTCAAGGGTGGACATCCAGGCCAGGGCAGCATCAGGTGCTGGGTAGATGGCCTTGATGCCACCAGGGAAAAGCCTCAGTGAGCGGTCATTCACGATGTGTGGGATGGTCTGGTCTGGATATCTGCAGTCACAAGCAGGGCTGTCTGTCTGTCATCCCCCACTTGTGCAGGTGACGGGCTGTTCTTGCATGGAGAGTGGGGATCCTGTTCAGGGTTAGCCATTGCTCGCGAAGTTGGTCAAATCCCGGTGGTTTCACTGTGGGGTCTGTGATCACCTCTCCGTTGTTGGTGTTGGCATCTTTCCAGGCTCTGCGCCACTCAGTCTTGGGGTCAAAGTCTTCTAGACAATAGACAATAGACAATAGGTGCAGGAGTAGGCCATTCAGCCCTTCGAGCCAGCACCGCCATTCAATGCGATCATGGCTGATCACTCTCAATCAGTACCCCGTTCCTGCCTTCTCCCCATACCCCCTCACTCCGCTATCCTTAAGAGCTCTATCCAGCTCTCTCTTGAAAGCATCCAACGAACTGGCCTCCACTGCCCTCTGAGGCAGAGAATTCCACACCTTCACCACTCTCTGACTGAAAAAGTTCTTCCTCATCTCCGTTCTAAATGGCCTACCCCTTATTCTCAAACTGTGGCCCCTTGTTCTGGACTCCCCCAACATTGGGAACATGTTATCTGCCTCTAATGTGTCCAATCCCCTAATTATCTTATATGTTTCAATAAGATCCCCCCTCATCCTTCTAAATTCCAGTGTATACAAGCCCAATCGCTCCAGCCTTTCAACATACGACAGTCCCGCCATTCCGGGAATTAACCTAGTGAACCTACGCTGCACGCCCTCCATAGCAAGAACATCCTTCCTCAAATTTGGAGACCAAAACTGCACACAGTACTCCAGGTGCGGTCTCACCAGGGCCCGGTACAACTGTAGAAGGACCTCTTTGCTCCTATACTCAACTCCTCTTGTTACGAAGGCCAACATTCCATTGGCTTTCTTCACTGCCTGCTGAACCTGCATGCTTCCTTTCATTGACTGATGCACTAGGACACCCAGATCTCGTTGAACTCCCCCTCCTCCTAACTTGACACCATTCAGATAATAATCTGCCTTTCTATTCTTACTTCCAAAGTGAATAACCTCACACTTATCTACATTAAACTGCATCTGCCATGTATCCGCCCACTCACACAACCTGTCCAAGTCACCCTGCAGCCTTATTGCATCTTCCTCACAATTCACACTACCCCCCAACTTAGTATCATCTGCAAATTTGCTAATGGTACTTTTAATCCCTTCGTCTAGGGATTTGACTGAAGACCAGAAGGGTTTGCGGGACTTCAGGCGCATGTTGGGCAGATTGTTCAAGTCAGCATGGATGGGAAGGTCAGGGTTAGCCTCGATGGTGCACCAATCTGTCAACATCCTCTCCCTTCTGTGCATGCTGGGAGGATGGTAAATTTATGGGATTCATTGCCACAGATGGCTGTGGAGGCCAAGTCATTAGGTATTCATAAAGTGGAGAATAATAGATTCTTGATTGGTAAGGCCGACAAAGGTTACAGGGAGAAGGCAGGAGAATGGAGTTGAGAGGGAAAAATAGATCAGCCATGATTATATAGCGGAGTATTCTTGATAGGTCGAATGGCCTAATTTTATTCCTATGTTGTATGGTCTTGACAGGTACTCTGTGACATTAGGCAAGAGGTCATAGAATCATACAGCGTAGAAACGGGCACTTCAGCCCAACCGAGCCACCCGACTAACATGCCCCATCTACACTAGGCCCACCTGCCCACACTTAGTCCACATCCCTCTAAACCTATCCTATCCATGTACCTGTCCAAATGTCTCTTAAATGTTATGGTCGTACCTGTTCCCAGATTTAGACCAGAGAGGATGAAGGGCCAACAGTAATATATCAAGGGCAGTGTATTGCAAGGGATACCTACAGCTTTCTTCCTTTGATGCCTTAGTGATGAATGTTTAGGAATGTTGTTGAAATAGCCTTGGCAATTTAATGGTTCAATTTATTAATGCACATGACAGCATAATGCGCTGGTGTGGAATATATTAACGCTCAGAGTGATTTTGAACTGAGGTCTATCTATCTGCTGTCCAAGCTTGAGTGGGTATTAAAGTTCCAACTGTGCCTGTTGGAGAATCAGGCCCCGATAGGCATTTCTCCTTCAGTCAACGTACAAAACTGAGTAGTCTGTCATTTATCTCGTTATGTAATCATGCAATCTGCTAAATGAATATCCTTGTGTCTGATTAGAAATTCAATGTATAATGCATGGGGATTTTGAGAACCATGCCTCAGTGTATATTGCATGTCTCTCATGGAATTAATAACGTAATACTGTGATCAAAGAAGACTAAGAGGTAAAAATTGTGGTGCCCATATTGCAAAATTATAAACTGAGTATGATTTTATTTTAATGCATCTTCTCGTTTGAATCTCAATTTTTCATCGTGAATTCGCTGGTAATTTTGTTCTTTTCAATCTCATATAAGCTCACCTCATGGAGTTGTCCCTTCTATTTCTCATGTTCTCTATTTGGAGCTAGAACATATTACATTACAGCACAAGAACACTGATTACTGATTGCGGATGATCAGCCATGATCACAATGAATGGCGGTGCTGGCTCAAAGGGCCAAATGGCCTCCTCCTGCACCTATTGTCTATGTTTCTATTTAAGAACAGGCCCTTCGGCCCACATTGTTATACTACCTCCTCTGCCTGCACAGTTACACACAGTTTAGTTTATTGTCTCATGTGCTGAGGTGCAGTGAAAAGCTTTAGTTGCGAGCTATCCAGTCAGCAGAAAGACAATGTACGTGGTCTATATCCCACATTGCCCTGTTTATCCATATTTAAAAGTATTTTAAATGCCACAATTGAATCTGCCACCACCATCTCCCTGGCAGCATGTTCCAGCAACACACCACCTGTGTTTAAAAAGAAAATCATTCTGCATCTCTCCTTTAAACTTTATCCCCTCTCCTTAATGCTATGCCCTGTAGTCATTGGCATTTCCAGCCTGGGAAAAAGGTTCTGACTGTCTAACCTATCTACACCGATCAGCCAAAACATTATGACCACTGACAGGCGAAGTGAACAATATTGATTATCTTGTTACAATGGCACCTGTCAAGGGGTGGGATATATTAGGCAGCAAGTGAACAGTCACTTCTTGAAGTTGATGTGTTGGATGCAGGAGAAATGGGCAGGAGTAAAGACCTGAGCGACTTTGACAAGGGCCAAATTGTTATGGCCAGACGACTGGGTCAGAGCATCTCTGAAACGGCAAGGCTTGTGGGGTGCTCCCGGTCAGCAGTGGTGAGTACCTACCGACAGTGGTCCGAGGAGGGACAAACCACAAACCGGCGACAGACAGGGTGTTGGGTGCCCAAGGCTCATCGATGCGCGAGGGCAACGAAGGCTATCCCGTCTGGTCCGAACCGACAGAAGGTCGACTGTGGCACAAGTCACAGAAAATGTTAATGGTGGTCACGGGAGGAATGTGTCACAATACACAGTGCATCGCACCCTGCTGCGTATGGGGCTGCACAAGGAGGACCAACAGCATATTGGGCAGGTGGTCGTAATGTTTTGGCTCATCAGGTCATTTGGCTGATCGGTGTATAACTCTCATAATTTTATACACTTTTATTAGGTCTCCCTTCAACTTCTAGCACTCTAGAGAAAACAATCCATGTTTGTCGGGACAGTTCTTCAGACTTGTTCCCACCCAAAACATCACCTGTCCATGTTCTCCACAGATGCTCCCTGAACTGCTGGTCCTCCACTTTTTTGCTCAAGATTCCAGCATCTGCAGTTCCTTTAAGTTTGTGTCTCCAAGTCTGTCCAACCTCTCCCTGTAGCTAATACCCTCTAATCTTGACAACATTCTGATAAACCTTCGGCACCATCTCCAAAACCTCCACTTCCTTCTGTAATGTGGCAAACCCATTGGTGTAAAGTTTGTCTGCAGGGGCTAGTGGAATCAAGGGATTTGGGGAGAAGGCTGGCACTGGTTACTGATTCTGGATGATCAGCCATGATCACAATGAATGGCGATGCTGGCTCGAAGGGCCAAATGGCCTCCTGCACCTGTTTTCTATGTTTCTATTTTGTGGAAGTATAATTGGTACAATCTTGCTTTAAACTGAAAGGTGTTACAACTACCAGAAAGCACAACTGACCCAAACAAAATATATAGATATGAACACAATGACTCCATCTACAGGCTGCCTCGGTAATCAAGGAATCGAGGTCCAGTCTCACCCTGGCCACTCCCTCTTCTCCCCTCTCCCATCAGGCAAGAGGTATAGAAGTGTGAAAATGAGCTCCTCCAGATTTGGGGGGCAGTTTCTTCCCAGGTGTTATCAGGAAACTGAACCATCTTATCAGCGAGAGAACTGTCCTGACCTACCACCTACCTCACTGGGGATCCATGGACTATCTTTAACCTACTGGACTTTATCCTGTACTACATGTTATTCCTGTTTTCATGTATCTGTACACTGTTGATGGCTTGATTGTAATCGTGTATAGTCTCCACTGACTGGATAGCGCGCAACAAAAAAGCTTTTCACTCTACCTTGGTACATATGACAATGATTAACTTGACAAAATAGTTTTCATAAACCCTTTGTGGTCATTGCTATTCTGACCTTTGCATGAAGTAACTATTTCTTATTGTGTTTGTCCACAAAAATACTGTTGGATCAGCAAGCTAGAATTTGGTGGTAATGCCATCATATGATCAAAATATGACCAGGAAGTGAGCGGGCAAGATCATCTCTGACCCCTCTCACCCTGGCCACAAACTCTTTGAAGCACTTCCCTCTGGAAGGCGACTCCAGACTGTCGAAGCAGCCACAGCCAGACATAAAAACAGCTTTTTTTCCACGAGTGATAGTTCTACTCAATAACCAAAGTCTGTAGTCTCTTTTTTGCTCTGGTTTATTTTCACCCACATGTTGAGACCGTAATGTTGTATCCTTACTGTTTTGATGTGTTATGCTTTATTCTTAATTGTCAACTGTGTGTTTGTGTTGTCATTTGTGAGCAGAGCACCAAGGCACATTCCTTGTATCTGCACATACTTGGCCAATAAACTTTATTCATTCAACTAATCTTTCAATATGTGTGAATCTACCGAAAATGCTATTATTTGAGTGGATAATGCAAATACTAAAGAGTGCATTTTGTTTTTCTCTTTTGCAGATACCTTTGCCAGTAAAGTAGCTGCCATTCAAGACCAGTATGCTGATGCTTCTATTGGTAATGTGACAGGAAGCAATGCAGTGAATATTTTCTTAGGAATAGGAGTGGCATGGACAGTTGCAGCAATCTATTGGAATGCTCAGGGAAAGGATTTTGAGGTGCAGCCTGGAAACCTTGCCTTCTCGGTCACTCTCTACACTATATTTGCTTTCATAAACTATGGTATATTGCTGTACCGAAGGAAGCCAGAGATTGGTGGTGAGTTGGGTGGACCACGGACTGCCAAGCTTGTAACCACAGCAATCTTCTCTCTGCTTTGGTTGTTGTACATCTGTCTCTCATCTCTGGAGGCCTATTGCTATATAAAGGGCTTCTAACAAAACAAAAAAAAACAACAGAACGCGAACAAAATGTAGTGTTTCACTTGCCTGATGATGGAATGCTAACTTCTGAGAGCATTCTTTTTGCAGGGTTGAAGTGGATCTGGTTGTTCCATCTGCAGGGGCATCATTAACAGTAAAGGCGATGAATGTAGGGCTTGGTCTGCTGCTGTGCAGAGTAGATATACCAAATGGTAAAATATTTTTTATTGAGAATAAAAGAGCCTAAAGTAATATTTATGGCACTTTGTACTCCCCCAGTAGCATGCCCTCATCTATTCATGGAATGATGCCTCTGTACTTATGTAACTGTTTGAGATCAAGTTGTTTAACACAGGTTAAAAAAAAAAATGACTGGCCCACTAATTGATTTTTGTTTTTGGTTCTGCGTGTCTTCATTTCATCTAACATACTGTGTGCTGACAAACGACTCCTAATTAAAGTCCAGTGTTGTCAACAATTGGAGTTTTTTGGTTTAATTTAATTTGGGTTCCTTAGTTTAAAGAAAAAAAAATGCACAGAATATGTGTAACTGCTAGACATTTACCATACACCGTGTCCTTGTTATTTTTGTACAATAATGTTAAATGTGATACTGTAATGCTGTGCATGGTTAAGGCATTTGTCCTGTATGTAATATAAATAACATTACCAATCTCAAGATCTACTGCCTACAGTTTATTACCAGATTGTTTGCATAGGGTGAGGGTGAGGTGGTGGTGGGGGGGGAACTGTAGCTTTTATCTGAAATTTGCCACGTTTACAGAATAAGTGGTACTGTCTTCACAAAGACATACTTGATCTATAAATACAAACTTTTTTTGTTGTTAAACTTAGAGGTTGAATGATATGTTATTAAATCTATTCAGGGTCACTTATTTTAGTTTTGTTTCAGAATGTCAGCACAGTTATTTCTGTTGACTGGTTGCTTTTGTTGCTATCAGTGTTGTGGCACAATAAATCAATCAGACAGTATAATTGGGATGGTGCATGTAAATTAACGCAAGCACAGAGAGAGAGAGAGAGAGAGAGAGAGACCGCAATTGTTTATGTTAAAATACATGAAGTAGACATCAAGGGTATTGTGGTGGCAATCAACAGCTCATTGCCTTTGCCAGCTTTTGGGGTCATTTTCAATACCGTGCATTCTTGCAGTCCGAACCATCATATGCCAATTCATAATCTTGAATCAGAACCTCGGTTCGAAGATAGGTTTGATCCTTGACACATCGTGTGACTTTCGGTTTCACAAATAAGCAACTCCAGTGGAGCTCCTGATTGAAAAATTGCAGATGCTGCGTTTAGAATCAATAGTATCTGTAAGATTGAACTGAGAGAATTTATTGAAGCAAAAAAAACTTGTTGTGAGCCCCGAGTGGTGTTCATAACAAAGAGACGAGTGGTTGGATTAATGAAGAGTTACGTGCAATAAGTGTTTTCCTTCAGTGTTTAGTTTGCTCAATGCTTTGATAATACTAGAAATACAAAGGTTTGCATTTGGGGCCAGTTTGGACTCGTTGGGAGCCAGGTTCGAGACCTGACCTGCAGTATGTTGGAATCATCTTATCACAGAGAAAACCCGACCAGGGATTACACTACACGTATGTAATGCGAACATAAACATCATGGAAGACTAGTTGGTGCTGTGTTTTTGC
Source organism: Rhinoraja longicauda (assembly GCF_053455715.1). Classification (NCBI taxonomy): domain Eukaryota; kingdom Metazoa; phylum Chordata; class Chondrichthyes; order Rajiformes; family Arhynchobatidae; genus Rhinoraja; species Rhinoraja longicauda. The sequence goes on along the minus strand of NC_135957.1, from coordinate 86,989,389 downwards.
CTTCCCTCAGATCAGTAATCCTTCCCTTGGCGTTAATTATGGAGCAAAATACGAGAAACTAGTTTGGTAGAAGAGATTGTAACAGAGCTGCTCATTTTTCCATGCATTTTTAAAAATGTCAAATGCGTTGGGTAAAAATGACCGGTTTGCACATATCACCAAGCTGTGGGACCTCAGCGGATTAGTTTTGTGTCTGGGGTTTGGGACAGGCCGCGTCAAGTCCACTTTAGGTGCTGGTGAAAGATGAATGGAGTTGTCATTGTTTTGCCATTCAAGTTTGTCTGCAGTACAAGTCACTTAAGCCAGCTGGTGACCCTAGGTTTAAATGAAAACCAAATCAGGTTGCTGACTTGAGACAGCTGAACAAGTCCCAGAGATCGCGTTCCACGGCTCCATCCATTTTTTAGTGAAACTGTAGACCAGTGGCCTCGATCATCAGTATTAATGCACAAGGCAATGTCACTCAAGATAACTCTTCTGATCCTACCCTCCAGGATGTGTCACAATACACTGTTGAAGATTACAAGCTATACAAATCCGCTTAAAATATTTTGCGGCTGATTGGTTTTGCGAACAGTATAAAATGTTTATTTCTGTGCAGTGCAGGAAGTGAATAGTTGTGTTTTGAAAATTAAGTCTTGCGGGGGAACTATTTATTTAATTGACAGTATGTTCCTGTTCTTTACATTCCAGTCGGCCGCTCTTTTGTATTTAAAGACACTATTACTGACAACACCCGTAATTTTAGTCTGTTACTGAACATTTACCCAGTCTAAATCTCTTTTGATTTGTTGTCTGAATTGAAGAGAACTTTTAGTAACCGTGACATCACGAAAAGGCGTCTCGTTGGCTCGGAGTGAATGTCAAGCTGTGGTGGTGCAAAATAATTAGCCTGACTACGTGATGTTTTCAGAAAAATACCTGCATCCGTTGTTGCTGTCCTTTGCAACTACATTTGCTGAAGCTATGGTTGAGGTTTTTGTTAATTCAGGCACAGCGTGAAGGATGGACACCTTTTAATGAGATTACTGGAAGCTACCAAATCCTTCAGTGGGACTTGCCAACGAGTCCTCCATCAATGGTGTTTGTTTAACCGGGTGGAGCCCAAGAAGATGCATGCTGGGGGAGGAAGCACTCCCGACTCTTCCCTTTCTCACTGGGGGAAGAGATTGTGTGGAGTAGGAAAAAAAAACTGCAGATGCTGGTTTAAATCGAAGGCAGGCACAAAATGCTGGAGTAACTCAGCGGGTCAGGCAGCCATGTGTGGGAAAGAACTGCAGATGCTGGTTTAAATCAAAAGTAGCCACAAAATGCTGGAGTAACTCAGCGGGTCAGGCAGCATCTCGGGAGAGAAGGGATAGGTGACGTTTCGTGTCGAGGGTCTCGACCCGAAACGTCACCCATTCCTTCTCTCCCGAGTTGCTGCCTGACCCGCTGAGTGACTCCAGCATTTTGTGTCTACCTTCGGGTCAGGCAGCATCTCAGGAGAGAAGGAATGGGTGACGTTTCGGGTCGAGACCCTTCTTCAGACTGATGTCAGGCGAGTGTGTGGGAACCCGCCCCCTCTCCTGACATCAGTCTGAAGAAGGGTCTCGACCCGAAACTTCACCCATTCCTTCTCTCCTAAGATGCTTGTTGCCTGACCCTCTGAGTTACTCCAGCATTTTGTGTCTACCTTTGATTGCATGGAGTATTGTGATACAACCCAGTTTAAATTCCATTTGGAATATTTTGGAGGACCAAGACCTCTCGGCCACGCAGTTGAGGTTAGATGTCTGACCAACAAGGAGCTCTGCAGATAACTCCCTGCCAATCACCTTATCTCCATACTACACGATGTCAGCACAAGAACGTACATTGTCACTGGGATTATTTATAGAAATTAATTGGTTAGTGGAAGTACATTTCAAGCAGGGATTTGGTAATGTGGTCTCACAGGCACACAGAATTATTTCCGTTTATTATTTGGCTTAACTTTATTTACTTCTCCGGAATGTCAAGTGTTGAACTTTCAGCCAACTGCAAAGTAAGGATTTAATCATTGCGTTTGGTTACTGTGAGTGTAGCAATTGATCCCGGTGTGATTGTCTGACTTGGCAGGTGCCATGATCCAAGATGGCAGATGTAGATTTGGCAAGAAAACTAATTTCATGCTCATCATCACTTTTTTTAATAGTTTGAACCTAACACACAGCGACAAGTGATTTAAAATCTCCTTGTATAACCGAAGGTTAGATAAAGGTATTGCCTTTTGGGCAGCCGAACCACTCGATTCTCAAGGGCACAGTTTCTGACCAGAGTGCGGTGCTTTTATTGATGTCCTCGATATTTATTGCCTTGACATCAGCGTACGCTGCCTGGTCCGTCCCACACTTTCAGAATGATTGTTAAATATAATCTGGGCTAAATTGCAAAATTCTCTGCAGAGAATCACCTTCTTTTTAACCTCGTGGATTTATCCATGAGTGGTTGTCCCATCTGGCATCTGTGTAAAGATCAGTGCGGAGAACATCAAATTCAATCAGTTTCCATGGAGAACAGCTCGGCTGTTTTATGGGGACTAATAATTTTCTCCCTTTCTAGTTAAAACCTCATGAGGAAGGCAATACACGGAGTCTTAAACAACTAAATTCAGCAGTATGCAGTAATGGCAACATCAGATTGATGCAGCTTTCTGATCAGCGATAGTCTATAGCACTATTGAACATGCTACTTACTGCTGTGTAAACCGTTGCTATTTCGCTTTGCGGATTAACTCGGTGCTTTACATAATCATCGGCACTGTAGCAGCTGAGAGCACCCTAAAGCAGTTAGCGGGCAGCCTGGTGAGCATTGTGGCCCCTAGTAGAATATCAATTACGCTTTGTTGTACTCTGACTGTGCCAACTGAGTGCTCTACTTTCAGGACGGTCATCAAACTGTTGTGGTGGATCTTGCAAACAGAAGGATTGTGGCAGCCTTTCAGGTCCATCTGATAATGAATGGGTGTGTTTTGATGTACGTAACCTTAGTGCTGTAGTGTTCCCTCTCCATCTCAAGCGAAACTGATCTATCAGTGATAGCACGCTTTCTAAAATGCCCCAAAACATCTAGTAAAAGCATTCTACAGCATACATGCAAGTCACTCAAATGCACAGAGGTATTCAGCACATATCCACTGTACATTGATGTATTACTTCATTAAATCCCTCAGTTCTGCAGAGGCTTTTTGAAAAAATGTACAAGCTTTGAATATTAATTGTTAATACAGGATAAAGGAAATAATGGCGCTGAGAAAATAAACGTGAAATCTGATGTGTAGGGGAAAAAACTACAGATGCTGGTTGAAATCGAAGGTAGACACAAAATGCTGGAGTAACTCAGCGGGTCAGGCAGCATCTTGGGAGAGAAGCAATGGGTGACGATTCGGGTCGAGACCCTTCTCCAGATTGAAGAAAGGTCTCGACCCGAAACGTCACCCATTCCTTCTCTCCTGGGATGCTGCCTGACCCGCTGAGTTACTCCAGCATTTTGTATCTACCCATGATATCTGATTTTCAGTTATGGGTTTGCACCTCGTAATTGCTACAACTGAACATCCATTCTTTCCCAATCTGCTATTTTAAGTGTTAAGCGCTTCAAATGCCCCTCCCCTCCCAAAACTGAGACTGAGGTACCTCATACAAGCATGCTACAGCCAACATTTGATCAATAGTCTCAGTTCTATCACACGGAGAGATAGCAAATCACATCAGGCCATGAGTGTGTGTTTGGTTGTGGAGAAATTTACGGGAGATTCTACTGGAACGCAAGGAATGTTGTGCGTTATTTGTTGTTGGTGGGAAGGTGATAAGACCGACATTCATCTTGCTTGTACACCGACAAAATTAACAGCCAGCCTGGCCTCTTTAACCATCCAGCAGTAAGAGATGGCCGCCAGTCACCAAACAATGAGTTTGGGGAAGGGATGTCTGTGGTGTGGACATCCCACTCCATTTTAAGACCCACCTCACCCCAACCCTGTGACTTCCTAAAGTTTAATTGCTTAGTGCAGAGTCTTGTACACAAATCAGGGATCCTACCTGACTTGCGTTTCTTTGATAGCAAATATTTGCGCTCTCCCTCAACTGCGTCAGTCTGTGTGTCTCATAACATAACAATTTACCACTTGCATTAAACACTGAGAACCAATGGGCTGGATTTGATATTACAACCATGATTTTTGAACCAGTGAATTTTCTGGCCATCAGAATGGGCCGTGTAGCTAGCCCTGTCAGCTACTGGTAAAGAGTAACATTTCTACCTCCAGATCGGAATCATTTGATGCCAGGGAGTTGCCGTTCGTTTTTTCAGAGCACTGTTTTAAGTATTGTCGTTTTATTCTCACCTTAATCATAGTAATGTCACAGCAATTTGGAAAGGATCGTAGAGATAACAAGCATGTTCAGAAGTTTGAAATAACCATCGTGTTGGGCAAAGCTTAAGTGTCTCTCCCACTTTTGGATTGATGTTAAATGGTGCATGAAGTAACATGGTGATCATTTTTGTAAAGCCATCGGTACATAAACAGAAGTGAATTTATATTTCTATTGGCATGAACTGGATATGCAATACAGTATTACTGGGTGAGCAACATTAGAAGCTAGTATGGATTAATTTTGTTGTGACAGTGATTCGACCGATTAATTTGCCAGTACATCTGAGTATGAATTATACAACAAGGAAAATCGGGATGCTAAAAACATTCACGGCTCTTGCCCAAACTGCAAGGTGTACATAAGAGACTTGATACAACTCCACTGTCAAAAACTGCTTGCCTAGTTTTTTAAGTTTGCTGTTGTACCTGTCAAAATTTAGTTGAAATCTTTTAAGAAAAGCTACGTAATTTGTAAAAAGTAAAGAGTATGATAATGATAATGGCTAAAAAAAAAAAAATCTTGATTTTACGACACATTGTGGAATGGAAATCTTTCTGCAAGTTTTTGCAGTTTCTGAAGAAATGATTCTTGCATGTTGCATATGTTGTGATTTGAAAAGAATTCATCAGTGACTAAAATGCCTTATGCAAACATTCATTAGTACATTATCCAGAGGTGGTCTGAAAATAATTCATCACCAATGTGTGGACTTTATGCTGTTTTATGTCATATTACTCAGCTTGATTTGTCTGTCATTTCTGTACTTCGTAAGGAACCTTTAATCTTGTAAAACTGTGGTATGTATGTATCTCCCATTGCCTGAGATGAATGGCTTTGTATAAGTCAATGTCATAAGCTGTTTCCTCGCTTGCCATATTTCCTAACACATTAAATATAGATGTTTGTAAATTCTCCATAATTTCTCGTTCATTCTGTGTGTCTTAATATAATCAACAAGCATTTCATACAATATTACTGTTGTAAAATTCACTGTTATTCCAAGCTTGTCTTTGCTAATTAAATCATAGCTGTTTTACACGTGTAAGAAAATAAACGGTACAAATTTAGTAACAGACTGCAATGCAACAAGAGTTTTGATCTTAAACTTAAATTTGGATCTGGAAATGCCAAGCCTTTTAAAATTTACAGCCTTCACAATTGTAAAAACAATCAAAAAAGCAATTTTATTCATTGTTAGGCACATAATTCTGACGATTTGAACTGCAGCCTCCGAATGTGTCTTGTATTCATGTTCAGTGTGACCTGTGGTTCCTATCGTTGTCTGTCGTGCGGGGCTCAATGTTAGCACTACAACACACGTCTGCGTGGGGAAAGAATATTTATAATGGAATGACATTTGTTACAAGCTCACATTTTAAATTTTGTTTAGATTTGCCTTTTTGTCGTCTTGTAACTCCCCTTCACCTTTCCGTGTGGTGAAATCTTTTCAGATGTATACCAGACTAACAATGTTTCTTCACTGGCAGACATGAATTTGGGGTTGGAAGCATTCTATGACTTTGGGGAATGCATAGTAGGACTAACCTGTGCAATCTTGGTGGTGACCTGCCTCCCCTTGGCAGCAGCAAAGGGGGGTAGCACAGGGTCTGCAGAGTGGTCTCTGCACTGACGGCTTCATCCCACGCCTCAGGGTGTAGGCCTCTGTTCAGAAGAATGAGAGATGATCTCATCAGAGTAGGAACAAAAAACTGGAGTAACTCAGCGGGTCAGGCAGCATCTGTGGAGCACATTGATAGGTGACGTTTCACAGAGTGCTGGGGTAACTCAGCGGATCTGGCAGCATCTCTGGAGAACATTGATAGGTGACGTTTCACAGAGTGCTGGAGTAACTCAGCAGGTCAGGCAGCATCTCTGGAGAACATTGATAGGTGACGTTTCACAGAGTGCTGGAGTAACTCAGCAGGTCAGGCAGCATCTCGGGAGAGAAGGAATGGGTGACGTTTCGGGTCGAGACCCTTCTTCAGACTCTGCAGTTCCTTGGTTCTCCCCTCTACATTCTACTCAAGATGGAATATCTAGCCATTACTATCCATGATGTTCAGTGGCTAGATGCATCATAACTATTGAGACAGTACTGCTCCAGTTAAGGCTAGCTTGCTTGAAGGAAACACTTCAAATAAACTTAATGTGGTTGAAAATTGAGCAACGGCACAGCGTTGGAAGTTGGCAGACTCCAAGAATTTTGGAAAGTGCACTGGGAAACTTGATAGAGGAACAAGAATGCAGACAACCAAACTTGGATTACACTGGTGTACAAGTATAACCAGGTGTATACCAGTGTCAGATTAGGTCAAGGGGAAGTGCAACGAGACCTGGGTGTCCTTGTACAACAGTCACTGAAAATAAGTGTGCAGGTACAGCAGACAGTGAAGAAAGCTAATGGCATGTTGGCCTTCATAATGAGAGGATTTGAGTATAGGAGTAAAGAGGTTGTTCTGCAGTTGTATAGGGCCCTGGTCAGACCACATCTGTAGTATTGTGTACAGTTTTGGTCTCCTAATTTGAGGAAGGACATCCTTGCTATTGAGGCTGTGCAGCGTAGGTTCACCAGATTGATCCCTGGGATGGCGGGACTGTCATATGAGGAAAGATTGTAAAGACTGGGCTTGTATTCACTGGAGCTTAGAAGGATGAGAGGGGATCTTATAGAGACATATAAAATTATTAAAGCACTGGACAAGCTAGATGCAGGAAAAATGTTCCCAATGTTGCGGGAGTCTAGAACCAGCAGGCCACATAGTCTAAATAAAGGGGAGGCCATTTAAAACTGAGGTGAGAAAAACTTTTTCACCCAGAGAGTTGTGAATTTGTGGAATTCTCTGCCACAGAGGGCAGTGGAGGCCAATTCACTGGATGAATTTAAAAGATAGTTAGATAGAGCTCTAGGGACTAGTCTCATTTGCTTACGTTTGGCACATATCTGTAAACCTTTCCTATTCACCTACCCTGCCCAAATGCCTTTTAAATGTTGTTGTAGTACCAGCTCCTCCAGCAGCTAGTTCCATATCCTCACCATCTCCAAGAACACCCCACAGCCTGAATAAGGGTCCCGACCCTAAACGTCACCCAGTCTGAAGAAGGGTCTCGACCCGAAACGTCACCAAAGATCAGTCTGAAGAAGGGTCTCGACCCAAAACGTAACCCATTCCTTCTCTCCAGAGACACTGCCTGACCCGCTGAGTTACTCCAGCATTTTGTGTCTACCTTCAATTTTAACCAGCATCTGCAGTTTTTTTTCTGTACCCCTCAGCCTCCTGCGCTCCAGGGAATAAAGTCCTAGCCTGCTCAACCTATCCCTGCAGCTCAGGCCTTTTGAGTTTTGGCAACATCCTCGTAAATCCTCGCTGCTCGCTTTCCAGCTGAATGATTCTTGATTATCAGCCAGTAACTGTGTCCAAGGCTGGTGTTGCAGATGGAGGATGTGACACAGGGAACCTGTAGCATTGAATCAGTTCAAATAACATTTAAATGGACATTTGGACAGGGCATGTGGATAGGAAAGGTTTAGAGGGAGATGGGCCAAATGCAAGCGGAATGGGAGTTTAGGGGCGGTGCAGTGGCACAACAGCAGAGTTACTGCCTCACAGCACCAAAGATCCTGGTTGGATCCTGACTACGGGTTCAACAGAGTTCAACAGAGCTTTATTTGTCATTCGGTACCAAGGTACCGAACGAAACTACATAGCAGTCACACACAAAAAAGAACACAAGACACATGACCCCAACACAAACATCCATCACAGTGACTCCAAACACCCCCTCACTGTGATGGAGGCAACAAAACTTCCACTCTCTTCCCCCCCGCACCCACGGACAGACAGCTCGTCCCCGACTGACCCGCACAGTCCCCGCAAGGGGATGGGAGTCCCTGCGGCCGAGTCGCACCGGGCGCTGAAACGTCTCGCGGCCGAGCCGGGCGATGGAAGGCCCCGCGACCGAGCCGTGCGCAGTTAAGTCCCGCGGCCGAGCCGCACCGGGCGATGTTAGGCCCCGCGGCCGAGCCGCACCGGGCGATGTTAAGTCCAGCGGCCGAGCCACACCAGCCATGAAAAGTCCCGCGGTGCTGTCTGTACGGAGTTTGTACGTTCTCCTTGTAACTGAGTTTCCGCCCTCCCTCCAGAGACGTACAGGTTTGTAGGCCAATTGGCTTCTGCAAATTGTCCTGTTTGTGTGGGATTAGTTTAGTTTAGTTTTGAGATACAGCGCGGAAACAGGCCCTTTCGGCCCACCGGGTCCGCGCCGACCAGCGATCCCCGCACACTAACACCATCCTACACCCACTAGGGACAAGTTTTACATTTACCAAGCCAATTAACCTACAAACCTGCACGTCTTTGGAGCTGGTGAGCACACTCGGTGGGCCGAAGGTCCAGTTTCCATGCTGTGTACTGTCTACCGTCTAATCTTGGTAGGCATTCCTACCCTTTGGCCATTATCCTTTGTCTTACTCCACGCAAATTCCCTCCTTCACTAATACTAAACGTTTTCACCAAGAGAGTTGTGAATTTGTGGAATTCTCTGCCACAGAGGGCAGTGGAGGCCAATTCACTGGATGAATTTAAAAGAGAGTTAGATAGAGCTCTAGGGGCTAGTGGGATCAAGGGGTATGGGGGGAAGGCAGGCACGGGTTACTGATTGTGGATGATCAGCCATGATCACAATGAATGGTGGTGCTGGCTCGAAGGACCAAATGGCCTCCTCCTGCACCTATTTTCTATGTTTCTATGCATCCATCATACTTTATGCATCTGACTCTTGGCATGACTACTTTGGAGGTATAGAACATAACACAGCACATGGCACCCAACCCAGGCGACTATTTGTGTGCTGTCCACAGAAGCAGATCTACAATCACATATTACAATCGCGCCACACTTTTAAATCTCTACTCCTACAACAACATTTCTATACTTTAACTATGATATTCCCTTATGTATATTTATCCTGTAGAAGGCTCGATTATAATAATGTATAGCCTTTCTGCTGACTGGTTAACACGCAACAAAAGCTTTTCACTGTACCTCAGGATGGCGGGACTGTCATGAGGAAAAATTGGAAAGACTGGGTTTGTACTTAATGGAATTTAGAAGGATGTGAGGGGATCTTATACAAAAGGTATAAAATTATAAAAGGACTGGACATGCTAGATGCAGGAAAAATGTTCCCAGTGTTGGGGGGGTCCAGAACCAGGGGCCACAGTCTAAGAATAAAGGGGAGGCCATTTAAAACTGAGGTGGGAAAGAAACTTTTTCACCCAGAGAGTTGTGAATTTGTGGAATTCTCTGCCACAGAGGGCAGTGGAGGTCAATTCACTGGGTGAATTTAAAAGAGAGTTAGATAGAGCTCTAGGGGCTAGTGGAATCAAGGGATATGGGGAGAAGGCAGGCACGGGTTACTGATTGTGTGAGTGTGCTCTGGTCTTCCCCCACATCCCAAAGACGTGAGAGTTTGTAGGTTAATTGGCCTTTGGAAATTGTCTCTAGTTGTAGGGAGTGGGGTGCCATAGAACTAGCGTGAATGGGTGGTAGGTTGGAAGATCGGGACTACACCCCAGCTGATGGGAAGACTGTTCATTAGTCTGAGAACTGTGGGAAAATTACCGACTGTGGAGGGAATGGGTGGATAACATTAAGGGTTGGGTCCCTTCTTCAGCTGCTCCTAAGTCTAGTGGTATTTGCTTTCAATCTTCTGTATCTTCTGCCTGGTGGTAGAGGGGAGAAGGAGGAATGGCCGGGGTGGGACAAGTCTTTGATTATGTTGGCTGCTTTCCAGAGGCAGCGTGAAGTGTAGTTGGAGTCAATGGTGGTGTGTGTGGGATGGGCTGGGCTACATCTACAATGGTGGGGTGTGTGGGATGGACTGGGTTACTTCTACAATCTCTGCAATTGTGACAACTATCACCAAGTAAGCCTATTAATATATACATTTGTTGGTTCTGTTGAAGTAGCACAGATGGAGGCTGCCTGCTGAGTGTCTCAGTGGTGTCCAGGTAAGAATCCTTGAACTGGACAATGGAGACTAAACATCAGAGCTGGCATTGTATCTGTGTAACATTCCAGCCATTGCACACTCCCAATATTAATTTCTCGGAGCAGAATTAGGCCATTTGGCCCATCAAGTCTACTCCGCCATTCAATCATGGCTGATCTATCTCTCCCTCTCAACCTCATTCTCCTGGCTTCTCCACATAACCCCTGACATACACACACACCTCATCAGCCATTCTTAAACATTGCAATAGGACCTGTTTCAGTGCTGTATGCAATTCAGTTCAGCAACATGGGGCAATAGAAACATAGAAAATAGGTGCAGGAGGAGGCCATTTGGCCCTTCGAGCCAGCACCGCCGTTCATTGTAATCGTGGCACAATCAGTAAACCGTGCCCAAAGATGCTAGAGGAGCAAGATGAACCACTTCATTGAAATGGCCTATACTGAAGTGTACGCAAAGAGCATAACGTCCGCCATTTTAGTAAGCAAAACCCGCCGTTCGCTCTGCCTCTCGCAGTGTAATCAGTGTTTTGGGGGAACAGTATGTGTGATGATACCATAAAAATGTAGAAAATATCTCATCTATCATTTCACAGATTTTTGTTATTTTTCTTTTTAAAATGTTTCTGCACGTTTCTGCCTACTAAAATGGCGCCGTGACATACTATGGTTTTTAGGGTTGAGTGGTCTATCTTGTTCCTCTAGTACCTTTGGCCGTGCCTGCCTTCTCCCCATACCCCTTGATTCCACTAGCCCCCAGAGCTCTATCTAACTCTCTTTTAAATTCATCCAGTGAATTGGCCTCCACTACCTTCTGTGGCAGAGAATTCCACAAATTCACAACTCTCTGGGTGAAAAAGTTTCTTCTCACCTCAGTTTTAAATGGTGAGTCTTTATTCTTAGACTGTGTGGCCCCTGGTTTTGGACTCCCCCAACATTGGGAACATTTTTCCTGCATCTAGCTTGTCCAGTCCTTTTATAATTTTATACGTCTCTGTAAGGTCCCCTCTCATCCTTCTAAACTCCAGTGAATACAAGCCCAGTCGCTCCAATCTTTCCTCACATGACAGTCCCTCCATCCCGGGATTAACCTGGTGAACCTACGCTGCACTGCCTCAATAGCAAGGACGTCCTTCCTCAAATTAGGAGACCAAACTGCACACAATACTACAGATGTTGTTGCTGATCTCAGCTTATTCCTTGCACCATGCCCTCTGGTAAAGATGACCTTCAGTGACCCATTGTCTTTCACTATTGTGCTCAATGAAAAATTTAAGTGAGATGCAATGAACTTCAATCACTGTGCAATGCATAATTTACTGACGTGTTGGTGGAGTGATGGTGTACAGTCAGTAAAGTATAAGCAAATATGAAGTAATTCATTAAACTTTAATGTAATCGTTCATAATAGTTCTTGATCATTTTATAACTTTAGTCTATGAATGAATAGAAACATAGAATATAGGTGCAGGAGGAGGACATTTCGCCCTTCGAGCCAGCACCGCCATTCATTGTGATCATCCACAATCAGTACCCCGTGCCTGCCTTCTCCCCATATCCCTTGATTCCACTATCCCCTAGAGCTCTATCTAACTCTCTTTTAAATGCATTCAGTGATTTGGCCTCCACTGCCCTCTGTGGCAGAGAATTCCACAAATTCACAACTCTGGCCGAAAAAGTTTTTTCTCACCTCAGTTTTAAATGGCCTCCCCTTTATTCTTAGACTGTGTCCCCTGGTTCTGGACTCCCCCAACATTGGGAATATGTTTCCTGTTTCACTTCTAGCAAATTGGACGTCAGATGTGGACCTGGTATTCTAAAAGTGGAGGAACACTTTTCCATAGTCCTCTAGGACTTTTAAAGGAACCTGAGGGGATCCTTTTCATACAAAGGGTGGTGGTGGTGGGTGTTTGGAATGAGCTACTGGAGGAGGTACTTGAGGCTAGTTTATAGATACAGCGCTGAAACAGGCCCTTCGCCTCTCCAGGTCCACACCGACCAGCGATCCCCCACAAACTAACACTATCCTACACACACATTTGGGACAATTTATACATACACCAAGCCAATTAACCTACATACCTGTACGTCTTTGGAGTGTTGGAGGAAACCGAAGATCTCTGAGAAAACCCAAGCAGTCACGTGGAGAACGTACAAACTCCGTACAGACAGCACCCGTAGTCGGGATGGAACCCGGGTCTCTGGCGCTGCAATCGCTGTAAGGCGGCAACTCTATCGCTGCGCCACCGTGACCGCCCAAAGGTAACATTTAAGAACATTCTGGGCAGGTACATGGATATGAAATGTTTGGAGGGATACGGGCCAAATGCAGGCAGTTGGGACTAGTGTAGATGGGACACGTTGGGCGGTGTGGGAGGGTTGGGCTGAAGGGTCTGTTTCCCCACTGTATGTCCATGACTCTATGACATGGACATTATACTGCACTGCTCTACGCTGAACATGACACCAAGTTAAACAAATCTCTGCCTGCATATGATCCATGTCCCTCCATCACGGCACAGTTAGTGCTGGCTGTACGGTGGGAGAGAATGAAATGGGATTAATGTAGCTTTCAAAACACGGGGCCTGGGTGCTCAGCGTGGACACAGGTGAGTTCATAAATTACAGGAGCAGAATAAGGCCATTCGGCCCATCTAGTCTACTCCGCCATTCAATCGTGGCTGATCTATCTCTCCCTCCTAACCCCATTCTCCTGCCTTCTGCCCGTAACCCCTGACACCCACACTAATCAAGAATCTGTCAGTCTCCACCTTAAAAATACAGGTATCCACTGACTTGGCCTCCACAGCTGTCTGTGGCAATTAATTTCCACAGATTCACCACCCTCTGACTAAAGAAATTTCTCCCCATCTCCCTTCTAATTTACGTCCTATTTTGTGGCTGTGCCCTCTGGTCCTAGACTCTCCCACTAGTGGAAACATCCTTTCCACATCCACTCTGTCCAGGTCTTTCACTATTCGGTAAGTTTCACTGAAGTCCCCCCTTGTCCTATGAGTATAACTGTAAACAGGCAGAGTTTAACCACATATCACCATTGCAGTGCATAGTTCTGAGATTTGTCCATGTCAGACACTGTCATGGTGTCATACAGCATGGAAACAGGCCCTTCGGCCCAACGTGTACAAGCCGGCCCATCTCAGTTTAGTTTATTGTCACGTGTACTGAGGTACGGTGAAAATATTTGTTGTTGCGTGCTATCTAGACAGCAGAAAGACAATACACGAGTACAATCCAGCTATATACGGTATATAGATTCACCCATCAACCAAAACATTATGCCCACCTGCCCAATATGCTGTTGGTCCTCCGTGTGCAGCCCCATACGCAGCAGGGTGCGATGCACTGTGTATTGTGACACATTCCTCCCGTGACCACCATTAACATTTTCTGTGACTTGTGCCACAGTCGACCTTCTGTCGGTTCGGACCAGACGGGATAGCCTTCGTTGCCCTCGCGCATCGATGAGCCTTGGGTGCCCAACACCCTGTCTGTCGCCGGTTTGTGGTTTGTCCCTCCTCGGACCACTGTCGGTCGGTACTCACCACTGCTGACCGGGAGCACCCCACAAGCCTTGCCGTTTCAGAGATGCTCTGACCCAGTCGTCTGGCCATAACGATTTGGCCCTTGTCAAAGTCGCTCAGGTCTTTACTCCTGCCCATTTCTCCTGCATCCAACACATCAACTTCAAGAACTGACTGTTCACTTGCTGCCTAATATATCCCACCCCTTGACAGGTGCCATTGTAACAAGACAATCAATGTTATTCACTTCACCTGTCAGTGGTCATAATGTTTTGGTTGATCGGTGTACATGATCAGGGAATAACGTTTAGTGCAAGCTAAAACAGCAAAGTCCGATCAAGAATAGTCCAAGGGTCACCAATGAGGTAGATAGTAGTTCAGCACTGCTCTCTGGTTGTGGTAAGATGGTTCCAATGTGGCCTACCTACACTACTCTCGCCTGCCCATGTTTGGCCCATATCCTGCTCAACCTTTCCTTTTTCATGTTCCTGTCAAGTCTGTCTTTTTAAATGTTGTTTTGGATTTTTAATTTTTTTTTTAGATTTAGAAATACAGCGTGGAAACAGGCCCTTTGGCCCACCAAGTCCGTGCCGCCCAGCGATCCCCGCACACTAACACTATCCTACACACACTAGGGACAATTTTTACATTTACCCAGTCAATTAACCTACATACCTGTACGTCTTTGGAGCGTGGGAGGAAACCGAAGATCTCGGAGAAAACCCACGCAGGTCACGGGGAGAACGTACAAACTCCGTACAGACAGCACCCGTAGTCAGGATGGAACCTGAGTCTCCGGCGCTGCATTCGCTGTAAGGCAGCAACTCTACCGCTGCACCACCGTGCCAGCCTCAACTACCTCCTGTGGCAGCTCAATACGTACACCCACCCCTCAGGTCCCTATTAAACCTTTCCTCCCCTCACCTTAAACCTATGTTTAAGAATAAGGGGTAGGCCATGTAGAACGGAGATGAGGAAAAAAAATTCAGTCAGAGAGTTGTAAATCTGTGGAATTCTCTGCCTCAGAAGGCAGTGGAGGCCAATTCTCTGAATGCATTCAAGAGAGAGCTAGATAGAGCTCTTAAGGATAGCGGAGTCAGGGGGTATGGGGAGAAGGCAGGAACGGGGTACTGATTGAGAATGATCAGCCATGATCACATTGAATGGCGGTGCTGGCTCGAAGGGCCGAATGGCCTCCTCCTGCACCTATTGTCTGTGCTCTGGTTCTCAATTCCCCTGTTCTGGGTACGCTTTGACTACACTGGTGCTTTCTCAGGATGGAAGATGGAGCAGAGCACAGGAACAGGCCCTTCGGTCCACAATGCCTGTGCTGAAAATGACACCAGGATTAACTAACCACATCTGCGTGCTCGTGAGCCTCACAAGTTCTTTAGCCAGAGGCTGGTGAAGCAGTGTATGTGATGTTTTGGTCTGAAGAAGGGTCTCCACCCAAAACATCACCTATTCCTTTTCTCCAGAGATGCTGCCTGACCCGCTGAGTTACTCCAGCACTCTGTGAAACGTCACCTATCCATGTTCCCCACAGATGCTGCCTGACCCGCTGAGTTACTCCAGCACTCTGTGAAACGTCACCTATCCATGTTCTCCACAGATGCTGCCTGACCCACTGAGTTACTCCTGCACTTTGTGTCCATTTTAGCTAATCTTTTCATAGCCACAGAATGATACAGTGTGGAAACGGGCCCTTCAGCCGAACTTGTCCACACCAGCCAATATGTCCCATCTACCCTAGCCCCACCTGCCTGCGTTTGGTCCATATCCCCCCAAATCTGTCTGATTCATGTACCTGTCTAACTGTTTGTTAAACGTTGGGATAGTCCCAGCCGAGATCTTCGGTTTCCTCCCACACTCCAAAGACGTGCAGGTTTGTAGGTTAATTGGCTTGGTGTAAATGTAAAAATTGTCCCTAGTGTGTGTAGGATAGTGTTAGTGTGCGGGGATCGCTGGTCGGCGCGGACACGGTGGGCCGAAGGGGCCTGTTTCCGCGCTGTATCTCTAAACTACACTAAATGTCCAGATTGATCCCCCACCAAATGGAACCCCCTCGTTAATGAGATGATTTGTTTACCTTTGGAAGCCTTGCCTGCTAAACACTGCGACCAAGATTGCAACAGACAAGAACCCAGACCGAACCACAAAGAACGATCTCCCCCACCCCCAGACTGATAAGGAAGCCTGCTTCTCAGCGGAATGTTTCCGCTTTGCTATTCTGACTACATTCTTGGCCATTTTCCCATCGTAATTCTCAGTACAGGTGCTCCTCAGCTTGCGATTGGGTCCCATTCCGAGAAACCCATCACAAACCGAAAATAGCGTAAGTCGAAGTCAAGTCAAGTCAAGTTTATTTGTCACATACACATACACGATGTGCAGTGAAATGAAAGTGGCAATGCCTGCGGGTTGTGCACAAAAACAGAATTACAGTTACAGCATATAAATTAAAGTTAATACAGAGAAGACAAAATTTAGTCCCTGGAGTTATAAAAGTTGACAGTCCCGATGGCCTGTGGGAAGAAACTCCGTCTCATCCTCTCCGTTTTCGCAGCGTGACAGCGGAGACGTTTGCCTGACCGTAGCAGCTGGAACAGTCCGTTACTGGGGTGGCAGGGGTCCCTCATGATCTTGCTTGCTCTGGATCTGCACCTCCTGATGTATAGGTCCTGCAGGGGGGTGAACCATAGTTCCCATGGTGCGTTCTGCCGAACGCACTACTCTCTGCAGGGCCATCCTGTCCTGGGCAGAGCTGTTCCCAAACCAGACTGTAATGTTGCCGGACAGGATGCTCTCTACAGCCCCAGAGTAGAAGCAATGAAGGATCCTCAGAGACACTCTGAATTTCCTCAACTGTCTAAGGTGGTAAAGGCGCTGCCTTGCCTTACCCACCAGTGCGGCAATGTGCGTTGTCCATGTCAGATCCTCTGTGATGTGGACTCCCAGGTATTTAAAACTGCTCACCCTATCCACAGAAGACCCATTTATCTCCAGTGGCGTGTACGTCCTTGGATGTTGAGCCCTTCTAAAGCCCACAATCAGCTCCTTAGTTTTTGTGACATTCAAGAGGAGGCTATTGTCCTGACACCAGATCAGATCAGATCAGTGCGTTTGCAAAGTCGCACTGTCGCAAGTGGAAGCATCGTAAGCCAGGGAGCGCCTAAGTAGGTGAACTCTAGGGTTAACCATACCATGACCTGCTCATCCTCCTTACAGTATTCAAACGTCCCTTCAACAAATACCATCCTCCGTGTGAAAAGGTTGCCTCTCAGGTTCCCATTAAATCTTTCCCCTCTCACCTTAAACCCATGTCCTCTTGTTTTTCATTCCCCTACTCTGGGTCAAAGACTCTGTACATTCACCCTTTTTATTTCCCTCATGACCTTACACACCTCTAATCACAAAATGCTGGAGTAACTCAGCAGGTCAGGCAGCATCTCAGGAGAGAAGGAATGGGTGACGTTTCGGGTCGAGACCCTTCTTCAGACTGATGTCAGGGGGGCGGGACAAAGGAAGGATATAGGTGGAGACAGGTGGATCTAGTCTGAAGAAGGGTCTCGACCCGAAACGTCGCCCATTCCTTCTCTCCTGAGATGCTGCCGGACCTGCTGAGTTACTCCAGCATTTTGTGAATAAATACCTTCGATTTGTACCAGCATCTGCAGTTATTTTCTTACACACCTCTAAGATCATCCCTCACCCTCCTGCGCTCCAAGCAATAAAGTACTAGTCTGCTCAATCTCTTCCTATAGCTCGGGGCCTTAAGTCCTGGCAACAGCTATGTCAATTCTCTCTGCACCCTTTCCAGCTTGACAACAGCCTTCCTATTACAGGGCTACCAGAACTGAACATAATACTCGAAATGCCCCCACACCAACGTCAAAATAACCGATCAGCCAAAACATTATGACCACTGACAGGTGAAGTGAACAACATTGATTGTCTTGTTACAATGGCACCTGTCAAGGGGTGGGATATATTAGGCAGCAAGTGAACAGTCAGTTCTTGAAGTTGATGTGTTGGATGCAGGAGAAATGGGCAGGAGTAAAGACCTGAGCGACTTTGACAAGGGCCAAATTGTTATGGCCAGACGACTGGGTCAGAACATCTGTGAAACGGCAAGGCTTGTGGAGTGCTCCCGGTCAGCAGTGGTGAGTACCGACCGACAGTGGTCCGAGGAGGGACAAACCACAAACCGGCGACAGACAGGGTGTTAGGCGCCCAAGGCTCATCGATGCGCGAGGGCAACGAAGGCTATCCCGTCTGGTCCGAACCGACAGACGGTCGACTGTGGCACAAGTCACAGAAAATGTTAATGGTGGTCACGGGAGGAATGTGTCACAATACACAGTGCATCGCACCCTGCTGGGTATGGGACTGCACACGGAGGACCAACAGCATATTAGGCAGGTGGGCGTAATGTTTTGGCTGATCAGGTCATAATGTTTTGGCTGATCGGTGTAATATTCCATCAGATTATGATCAGTGTTCCCCAATGATTGTGTCATCAATTAATCCTTTCTCAATGCACAATGCTGAATCTAAAATAGACTTTTCCCTTATTTATCGCTCAAGAGCTAATCTAAAAAACCCTTTGCTCTGTGCCTGATGAATACACCCTGAACACAAGGTGGTCAATAAATCAATTATTCATTATGCACTTTACACAGAATAGATTTGGAAAAACAATGGAGGCTGTGAATAACATTACAAAGTGGGACCTGACTAACGATTTGCTTTTATCTTGATTTGAACATAAATAGTTAGTTATCTGTGCAGGACAATTGCTGTGGGCTTTATAGGGAAATCCCACGTTTAAGAGTTTAAATGAAATCAGGTGTCAGGGTGATTCCAATCTCTGAATGATCAATCTTTCATCGCTGTTTAAAGAGGGGAGGAGAGGCAAAGCTTGTCTTCTCTCCTTTCCTCTGCTGTTTGCAGGATCCGGTCTGGTTAGTAGAAAGTGTTTTTGATCTTGTATCAGATGGATGTCTTTATTTTAGGGTTAAGGTTAGGGTTAGGTGAGGCTCTCACTAGGGTCTCTTCTACATCCCGCAGCTCCGCTCTTGCTCCCCCTCCCCCCATTCGTAACAAGGACAGAATCCCCCTCGTTCTCACCTTCCACCCCACCAGCCAGCGTATCCAACAAATCATCCGCCAACTTTTCCGTCACCTACAACGGGACCCCACCACTGGCCATATCTTCCCATCCCCTCCCCTCTCTGCGTTCCCTCCGTAACTCCCTGGTCCACTCGTCCCTTCCTATCCAAACTACCCCATCCCCGGGCACTTTCCCCTGCAACCGCACGAGATGCAACACCTGTCCCTTTACCTCCCCCCTCAACTCCATCCAAGGACCCAAACAGTCTTTCCAGGTGAGGCAGAAGTTCACCTGCACCTCCTTCAACCTCATCTATTGTATCCGCTGTTCCAGATGTCCACTTCTCTACATCGGCGAGACCAAACGCAGGCTTGGCGATCGTTTTGCTAAACACCTTCGCTCAGTCCACCTTAACCAACCTGATCTCCCGGTGGCTCAGCACTTCAATTCCCCCTCCCACTCCCAATCTGACCTTTCTGTCCTGGGCCTCCTCCATTGTCAGAGTGAGGCCCAGCGCAAATTGGAGGAACAGCACCTCATATTTCGCTTGGGCAGCTTACACCCCAGCGGTATGAACATTGACTTCTCTAACCTCAGATAGTTCCTCTGTCCCTCTCTTTCCCCTCCCCCTTCCCAGTTCTCCCACCAGTCTTCCTGTCTCCTACCACATCCTATCTTTATCCCGCCCCCTCCCCTGACATCAGTCTGAAGAAGGGTTTCGACCCAAAACATCACCCATTCCTTCTCTCTGAGATGCTGCCTGACCCGCTGAGTTACTCCAGCATTTTGTGTCTACCACCGTTTAGTTTAGTTTAGAGATACAGCACGGAAACTATCCCACCGGGTCCACACCGACTGCCAATCCCCGCACACTAACACTATCCTACACACCACACACCACGGACCATTTACACATCCACCAAGCCAATTAGCCTCCAAACCTATATGTCCCTCCAGAGCCAGCACATCCTTCCTCAGATATGGGGCCCAAATTTGCTCACAGTACTCCAAACGCGGCCTGACCAACCAGCGCCTTATAGAGCCTCAGCATTACAAGCCACTAGGTCTTTGGAGTGTGGGAGAAAACCAGAGGAAAACCCACGCGGTCACGGGGAGAAGGTACAAACTCCGTACAGACAGCACCCGTAGTCGGGATCGGAGGCAATGTGTGTGGTAGCAACTCTACTGCTGCGCCACAGTGCGGCCCTCATTTACTCTGGTACACTTGACAATAATAAGCCAATACCAGTGTTGCCATCAATAGTCTGCCTTCATTCCCCAAATACGATCGCTCGGTGGCAATGTGGCGGAGTTTGTACCTTTTCGTATAAGATTATTAAGGGGTTGGACACGTTAGAGGCAGGAAACATGTTCCCAATGTTGGGGGAGTCCAGAACCAGGGGCCACAGTTTAAGAATAAGGGGTAGGCCATTTAGATCGGAGATGAGGAAAAACTTTTTCAGTCAGAGAGTTGTGAATCTGTGGAATTCTCTGCCTCAGAAGGCAGTGGAGGCCAATTCTCTGAATGCATTCAAGAGAGAGCTAGATAGAGCTCTTAAGGATAGCGGAGTCAGGGGGTATTGGGAGAAGGCAGGAACGGGGTACTGATTGAGAATGATCAGCCATGATCACATTGAATGGTGGTGCTGGCTCGAAGGGCCGAATGGCCTCCTCCTGCACCTATTGTCTATTGTCTTTTCCCCGTGACTTCGTGGGTTTTCTCCGGGTGCTCCGGTTTCCTCCCACATTCCAAAGACATGCAGGTTTGTAGGTTAATAAGCTCCAGTAAAAATTGTAAATTGTCCCTGGTGTGTGTGTAGGATGGTGCTTGTGTGCGGGGACCACTGGCTGGCATGGACTCGGTGGGCCGAAGGGCCTGTTTCCGTGCTGTATCTCTAAACTAAACTAAGGGGAGGGGGGAGGGTGCTGCACCAATGCAGGAGAGGTTTGGGGCCCAACTTGGTCTAGTCTCCTTTAAACTTTTCCCCTCTCATGTTAAAGCTGTGTCTTCAAAAATTATCTGTAGATAGAGAATATATTAACTATGGTACAAATTAGAATTTGATTTTGTAATCCACCAATCCCAATTAAAATGGTAGTTTAATCTCCAACTATTTTAAACATCATAATAATCATAATCATGCTTTATTAGCCAAGTATGTTTTGCAACACACGAGGATTTTTATTTGCCGTACAGTCATACCAATAAAAAGCAACAGGACACAAAATACATTTCAACATGAGCATCCCCCACACTGACTCCTCCTCCACATTCCTCACTGTGATGGAAGGTGAAAAAAACGTTCAATCTCTCCCCTTCTTTCTGATTGTTAGCTCTGGATTGTTTTCTTAAAGGGCTTAATATTTTATTACATTGGCTACGTTGGCAGAAGAAGAGAAGATTGTGGTTTTTATCACAGTATAAAGTTAACAAAAATGAGTGGGATTCAGAGAGCTGAGAATAGTTGCAGAGCATTTTTATATTCAAAGTTGATGGCACAAGTTAGTTAAAGAAGACGTCAATGTGGTTTTATTAAAATAAGCAAAGTCGTTATTGGACAGGTTACCAAATATTTTAACCAGCTATAATTAAAATCATAAGAAAATGTAGATTACATTTCTGGGAATGTTTCAGAAAATCCCTTTTAAGGAGTTGACTTTTCTTGGGAGAATATTGGCCTGGGGATGTTGCCAGGACTTGAGGGCCAGACCTACAGGCAGAGGTTGGCTAGGGTTGCCAACTGTCCCTATTAGCCGAGACATCCCGTATTATGGGCTAAATTGGTTTGACCCGTACGGGACCGCCCTTGTCCCATATTAGGCCTGGAAGGTGCTGTAGGCCTGGGCACTGTAGGCCCGGGCACTGTAGGCCCGGACAGTGTAGGCCCGGACACTGTAGGTCATAGAAACATAGAAAATAGGTGCAGGAGGAGGCCATTCGGCCCTTCGAGCCAGCACCGCCACTCATTGTGATCAAGGCTGATCATCCACAATCAGTAACCCGTGCCTGCCTTCTCCACATATCCTTTGATTCCACTAGCCCCTAGAGCTCTATCCACCTCTCTCTTAAATCCATCCAGTGATTTGGCCTCCACTGCTGTCTGTGGCAGAGAATTCCACAAATTCACAACTCTCTGGGTGAAAAAGTTTCCTTCCCACCTCAGTTTTAAATGGCCTCCCCTTTATTCTTAGACTATGGCCCCTGGTTCTGGACTCCCCCAACACTGGGGACATGTTTCCTACATCTAGCTTGTCCACTCCTTTTATAATTTTATATGTCTCTATAAGATCCCCTCTCATCCTTCTAAACTCAAGTGAATACAAGCCTAGTCTTTTCAATCTTTCCTCATATGACAGTCCCGCCATCCCAGGGATCAATCTCGTGAACCTACGCTGCACTGCCTCAATTACAAGGATGTCCTTCCTCAAATTAGGAGACCAAAACTGTACACAATACTCCAGATGTGGTCTTACCAGGGCCCTATACAACTGCAGAAGAACTTCTTTACTCCTATACTGCAATCCTCTCGTTATGAAGACCAACATGCCATTAGCTTTCTTCACTGCCTGCTGTACCTGCATGCCAACCTTTAGTGACTGGTGTACAAGGACACCCAGGTCTCGCTGCACTTCCCCCTTACCTAACCTAACACCATTGAGATAATAATCTGCCTCCTTTGCCGCCAAAGTGGATAACCTCACATTTATCTATATTATAAAGATGCCATGCATCTGCCCACTCACTCAACCTGTCCAGGTCATCCTGCAACCTCCTAACATCCTCTTCACAGTTCACACTGCCACCTAGCTTTGTGTCATCCGCAAACTTGCTAGTGTTGCTTCTAATTCCCTCTTCCAAATCATTAATAAATATGGTAAACAGTTGAGGCCCCAGCACCGAGCCTTGCGGCACTCCACTCGCCACTGCCTGCCATTCTGGGGCATCTTGAATGACATGGGCAGGTGGGCCGAAGGGCCTGTTTCTGTGCACTATGACTATCACCACAATGTGCAGGAATGAACTGCAGATGCTGGTTGAAGCCGAAGATAGACACAATCAGCTGGAGTAACTCAGTGGCTCAGAAAGCATCTCTGGAGAAAAGCAATAGATGACATTTCCAGTCGAGACCCTTCTTCAGAGCCTGGAATGGTATTAGTATTGACCATAGGTTTAAGGTGAGACTCTGGGGTATGGGACTTTATATGTCACATGTAACGAGGTACAGTGAAATTCATTTTTGTGTACAGTCAGTATAAGTATCACTATAAACAAGCACCTCGACACATCTTAGATAAGCATCTCAGATACAGTACAAGTTACACCGATCAGTCAAAACATTATGACCACTGACAGGCGAAGTGAATAACATTGATTATCTTGTTACAATGGCACCTGTCAAGGGGTGGGATATATTAGGCAGCAAGTGAACAGTCAGTTCTTGAAGTTGATGTGTTGGATGCAGGAGAAATGGGCAGGAGTAAAGACCTGAGCGACTTTGACAAGGGCCAAATTGTTCTGGCCAGACGACTGTGTCAGAGCATCTCTGAAACGGCAAGGCTTGTGGGGTGCTCCCGGTCAGCAGTGGTGAGTACCTACCGACAGTGGTCCGAGGAGGGACAAACCACAAACCGGCGACAGACAGGGTATTGGGCGCCCAAGGCTCATCGATGCGCGAGGGCAACGAAGGCTATCCCGTCTGGTCCGAACCGACAGAAGGTCGACTGTGGCACAAGTCACAGAAAATGTTAATGGTGGTCACGGGAGGAATGTGTCACAATACACAGTGCATCGCACCCTGCTGCGTATGGGGCTGCACACGGAGGGCCAACAGCATATTAGGCAGGTGGGCATAATGTTTTGGCTGATCGGTGTATAGCAGCAGTGCACTGAGACAGTACACAGGTCACCATATGCTCGGACCGTATCTGGGGAAGGATGTGCTGGCTGTGGAGAGGGTCCAGAGGAGGTTTACGAGAATGATCCCAGGAATGAGTGGGTTAACATATGATGAGTGTTTGACAGCACTGGGCCTGTGCTCGCTGGAGTTTAGAAAGATGAGGGGGGACACTGAAACTTACTGAATAGTGAGTGACTTCCTGCACTGACTAGCGATCACCGCACTGACTAGCGATCACCCCGCACACTAGCACTATCGTACACGCACTAGAGACGATTTACAATTTAACCAAAGCCGATTAACCTACAAACCTGCACGTCTTTGGAGTGTGGGAGGAAACCGAAGATCCGGGAGAAAACCCACGCAGGTCACGGGGAGAACGTACAAACTCCGTACAGACAGCACCCGTAGTCAGGATGGAACCCGGGTCTCTGGCGCTGTGAGGCAGCAACTCTACTCTTTCCGCTGACTGGTTAGCACGCATCAAAAAGCTTTTCTCGGTATCTCGGTACACGTGACAATAAAAAACTAAATAAATTGAAGGTGGCGCAGCGGTAGAGTTGCTGCCTCACAGCGCCGGAGACCCGGGTTCCATCCCGACTACGGGCGCCGTCTGTACGGAGTTTGTACGTTCTCCCCGTGACCTGCGCGGGTTTTCTCCGAGATCTTCGGTTTCCTCCCACACTCCAAAGACGTGCAGGTTTGTAGGTTAATTGGCTTGGTATAAATGTAAATTGTCCCGAGTGTGTGTAGGATAGTGTTAGTGTGCGGGGATCACTAGTCGGCACGGACCTGGTGGGCCGAAGGGCCTGTTTCCGCGCTTTATCTCTAAACTAAACTGCACTAAACTATCCATCCATGTGAGCGTAATGTGCTGAGAGGAAAAAGCTTGTGTGATTGCCCCTGTGTGGGTGAGAGAGAGACAGGCAGCGCAGGCTGACAGAAACCTTGCCTCAGTCTCCACTGTAATTGGGCAGAGCATTAACCCAGCTGTCAGTCCAGTTTGATGGTCACATCTCCCAGCCGCCCGCAGAAGGTTTCCAGTGAAAACTCCTTGCAATTGCCCACGGTCTCTGGTCCTTCAGCCACTGTGCCGCCATGCATGAATGCTGGAACCCAAACATCGTCATGCGCTCCTCTGCAGTGCGTGATGAAGCGTTACTTGAATCAGCAGCTAGCACCGTCCGGGAGTGTGGCTGTTACTGAGTGAAGTCCTTGCTCAAACAACTTCCAGTTTAGAGGCCACTTACAGCGAATGCAGCGCCGGAGACCCGGGTTCCATCCTGACTACGGGTGCTGTCTGTACGGAGTTTGTACATTCTCCTCGTGACCTGCGTGGGTTTTCTCCGAGATCTTCGGTTTCCTCCCACACTCGTGCAGGTTTGTAGGTTAATTGACTGGGTAAATGTACAAATTGTCCCTAGTGGGTGTAGGATAGTGTTAGTGTGCGGGGATCGCTGGGCGGCATGGACCTGATGGGCCGAAGGGCCTGTTTCCGTGCTGTATCTCTAATTCTAAAAAAAAAATCTAGAACTGAGGTGAGAAAAAAACTTTCTCACCCAGAGTTATGAATTTGTGGAATTCTCTGCCACAGAGGGAAGAGGAGGCTGATTCACTGGATGGATTTAAGAGAGAGTTAGATAGAGCTCTAGGGACTAGCCGAATCAAGGGATATGGGGAGAAGGCAGGCACGGGTTACTGATTGTGGATGATCAGCCATGATCGCATTGAACGGCGGTGCTGGCTCGAAGGGCCGAATGGCCTCCTCCTGCACCTATTTTCTATGTTTCTATGTTTACAGATACAGCATGGAAACAGGCCCTTATCATGTATCTACACAGTGAATGGCTCGATTGTAATCATGTGTTGTCTTTCTGCTGACTGGGTAGCGCGCAACAAAAGCTTTTCACTGCACAGGTGACAATAAACTAAACTGAACTTTGACCAGTGATCATCCGTTCACCCAAGTTCTATGTCACAATCAATCACAATCACACTTCATTAGTCAAGTATGTTTTGCAACATACGAGGAATTTCATTTGCCGTACAGTCATACCAATAAATAGCAACAGGACACACAAAATGCATTTTAACATGAACATCCCCCACAGTGACTCCTCCACATTCCTCACTGTGATGGAAGGCGAAAAACAGTTCAATCTCTCCCCTTCTTTGTCCTCCCGCGGTCGGGGGCCTCGAGCCTTCCGTTGATGGGACGATCAAGCTCCTGCATCAGGGGGTTCTCAGCTCCCCATGCCGGGCGATCTGACCTGGGTCGGGGCTATTCAAAACCTTCTGCGGCTTGGAGCTTCCCAACATCGGTGTCTACCCGAGACTGCAAACTCCTCGTTGTTGAAGTCCGCAGGCCGCGGTTGGAGCGTTGATCCCAGGCAAGGGGATCGCAGACTCCGATGGTAAGTCCACGCCCCGCGGTGGGGCTCACAGTAAGTCCCAGGCAAGGCCGCCAGCTCCACGATGTTAGGCCGCAGAGCGACCAGAGATACGATCCGGAAAACAATCGCATCTCCGGCAAGGTAGGAGATTGAAAAACAGTTTCCCCCGACCACCCCCCTCATAAAACAAACCAGAGAGCATCAACACAAACTTTTAAAACATTCCAAAAATAACAAAAGAAGTTTGAAGACGACAGACTGTACCGGCCATTCACCATTAAAAAAATAAAGCACCAGGTTAACCCACTTTCTCATCCACTCCCTGCACATTAGGGGCAAAGCAACCTACAAACCCACTCGTCTTTGGGATGTGGGAGGAAACCGCAGCACGCGGTCTCAGGGAGAACGTACAAACTCTGTACCGACAACACCCGTAGTCAGGATCAAACCCAGGTCTTTACCTTGCACTGAACATTGTTCACGTTATTCCCTTTATCATGCATCTGTACACTGTGGACGGCTCGATTGTAATCGTGTATTGTCTTTCCGCTGACTGGTTAGCACGCAACAAAAGCTTTTCACTGTACCTCGGTACACGTGACAATAAACTAAACTCAAACTGAATTAAACACGACCTGCCGCACTACTGTGCTGCCCTAAGTAGACAATAGACAATAGGTGCAGGAGGAGGCCATTCGGCCCTTCGAGCCAGCACCGCCATTCAATGTGATCATGGCTGATCATTCTCAATCAGTATCCCGTTCCTGCCTTCTCCCCATACCCCCTGACTCCGCTATCCTTAAGAGCTCTATCTAACTCTTTCTTGAATGCATTCAGAGAATTGGCCTCCACTGCCTTCTGAGGCAGAGAATTCCACAGATTCACAACTCTCTGACTGAAAAAGTTTTTCCTCATCTCAGTTCTAAATGGCCTACCCCTTATTCTTAAACTGTGGCCCCTTGTTCTGGACTCCCCCAACATTGGGAACATGTTTCCTGCCTCTAACGTGTCCAACCCCTTAATAATCTTATACGTTACGATAAGATCCCCTCTCATCCTTCTAAGTAGTAGGGTTTGAACGGATAATTCTGGAATGGTGATCCAGAACTCGAGCTAGTACTAATAACAACCACTACACCACCAGATGTTGCTAAGACTCGAGGGCCTGAGCTACAGGGAGAGGTTGGGCAGGCTAGAACTTAATTCCTTGGACCGCAGGAGGATGAGCGGTGATCTTATTGAGGTGTGCAGTCAGTGGTGGGTGTATGGAACGAACTGCCGGAGGAGGCAGTTGAGGCAGGGACTATCACAACGTTTAAGAAACATTTAGACAGGTACATGGATTGGATATGTTTGGAAGGATATGGGCCAAACACGGGCAAGTGGGACTAGTGTAGATGGACATGTTGGCCGGTAGACACAAAATGGTGGAGTAACTCAGCGGGTCAGGCAGCATCTCTGGAGGGAAGGAATGGGTGACGTTTCGGGTCGAGACCCTTCTTCAGACTGATGTCAGTGGAGGGGGCGAGACAAGGATAGGATGTAGTCGGAGACAGGAAGACTAGTGGAAGAACTGGGAAGGGGGAGGGGATAGACACTTATACTAACTTCAGATAGGCCCTGCTCCCCCTCTCTATGCAAACCTGGACTTGAAGGGTACAAGATGACACTGGAAACATGGTGACTCTTGTGTACTGCCTCCGTGACGTTTATTATTCTTGCACTACAATTAGGGTTGCCAACTTCCTCACTCTAATATAAGAGACAAAAAGTGATGTCAGTGCCCCACGTGACCTCACCCAGCCAGCGGCCACGTGCTCCCACTCCACCAATGGCGGCTGCCCAGACCGGGAGGCGGGTTGCTATGCAACCTCTATCAGGTGGCTCCCGGGCCTACAGTGCCCGGGCCTACAGTGTCTGGGCCTACAGTGCGCGGGCCTACAGTGCGTGGGCCTACAGTGCGCGGGCCTACAGTGAACGGGCCTACAATGCCCGGGTCTACAGTGCGCGGGCCTACAGTGTCCGGGCCTACAGTGCCCGGGCCTACAGTGCGCCCCAGGCCTAATACGGGACAAGGGCGGTCCCGTTTGGGACAAACCAATTTAGCCCAAAATACGGGATGTCCCGGCTAATACGAGACAGTTGGCAACCTACCACAATCCTAGTACTTATGCAGTTATCTATCTTTGTGCTTATGTATAATATAATTTTACCGGGACCACATCACCACAAGAGGAATTAGTTCAGAGATACAGCGTGGAAACAGGCCCTTTCGGCCCACCGGGTCCGCACCGCCCAGCGAACCCCGCACATTAACACTATCTTAAACACACCAGGGACAATTTTTACATTTACCAAGCCAATTAACCTACAAACCTGCACGTCTTTGGAGTGTGGGAGGAAACCCACGCAGGTCACGGGGAGAACGTACAAACTCCGTACAGACGGCGCCCGTAGTCGGGATGGAACCCGGGTCTCCGGCGCTGCATTCACTGTAAGGCGGACATCTACCGCTGCGCCACCGTGACCGCCACCGTACAATTCTGTGGTCGTCAGTCCTGGAGCTAAGGGGAGTGAATGTGAAGCATTTGTCTTCCACGTGTCATTGAGAGTAACACCCCTGAGGTGAAGCAGATGGAGCTGGGTGAATAATGAAGCAATTTCACTGAAGGACAGGTTTGTGGAACTGTGAGTATCCATCAACAATTTAACACTGCTGTAATCCCATGCCCTCTGGCCCAATGTGCTGCAATCACAGAATAGGTTTAAGGTGAAGTTTAGTGTAGTTTAGTTTAGAGTTACAGCGCGGTAACAGGCCCTTCGGCCCACCGGGTCAGCACCGCCCAGCGATCCCCGCACACTAACACCATCCTACACCCACTAGGCACAATTTTTACATTTACCAAGCCAATTAACCTACAAACCTGCACATCTTTGGAGTGTGGGAGGAAACCGAAGATCTCGGAGAAAACCCACGCAGGTCACGGGCAGTGCAGTACTGAAACAGGCCCTTCGGCCCACTGAGTCCACGCTGAACTTCGATCACCCGTTCACACTAGTTCTACGTTATCCCACTTTCTCATCCACTCCACTCTAGGGCAACGTTACAGATGCCATTTGACCTACAAACCCGCACGTCTTTGGGATGTGGGAGGAAACCGGAGCACCCGGAGGAAACCCACGTGGTTACAGGGAGATCGAGCAAACTGTACACAGACAGCACGGGATGGGACCCGAGTCTCTGGCGCTATGAGGCAGCAGCTCTACTCGCTGCGCCACCGTGCCGTGCAAGTACGGCTCACAACCCTCTAAACCTTTCCCATCCATGTAACAGTTCAAATGTCTTTTAAATGGTTTAGAAGGATATGGGCCAAATGTAAGCAGGTGGGAGCAGTGTAGTTGGGGCATCTTGGTCAGCAGGGGCATGTTTGCCTGAAAGGCATATTTCTGTGCTGTATGACTATGACCAAAAGGCATACTTGTATCTACATGTCATAGAGCAGCACAGTACAGAAACAGGACATTCAGTCCATCTGGTCCAAGTTGCCCATAGCAAGAGGATTTGACTACAGGAGTGAAGAGGTCCTTCTGCAGTTGTACAGGGCCCTAGTGAGACCGCACCTGAAGTATTGTGTGCAGTTTTGGTCTCCTAATTTGAGGAAGGATGTCCTTGCTATTGAGGCAGTGCAGCATAGGTTCACCAGGTTAATCCCCGGGATGGCGGGACTGTCACATGAGGAAAGATTGGAAAGACTGGGCTTGTATTCACTGGAGTTTAGAAGGATGAGAGGGGACCTTACAGAAACGTATAAAATTATAAAAGGACTGGACAAGCTAGATGCAGGAAAAATGTTCCCAATGTTGGGGGAGTCCAGAAACAGAGGCCACAGTCTAAGAATAAAGGGGAGGCCGTTTAAAACTGAGGTGAGAAGGAAACTTTTTCACCCAGAGAGTTGTGAATTTGTGGAATTCTCTGCCACAGAGGGCAGTGGAGGCCAATTCACTGGATGAATTTAAAAGAGAGTTAGATAGAGCTCTAGAGGCTAGTGGGATCAAGGGATATGGGGAGAAGGCAGGCACGGGTTACTGATTGTGGATGATCAGCCATGATCACAGTGAATGGCGGTGCTGGCTCGAAGGGCCAAATTGTAACTGCTTCCACAGTCTCCTCTGGCTCGTTTCAGATACGGACTACCTTCTGAGTGAATAAGTTGCCCCTGAGGTCTTTCTTAAATCTCTCCCCTCTCACCTTAAGCCTGTGCTTTAAGGTTCAGTGCAGTTTAGTTTATTGTCACGTGTACTGAGGTACAGTGAAAAGCTTTTGACGTGTGC
This sequence comes from Rhinoraja longicauda, assembly GCF_053455715.1. Classification (NCBI taxonomy): domain Eukaryota; kingdom Metazoa; phylum Chordata; class Chondrichthyes; order Rajiformes; family Arhynchobatidae; genus Rhinoraja; species Rhinoraja longicauda. Next base: position 86,958,703 of record NC_135957.1, on the reverse strand, counting down.
TAACCTTTCTAGAGGGATATGGGCCAAACGAGGGTAAATGGAACTAGCTTGGATGTGGCACCTTGGGTCGGCATGGACGAGTTGGGACGAAGGGCCTGTTTCCGTGCTGAATGACTATAACTGTGCAGCATTAAGTGAAGACAAATGACTATCAGACAGCCCACAGAGGGTTGAAGGTGACTGAATTTATAAAATAGTAAAGGTCAGTCTGAAGCAGTCCCTGACAATGGGAAGATTTATACGAGTTAATTCGTTAGAAATGGCTGTTGTCAGCATTCAATGTACTTTAGCTTCTCCAGATCAGGTGATAGAAACATAGAAACATAGGAAATAGGTGCAGGAGGAGGCCATTCGGCCCTTCAAGCCAGCACTGCCATTCATTGTGATCATGGCTGATCATCCACAATCAGTAACCCGTGCCTGCCTTCTCCCCATATCCCTTGAAACAGGCCCTTCGGCCCACCGAGTCCATGCCGCCCAGCGATCCCCGCACACTAACACTATCCTGCACACACTAGGGACAATTTACAATTTTATTGAAGGCAATGAACCTGCAAACCTGTACGTCTTTGGAGTGCGGGAGGAGACCGAAGATCTCGGAGAAAACCCACGCAGGTCACGGGGAGAAGGTACAAACTCCGTACAGACAGCACCCGTAGTCAGGATGGAACCCTGGTCTCAGGCGCTGTGAGGCAGCAACTCTACCGCTGCACCATCCAGGTCTGTGCTGGATCTTTCCTCCCCCCTCCGTCCTCAGGCAGCCTCTCGATTCTTGCTGTTAACTGACATCTTTTGCCTCCACAGATGCTGCTCGACCCGCTGAGTTCCTCCAGTGTTCTATCTGTTGAACCACACAGGTAGGACTGGAGTAGGGTCGCCAATTGTCCCGTATTAGCCGGGACATCCCGTATTTTGGGCTAAATTGGTTTGTCCTGTATTTGACCGCCCTTCTCCCGTATTAGGCCTGGTGAGGGCGCTGTAGGCCCGGAAAGTGTAGGCCCGGACACTGTAGGTCCGGACACTATAGGCCCCGACGCTGTAGGCCCGGACACTGTAGGCCCGGACACTGTAGGCCCGGACACTGTAGGCCCGGTCACTGCAGGCCTGGACACTGGAGGCCCCGATGCTGTAGGCCCGGACGCTGTAGGCCCGGAAACTGTAGGCCCGGACACTGTAGGTCAGGACACTGTAAGCCCTGACACTGTAGGCCCGGACACTGTAAGCCCTGACACTGTAGGCCCGGACACTGTAGGCCCGGACACTGTAGGCCCGGACACTGTAGGCCCGGACACTGTAGGCCCGGTCTCTGTAGGCCCGGACACTGTAGGCCCGGACACTGTAGGCCCCGACGCTGTAGGCTCTGAAGTTGTAGGCCCTGATGCTGTAGGCCCGGACACTGTAGGCCCGGACACTGTAGGCTTTGACGCTGTAGGTCCCGACAGTGCCGACACTTTAGGTCTCCGACATTTTGGCTCTGGACAGTGTAGGCCCGGGTGCCGCCTAACGGAGGTCGCGTAACAACGTGCCTCCCGGCCCGGGCTGCCGCCAATGGTGGAGCGGGAGCACGTGGCCGCTGGCTGGGTGAGGTCACGTGGGGCGCGGGGCGGTGACGTCACCTTGTCCCATATTCGGGAGTGAGGAAGTTGGCAACCCCTAGACTGGAGTCACATATAAAAGCCCTCTCCCCCCCTCCCCTTCCACCCATATCCCTCCCTCCATCTTTACATTTCACTCCTCTTCTCTCTGTATCTGACTCTCTTTTGTCTCCTTTTCCACTCCTGCCTTTGTCACTTACTCCACCCATCTGACACTCACCCCCCCTCACCTGTATCCACCCATCACTCTCCAGGCTTTGTCCCAACACACCTCCAGCTCTCTTTTCACATTTTCACAATCACAATCATACTTTATTATCCAAGTATGTTTTGCAACATACGATGAATTTCATTTGCCGTACAGTCATACCAATAAAAGGCAACAGGACACACAAAATACATGTTAACATGAACATCCCCCACAGTGACTCCTCCACATTCCTCACTGTGATGGAAGGCCAACAAAAGTTCAATCTCTCCCCTTCTTTGTCCTCCAGCGGTCGGGGGCCTCGAACCTTCCGTTGACGGGGCGAACTTGACTCCCGGCCTTCCTCGTCAGGGCGATTGAACTCCTGCATCGTGGAGGGGGGGGAGGGATCTCAGCAAAGGAGCAAAGAGGTCCTTCTGCAGTTGTATAGGGCCCTAGTGAGACCGCACCTGGAGAACTGTGTGCAGTTTTGGTCTCCAAATTTGAGGAAGGATATTCTTGCTATTGAGGGCGTGCAGCGTAGGTTTACTAGGTTAATTCCCAGAATGGCGGGACTGTCATATGTTGAAAGACTGGAGCGACTAGGCTTGTATACACTGGAATTTAGAAGGATGAGAGGAGATCTTATCGAAACGTATAAGATTATTAAGGGGTTGGACACGTTAGAGGCAGGAAACATGTTCCCAATGTTGGGGGTGTCCAGAACAAGGGGCCACAGTTTAAGAATAAGGGGTAGGCCATTTAGAACCGAGATGAGCAAAAACTTTTTCAGTCAGAGAGTTGTGAATCTGTGGAATTCTCTGCCTCAGAAGGCAGTGGAGGCCAAGTCTCTGAATGCATTCAAGAGAGAACTAGATAGAGCTCTTAAGGATAGCGGAGTCAGGGGGTATGGGGAGAAGGCAGGAACGGGGTACTGATTGAGAATGATCAGCCATGATCACATTGAATGGCAGTGCTGGCTCGAAGGGCCGAATGGCCTCCTCCTGCACCTATTGTCTATTGCCTATTGCCTATTGCCAAACCCGCGCAGGTGGGGGCCAGTCGACCCTCGTGTGGCTTGGAGCTCAACCCGAGAATGTGAGCTCCTTGATGTTAAGTCTGCAGGCCACCTCGATCCCAGCTTTCTACCCCCCCTACTCCATCAGTGTGAAGAAGGGTCCCAACCTGAAACGATGTCCCTCCACGGATGCTGCCTGACCCGCTGAGTACCTCCAGCACGTTGTTGGTTGCAACCTTCCTACTAATGCTTCTAACTCTTCTTAATAGAGAGTCCAGAGAGTCCTTTTGTCATATTTCACAAAATGGAACTTTAAATTCTTACAAACGTCAGCACACAGAATTAATTATAGTCATATCATTTATTCCGTGCATATAATTATTGATACTCTGTGCATCTACCCGATCTATTCCTCTCATGATTTTGTACACCTCTATAAGATCTCCCCTCATCCTCCTGCGCTCCATGGAATAGAGACCCAGCCTGCCCAACCTCTCCCTGTAGCTCACACCCTCTAGTCCTGGCAACATCCTCGTAAATCTTCTCTGCATCCTTTCCAGCTTTTAAGATCGGGTAGATGCACAGAGTCTCTTGCCCAGAGTAGGGGAATCGAGGACCAGAGGACATGGGTTTAAGGAAAAGGGGAAAAGATTTAATAGGAATCTGAGGGGTACAATTTTCACACAGAGGGTGGTGGGTGTATGGAACAAGCTGCCAGAGGAGGTAGTTGAGGCCAGGACTATCCCAACATTTAAGAAACAGTTGGACAGGTACATGGATAGGACAAGTTTGGAGGAATATGGACCAAGCGCGGGCAGGTGGGACTAGTGTAGCTGGGACATTGTTGGTCGGTGTGGGCAAGTTGGGCTGAAGGGCCTGTTTCCACACTGTATCACTCTCTGACTCTATGAGTCTATGACTAGTGTAGCTGGGACAATGTTGGTCGGTGTGGGCAAGTTGGGCTGAAGGGCCTGTTTCCACACTGTATCACTCTCTGACTCTATGCCCCGACTATCAGTGTAAAGCATTAATTTTGTGTTGACAATTCCATCAACTATTAAAAAGGTGATATTAACTTTCGTGTGGTAATTTGTCAGTGGTGATCAGTAAGAGTGATAGTGGAAGGGATTTGAAATATTGTCATATCTAGTTACTTAAATTGATTGCTTCCACACCCAATTAATTAACTCAATTGGTTTCTGTTGTCTGTTAGTAATAGATCATCATGTCCAAGCCTTGTAAACAATCAGGCATCTTAATATGTTAGTTGGAGTAATTACTCTATGGGCAGTATGATTTGTGCTTTCGATATGCTGTTTAGTTTAGTTTACACAAACAGCAGGGAAACTCATTGGGTCCAGCGATCCCAGCGATCCCCGCACATTAACAATATCCTACACACACTAGGGACAATTTTTACATTTGCACCAAGCCAATTAACCTACATTAGCCTGGGATGGCGGGACTGTCATATGAGGAAAGATTGGAAAGACTGGGCTTGTATTCACTGGAGTTTAGAAGGATGAGAGGGGATCTTATAGAGACGTATAAAATTATAAAAGGACTGGACAAGCTAGATGCAGGAAAAATGTTCCCAATGTTGGGGGAGTCCAGAACCAGGGGCCACACAGTCTCAGAATAAAGGGGAGGCCATTTAAAACTGAGGTGAGAAGAAACTTTTCCACCCAGAGAGTTGTGAATTTGTGGAATTTCTCTTCTGTGGCAGAGAATTCCACAAATTCACAACTCTCTGGGTGAAAAAGTTTCTTCTCACCTCAGTTTTAAATGGCCTCCCCTTTATTCTTAGACTGTGGGTGTATGGTTGATCATTGGTTAGCACAGACCTGGTGGACCGAAGGGCCTTTATCTCTAAACTAAAGTAAAACTAAGATTAGATAATATTACACATTTAAAGGACACTTGGACAGTCCATGGATGGGAAATGTTTCGAGGGATATGGACCACTTTGGACAAGTGGACCGAATGGGACCAGCCTAAATGGGGCATCTTGGTCAGCATGGGCAAGTTGGGCTGAACATGATCTCCCCTGTCAGTACGTGATCTATATCCCTCCATTCTCTGTATATCCATGTGCCCGTCCAAAAGCCCCTTAAACACCACTATGGTATCTGCCTCCACCCCCACCCCTGGCAGCGCGTTCCAGGCCCCCACCACCCTCTGTGTACAAAACCTGCCCCCACATCTCCTTTAAACTTCGCCCCTCTCACCTTAAAGCTTAGTTAAGCTAAGAGATACATCATGGTAACAGGCCCTTCGGCCCACCGGGTCCGTGCCGACCAGCGATCGCCCGTTCACACACTAGTTCCACGTTATCCCACTTTCTCATCCACTCCCGACACACCAGGGGCTATTAACCTGCAAACCTGTACATCTTTGGGATGTGGGAGGAAACCGGAGCACCCGGAGGAAACCCACGCGGTCACGTGGAGAACCTGCAAACTCCACACAGACAGCACCCGTGGTCAGGATCGAACCCGGCTCTCTGGCGCTGTAGGTTAATTGGTCGGTATAATAGTAAATTGTCCCTAGTGTGTGTAGGGTAGTGTTAGTGTGTGGGGATCGCTGGTCGGCGCCGACCCGGTGGGGATTTGTGATTTATTTTGTAAACCAGCATCTGCAGTTCCTTGTGTCTACAGCATGTTGTCTATGAAGTACCTGTGACCTCTGCTGTGGAGGTAAGACAGTCTGACCACACTGACCTGCCTTGGCAGAACTGTTTCTTCCTTTGTGTAGGAAGGAACTACAGATGCTGAATTACACTGATGAAAGACACAGAGTGCTGGAGTAACTCAGCGGGTCAGGCAGCATCTGTGGAGAACATGGATAGGTGACGTTTCAGGTCAGACTCAGCAGGTCAGGCAGCATTTCTGCAGAGAAAGGATAGGTTTACTTTAGTTTAGTTTAGAGACGCAACACGGATACAACTTTGGCCCACCGGGTCCGCGCCGACCAGCGATCCCCACACACTAACACAATCCTACACCCACTAGGGACAGTTTTACACTTATACCAAAGCCAATTAACCTACAAATCTGTACGTCTTTGGAGCGTGGGAGGAAACTGGAGATCCCGGAGAAAACCCACGCAGGTCACGGGGAGAACGTACAAACTCCGTACAGACAGCGCCCGTAGTCGGGATGGAACCTGGGTCTCCGGCGCTGTGAGGCAGCAACTCTACCGCTGTGCCACCGTGCTGCCCACGAGTGCTAGGCTTTGTATTTTCAGTGATTCTTGCTTTGGTGTCGGGGGGACTGTTGACAAGGCAGCAATTTAAAGTTCTGTGGAGATTGAAATCATATTTTCACCAGGAGTCTCAGGCAACTCCCCTGTCACCAACTGAGCAGAGAAGATAAATAATAGGCTCCAAATGGATTCGGAAATTGCAATTGCTTGAGATGAGAGTCGCTGCGACTGAGTTGCGGCTTAACAACACGGCGGGAGTTATTGTGGCTGCCAGGAGCGAGGACAGAGAATAATATAACCCACAGCTTATCACACCGCAGTGTTTGAGTGTGGCACGGTGGCGTAGCAGTAGAGTTGCTGCTTCACTGCCCCAGAGACCCGGGTTACATCCTGACTACGGGTTGCCAACTACCTCACTCCCAAATAAGGGACAAAAGGTGACTGCGCCGCCCCGCGTCCCACGTGACCTCACCCAGCCAGCGTCCACGTGCTCCCGCTCCACCAACGGCGGCCGCCCGGGCCGGGAGGCGGGTTGCTACGCAACCTCCGTCAGGCGAAAGCACACGCCCCGCTCCCCGCTCCCCGCTCCCCGCTCCCCGCTCCCCGCTCCCCGCTCCCCGCTCCCCGCTCCCCGAACACACTCCGTTAGCCTACTCTGTCCGGGCCTACAGCGGCCCCTGGGCCTACAGCGACATCCGGGACAACAGTGTCCGGGCCTACAGTGTCCGGGCCTACAGTGTCCGGGCCTACAGCGACATCCGGGACAACAGTGTCCGGGCCTACAGTGTCCGGGCCTACTCTGTCCGAGCCTACACTGTCCGGGCCTACAGCGTCCGGGCCTACAGCGTCCGGGCCTACAGCGCCCGGGCCTACAGCGTCCGGGCCTACAGCGCCCGGGCCTACAGCGCCCGGGCCTACAGCACCCCTCCCCCCGGGACAAACTAATTTGGCCCAAAATACGGGATGTCCCGGCTAATATGGGACAGTTGGCGACCCTAATCCCAACTATGGGTGCTGTCTGTACAGAGTTTGTACGTTCTCCCCGTGACCGGCATGGGTTTTCTCCGGGTGCTCCGGTTTCTTCCCACACTCCAAAGACGTGCAGGTTTGTAGGTTAATTGGCTTGTTATAATTATAAATTGTCCACAAAGTGTTTCGGGTAGTGTTAATGTGCGGGGATAGCTGGTTTGTGCCGACTCTGTGGGCCAAAGGGCCAGTTTCCGCACTGTATCTATAAACTAAACCTGGCCTGTGCAGAGTGTGCAGGAAAGAACTGCAGATGCTGGTTTAAATCGAAGGTAGACACAAAGTGCCGGGGTAACTCAGCGGGTCAGGCGGCATCGCGGGAGAGAAGGAATGGGTGCCGTGCATCTCCATGATGGGCCTACACTGTCTGGGCCTATAGTGTCTGGGCCTACAGTGTCTGGGCCTACAGTGTCTGGGCCTACAGTGTCTGTGCCTACAGTGTCTGGGCCTATAGTGTCTGTGCCTACACTGTTTGGGCCTACACTGTCTGGGCCTACAGTGTCTGGGCCTATAGTGTCTGGGTCTACAGTGTCTGGGCCTACAGTGTCTGGGCCTATAGTGTCTGGGCCTACAGTGTCTGGGCCTATAGTGTCTGTGCCTACACTGTTTGGGCCTACACTGTCTGGGCCTACAGTGTCTGGGCCTATAATGTCTGGGCCTACAGTGTCTGGGCCTATAGTGTCTGGGCCTACAGTGTCTGGGCCTACAGTGTCTGGGCCTACAGTGTCTGGGCCTACAGTGTCCGGCCCTACACTCTCCGGGCTTACCCTGTCCGGGCCTACAGTGTCCGGGCCTACACTGTATGGGCCTACAGCATCCGGGACCTACTGTGTCCGGGCCTACAGCGTCTGGACCTACGCGCCCCCCGGGCCTAATACGGGACAAACCAGTTAAGCCCACAATACGGGATGTCCCGGCTAATACGGGACAGTTGGCAACCCTAGATGAATCCGAATAGGGCAGGGTAAAGTGTAAGTAAATCACGTCTGGTGCATTGGTGAGGGAGCGACTGAGTCTACATCACAGCATGGTGGCGCAGCGGTAGAGTTGCTGCCTCACAGCGCCGGAGACCCAGGTTCGATCCCGACTACGGGCGCTGTCTGTGCGGAGTTTGTACGTTCTCCCCGTGACCCGCGCGGGTTTTCTCCGGGTGCTCCGGTTTCCTCCCACACTCCAAAGACGTACCAATTGGTTTGGTATAAATGTATAGACGTAACATTGTCACACGCGTGTGTAGGATAGTGTTAGTGTGCGGGGATCGCTGGTCGGTGCCGACGCACTGTGTCTCTGCACTAAACGACACTAAATGTCGGAGATGAACTGCTCAGGGAGGCTGCACTCTCTTTGCACTGACATTAAAACCACCCTTGTAATCCTCTTAGTCAGATTACATGAGGACAGGCATCAGTCTCGGTCTCTCCACGTAGCCCAGCGTTCATTGATCTGCTGCGGTTATTAACTGGAGCTGTGCCTGTCCCCTGCCTCATCCTCTCCTGCACTCTGATCCACCCTGACCCACTTACCCGTCTGCTAGTTGGTGACTGAATATCTTCGCCGACACGCGATGACCTGACCTCTCTGTAAGCGAGCTTTCTGCAGCAGTCTCTGCCTCTGCCAGTGGCCTGCCCACAATGTTCAATGGTAAGGATTGATATGAAGAATTCATCTGCAACATCTGCCAATATCCTAATTCCAATCTTGCCTCCAGCAACATGCACAAAGGCCATATGGCTCCTAATATTCTGATTATTTTATATAAATATTACTTAAGGCGAAACCTGTTTTTGCGAGCTGCAATCTCGTTGCCTGATTTCCTCTTCTAAAGCTTCTTGTGCTTACACTGAACTCATTTTAGCTTAGAGATACAGACTGGAAAAAGGCCCTTCGGCCACCGAGTCCATGCCGACCAGCGATCATCCCGTACACTAACACCATCCTACACATTAGTGATAATCTACAGAAGCCAATTAACCTACGAACCTGCACGTCTTTGGAGTGTGGGAGGAAACCGGAGCACCCGGAGAAAACCCACGCAGGTCACGGGGAGAACGTACAAACTCCATACAGACAGCACCCGTAGTCGGGATGGAACCCGGGTCTCCGGCGCTGCATTCGCTGTAAGGCAGCAACTCTACCGCTGCGCCACCGTGCTGCCCTTAGTGTGCTTAACCTGAACTAATTTTAGTTTAGAGTTACAACACGGAAACAGGCCCTTCAGCCCACTGACTCCATGCTGACCACCAGATCACGCAATCACACACGTACAAAGTTATCCCACCTTCACATCCACTCCCTGCTCTTTGGTTGCGCATGAAAACATATTCAAGCAATTTCATCTTCATCAATTCATCTAAAGCAAAGTCCCTGAGCCGTCAGAGTTACCAACAAACATTCTTGGCTGGAAAATAAGCTAAATGACAGATTATATTTTCAAATGTTTCCTCTTGTTAATTATAAAGACTTAAAGGGCGGCACGGTGGCGCAGCGGTAGAGCTGCTGCCTCACAGCGCCGGAGACCCGGGTTCCATCCCGACTACGGGTGCTGTCTGTACGGAGTTTGTACCTTCTCCCCGTGACCGTGTGGGTGCTCCGGTTTCCTCCCACACTCCAAAGACAATAGACAATAGGTGCAGGAGGAGGCCATTCGGCCCTTCGAGCCAGCACCGCCATTCAATGTGATCATGGCTGATCATTCTCAGGTTTGTAGGTTAATTGGCTTCTGTAAATTGTTCCTAGTGTGTAGGATAGTGTTAGTGTGCAGGATAGTGTTAGTGTGCAGGATAGTGTTAGTGTGCAGGATAGTGTTAGTGTGCAGGATAGTGTTAGTGTGCAGGATAGTGTTAGTGTGTAGGATAGTGTTAGTGTGCAGGATAGTGTTAGTGTGCGGGGATCGCTGGACAGCGCAGACTCGGCGGGCCAAACGACGTTACCATACTGTATGTCTAAACTAAACTAACAAAATGAAACTAAACTTAGGCGTCACGGTGGCGCAGCGGTAGAGTTGCTGCCTTACAGCGAAAGCAGCGCCGGAGACCCGGGTTCCATCCTGACTGTGGGTGCCGTCTGTACGGAGTTTGTACGTTCTCCCCGTGACCTGCGTGGGTTTTCTCCGAGATCTTCTGTTACTTCCCACACTCCAAAGACGTGCAGGTTTGTAGGTTAATTGGCTTGGCAAATGTAAAAATGGTCCCTAGTGGGTGTAGGATAGTGTTAGTGTGCGGGGATCGCTGGTCGGCGCGGACCCGGTGGGCCGAAGGGCCTTTTTCCGCGCTGTATCTCTAAACTAAACTAAACTAAACTAAACTAAAATTTAAATCTGAGCTGAGTAATTTAAAAGCTATTTGTTATTTGATTTCAAACACTTGTGTTATTCTCTGCCAGAAATAACACGTGACTTTTGGTCTCCAGTGCCAACAATGTTTTAAAAAATCTAATTACGATTTGCAGGTAAATGATTAAATTATATCGTTCCCAATTAAAACACAGATCGGGTGATTAAGATGCAGGTTGAACAGGAGAACAACTCATCATGTTCTATTAACTGGGATATGCTGGGAATAGCCCACCGTGATTCACCCGTGAACTTTGTATTTGCCCTGATTAGGGTCATAGAGTCATAGAATGATACAGTGTGGAAACAGGCCCCTCGGCCCAACGTGCCCACACCGCCCAACAATGTCCCAGCTACCCTAGTCCCACCTGCCTGCACTTGGTTCATAACCCTCCAAACCTGTCCTATCCATGTACCTGTCCAACTGTTTCTTAAACGATGGGATAGTCCCAGCCTCAACTACCTCCTCTAGCAGCTCGTTCCACACACCCACCACCCTCTGTGTGAAAAAGTTACCCCTCGGATTCCTATTAAATCTTTCCCCCTTCACCTTGCAACATCCTCGTCAATCTTCTCTGCACACTTTCCAGCTTAATGATATGATCCCTCCATTCCCTGCATATCCGTGTGCCAATCCAAATGCCTCTTAAACACCACTATCGTATCTGCCTCCACCATCGCCCCTGGCAGCGCGTTCCAGGCACCCACCACCCTCTGTATAAAAAAACATGCCCCGCACACCTCCTGTAACCTTTGCCCCTCTCACCTTAAAGCTGCGCCCTCTAGCATTTAATATTTCCATGCTGGGAAAATGTTTCTGACTGTCTACCCTATCAAAGCTTTTCACTGTACCTCAGTACGCATGATAATAAACTGAGCTAAACTAAACTAATCTATGCCTCTTATAATTTTTGTATATACTTTTATTAAGCCTTGCTCATCCTAAAACATGGATGAAAATTCCAGACTGCGTTAGTGAAGGGGTAGGGCAACGGGAAATCCTGGACCGTTGTTCTCCAAGACACAGTACGTCACGGTGGCGCAGCGGTAGAGTTGCCGCCTTACAGCGAATGCAGCGCCGGAGACCCGGGTTCCATCCCGACTACGGGTCCTGACTGTACAGAGTTTGTACATTCTCCCCGTGACCTGCGTGGGTTTTCTCCGAGATATTCGGTTTCCTCCCACACTCCAAAGACGTGCAGGTTTGTTAGGTGGCCCCCGGGCCTCCGGAGCTGCACAGTCCAGATCTACAGCGTCCGGGCCTACAGCGTCCGGGCCTACAGCGTCCGGGTCTACAGCGTCCGGGCCTACAGCGTCCGGGCCTACACTGTCCGGGCCTACAGCGTCCGGGTCTACAGCGTCCGGGCCTACAGCGTCCGGGCCTACACTGTCCGGGCCTACAGCGTACGGGCCTACAGCGTCCGGGCCTACAGCGTCCGGGCCTACAGCGTCCGGGCCTACACTGTCCGGACCTACAGCATCCGGGCCTACACTATCTGGACCTACACAGTCTGGGCCTACACTGTCCGGGCCTACACTGTCTGGGCCTACAGCACCCTCCAGGCCTAATATGGGACAAGGGCGGTCCCGTACGGGACAAACCAATTTAGCCCATAATACAGATGTCCCGGCTAATACGGGACAGTTGGCGATCCTAGTAGGGAGCAAGGTCTGGTTTTGTTTGTCTTCTCATTGTATTCAGTTTAGTTTAGTTTATTGTCACGTGTACCGAGGTACAGTGAAAAGCTTTTGTTGCGTGCTAACCAGTCAGCAGAAAGACAATACGTGATTACAATCGAGCCGTCCACAGTGTACAGATACATGATAATGGAATATCGTTTAGTGAAAGTAATAAATGTTGAGTAGAGATTTAAGAGTGTGGGGCGATTGTGATGTGTGACCGTAGATCTGTTTCTGTGGGCTAGGAGTTCAGGGCCCCATCTCGGAAGCATTAGCTTGCGTTTCTGCACAGTGTGGGTGGAATGACTTTGGCAAGGCGATGAATCTTCAGAGCCATAACTCTCTGGTTTAACGCAGAGCTCACCAACAAAACAGCAGTGCCACTTCATTGGAATTCTGTGGAGAGAAATCTGACTTCTCATCTCACCTCAGAAATGCACTTCGTAAATCACGGCAGGCAACCAGTCTCGGCAAATGTTATGTGCGTTTGTTCCACACATCACAAGGGCCAGTCAAAAAATAATCAGCCGCACAGAATTCAAAAGGAATAAACAGGAGGAAACTAATCACTTCAGATTGGGGATATTTTTAATCCATCACGTCAAACGCTCTTGAATAAATGTTGCTTCAAAGGATTTTTTACAAACCCTAATTCAAACAAATTTAAACCAGCCGTGATGTTAGTGTAGACACTATTGATATATTCGCATCTTGATATCAGGACAGTTCCAAAGCTGTTTTTTAGCATTATTTCTATTTGCCGAATTATTATTTTCATTTAGTTAAGTTTAATTTAGAGATACAGCATTGAAACAGGCCCTTCGGCCCACCGAGTCCGCGCCGGCACTAGTCCCATGTTAACCCACTTTCTCATCGACGCCCTGACACACCGGGGGCAATTTACACAGGGGTACAATTAACCCAAACACCCGCACGTCTTTGGGATGTGGGAGGAGACCGGAGCAAACCCACTCGGTCACAGGAAGAACGTGCAAACTCCACACAGACAGCAACCGTATTCAGGATCGAACATGCAAACTCCACACAGGCAGCAACTCTACCGCTGTGCCACCATGCTGCCCTGTTTGTTCCCCTCAGACACCAATTAAGTCACTGATTAAGTGGATTCCAATTAGGGTTGCCAACTGTCCCGTATTAGCCGGGACATCCCGTATTTTGGGCTAAATTGGTTTGCCCCGTACGGGACCACCCTTGTCCTGTATTAGGCCCGGGGAGCTCTGTAGGCCCGGACACTGAGGGCCCTGACACTGTAGGCCCGGACACTGTAGGCCCTGACACTGTAGGCCCGGACACTATAGGCCCGGACACTGTAGGCCCTGACACTGTAGGCACTGTCACTGTAGGTCTGGACACTGTAGGCCCGGACACTCTAGGCCCTGTCACTGAAGGCCCGGCCACTGTAGGCCCGGCCACTGTAGGCCCAGACTCTGTAGGCCAGGACACTGTAGGCCCGGACACTGTAGGCCCGGACACTGTAGGCCCGGCCACTGTAGGCCCGGACTCTGTAGGCCTGGACACTGTAGGCCCGGACACTGTAGGCCCGGACACTGTAGGCCCTGTCACTGTAGGCCCTGTCACTGTAGGCCCGGACACTGTAGGCCCGGTCACTGTAGGCCCTGTCACTGTAGGCCCGGACACTGTAGGTCCCGACACTCTAGGTTTCCAACATTTTAGCTCAGGACAGTCTAGGTCTGGTCAATGTAAGCCCGGGCGCCGCCTATCGGAGGTTTCGTAAGAACCCGCCTCCCGGCCCGGACGGCCGCCATTGGTGGAGCGGGAGCACGTGGTCGCTGGCTGGGTGAGGTGAGGTGGGGCGCGGGGCAGTGACGTCACCTTGTCCCGTATTTGGGAGTGAGATAGTTGGCAACCCTAAATTCCAATATCGAAGGGCCAAATGGCCTCCTCCTGCACCTATTATTAATGTTTCTATGTTTCTATGATGCCATAATCAACCCTGTTCTGCCTGCACCTGATCCATACCCCTCCATTCCCTGCATCTCCAAGTGTCTATCTAAACACCACTATCGTATATGCCTCCACCACACACCACACTCTGTCTAAAATACTTTCTCAACACATCTCCATTAAACTTTGCCCCTCTCGTTCGCTTATAGCTGTGCCCTCTCATGTTGGACAACTCCACCCTGGGAAGAAGGTTCTGAAGGTTAATAGGTGCTAGGAGCAGAATTAAGCCCATCAAGTCTACTTAGGGTTGCCAACTTCCTCATTCCCACATAAGGGACAAAGGGTGACGTCACCGCCCCGCGCCCCAAGTTACCTCACCCAGCCAGCGGCCACATGCTCTCGCGCCACTAATGGCGGCCGCCCGTGCCGGGAGGCGGGTTGCTATGCAACCTCCGTTAGGCAGCGCCTGGGTGGGCCTACACTGTCTGGGACTACAGCGGCCCCCGGGCTAAAGTGTCCGGATCTACAGTGTCCGGGCCTACAGTGCGCGTTGTCGGCTACAGTGTCCAGGCCTACAGTGTCCGGGCCTACATTGTCCGGGCCTACAGTGTCCAGGCCTACAGTGTCCGGGCCTACAGGGTCCAGGTCTACAGCAACCCCCCCGGGCCTAATACGGGTCAAGGGCGGTCCCGTAAGGGACAAATCAATTAAGCCCAAAATATGGGATGTCCCTGCTAATACGGGACAGTTGGCAACCCTAAGTCTACTCCACAATTCAATCATGGCTGATCTATCTTTCCCTCCCAACCCCATTCTCCTCCCTTCTCCCCATAACCCCTGACACCCGCACTGATCAAGAATCTGTCAATCTCCGCCTGAAAAAGATCCATTGACTGTCCACCGTTTCCAGGGCTCTGATCATTTTATCTGCCACTATCAGGTCTGCCCTCCACCTCCAGCGATCCAGTGGAACTGGAGAGGCTGAGCTTTCCCGAGCCGAGGGCCAGTGATGGCTGGGAATGATAATCAGACCCCGATTACCAGCGCTGGAACACTGAAACAGCGTCTTGCACATCCAGGCAGGTTTGCAGTCAGGTATTTCATAGGAACATAGACAATAGGTGCAGGAAGAGGCCATTCGGCCCTTCGAGAACAGCACCGCCATTCACTGTGATCATGGCTGATCATCCACAATTAGTACCCAAAATCAGCAATCAATACAGAGAAAAGGTCAAAGTCCTGGGGCAACTCAGCGGGACAGGCAGCATCCAGATGTGGACTCCAGATGTGGACTGCTGCTATGTATCGGCCAGACCAAGCGCAGGTTCGGCGATCGTTTCACTGAACACCTCCGCTAAGTCCGCCTTAACCAACCTGATCTCCCGGTGGCTCAGCACTTCAACTCCCCCTCCCACTCCCAGTCTGACCTTTCTGTCCTGGGCCTCCTCCATTGTCAGAGTGAGGCCCATCGTAAATTGGAGGAACAGCACCTCATATTTCGCTTGGGCAGCTTACACCCCAGCGGTATGAACATTGACTTCTCTAACTCCAGATAGTCCCCGCTTCCCCTCTTTATCCATCCCCTCCCTCTTCCCAGATCTCCCACTAGTCTTCCTTTCTCCGACTACATCCTATCTCTGTCCCACCCCCTCCCCTGACATCAGTCTGAAGAAGGGTCTCGACCCGAAACGTCACCCATCCCTTTTCTCCACAGATGCTGCCTGACCCGCTGAGTTACTCCAGCACTCTGTGAAACGTCACCTATCCATGTTCTCCACAGATGCTGCCTGACCCGCTGAGTTACACCAGCACTCTGTGAAACGTCACCCATCCCTTTTCTCCACAGATGCTGCCTGACCCGCTGAGTTACTCCAGCACTCTGTGAAACGTCACCTATCCATGTTCTCCACAGATGCTGCCTGACCCGCCGAGTTACTCCGGCATTTTGTCTACGTCCCCCATCCAAGTTCTCCGACTAGTTTCACTGTCCTCCTGATTATATTTTACTGATTGTGGGCCTCGTTGACACCTTTCCCTCAGCTAATAATCCATTCTACATTTTCATTGATTTTCGTCTCCTTTGATCTCTTTTTCACACCTCACCTTTCCTTATCTCTATGTCTCCCTCTCCCCTGACTCTAAGTCCAAAGAAGGGTCTCGACCCGAAACGTCACCCATTCCTTCTCTCCAGAGATGCTGCCTGACCCGCTGAGCTACCCCAGCTTTTCATGTCTATCTGCAGTTCCTTCCCACACATATGTCACAACTGTAGGAAATAGATAGCATTTGTTATGTTGGTTCGTATGTCGGTGCAATTGTCTCTGCACTGTCGCACTGTTATCAGTTGTAGCATTTCTAATTTCGTTGTACCTTGTGTACAATGACAATAAAGGCATATTATAATAATTATTATTATTATATTGTCAAGCAATATTGTCAAGCTTGAAAGGGTTTGAAGGATGTTGCCAGGACTAGAGGGTGTGAGCTACAGGGAGAGGTTGAGTAGGCTGGGTCTCTATTCCATGGAGCGCAGGAGGATGAGGGGTGATCTTATAGAGGTGTACAAAATCATGAGAGGAATAGATCGGGTAGATGCACAGAGTCTCTTGCCCAGAGTAGGGGAATCGAGGACCAGAGGACATAGGTTCAAGGTGAAGGGGAAAAGATTTAATAGGGACTTGAAGGACAACTTTTTCACACAAAGGACGGTGGGTGGATGGAATGAGCTGCCAGAGGAGGTAGTTGCGGCAGGGACTATCACAATGTTTAAGAAACAGACAATAGACAATAGGTGCAGGAGTAGTCCATTCGGCCCTTCGAGCCAGCACCGCCATTCAATGCGATCATGGCTGATCATCCACAATCAGTACCCTCCCCATACCCCTTGACTCCGCTATTATTAAGAGCTCTATCTAACTCGTTTAAATAATCTAAATGTAAGAAACTAACTGCCGATGCTGGTACAAATCAAAGGTATTTATTCACAAAATGCTGGAGTAACTCAGCAGGTCAGGCAGCATCTCAGGAGAGAAGGAATGGGTGACGTTTCGGGTCGAGACCTTTCTTCAGACTGTCTGAAGAAGGGTCTCGACCCGAAACGTCACCCATTCCTTCTCTCCTGAGATGCTGCCTGACCTGCTGAGTTACTCCAGCATTTTGTGAATAAATAATCTAAATAGTTAGACAGGTACATGGATAGGACAGGTTTGGAGGGATATGAACCAAACGCAGGCAGGTGGGGCTAGTGTAGATGGGGTATGTTGGTCGGTGTGGGCAGGTGGGGCTAGTGTAGATGGGGCGTGTTGGTCGGTGTGGGCAGGTGGGGCTAGTGTAGATGGGGCATGTTGGTCGGTGTGGGCAGGTGGGGCTAGTGTAGATGGGGCATGTTGGTCGGTGTGGGCAGGTGGGGCTAGTGTAGATGGGGTATGTTGGTCGGTGTGGGCAGGTGGGGCTAGTGTAGATGGGGCATGTTGGTCGGTGTGGGCGAGTTGGGGCTAGTGTAGATGGGGCATGTTGGTCGGTGTGGGCAGGTGGGACTAGTGTAGATGGGGCATGTTGGTCGGTGTGGGCAGGTGGGGCTAGTGTAGATGGGGCATGTTGGTCGGTGTGGGCAGGTGGGGCTAGTGTAGATGGGGTATGTTGGTCGGTGTGGGCAGGTGGGGCTAGTGTAGATGGGGCATGTTGGTCGGTGTGGGCAGGTGGGGCTAGTGTAGATGGGGCATGTTGGTCGGTGTGGGCAGGTGGGGCTAGTGTAGATGGGGCATGTTGGTCGGTGTGGGCGAGTTGGGCCGAAGGGCCTGTTTCCACGCTGTATCACTCTCTGACTATTTGTGTCTATCTTGGATGTAATCCAGAATCTGCGGTTTGCTTCCTACACAGTCAGATTCACTGTGGCTGATGCTGGAGGAGACGGGACGGGAGGCTCAGAGCCACTGGCATTTGTCAACGCTGTCAGCGAACATTCATTCTTCAAAGATATCAGGTAGGTTTTCAGGCAACTGCCTGCACAAGACACAATATAAGTCCTCTGCGGGGAATTAGCTTGTCAGGTGGCTGGAGTTGGAGTGTCATTAGCTACAGAACATTTTGCAGTTTGAATCTGCCCGTGTGAGGAATAAACCAAGGTTACAGAAACAACATCGGCAAAACCCCAGAGTCTAAATCACAAGGAAACTATGGGGTGAGTTCAGAGATACAGCAGGGAAAACAGGCCCTTCGGCCCACCGAGTCTGCACCGACCAACCATCTAGCCAACCAGTACACTAGCACTATCTTACACACACTAGGGACAATTTACAATTTGAGGAAGCTAATTAACCTACAAACCTGCACGTCTAGCAGGGAAGACGGTGGAACAACAATGGCAGGTATTTCTGGGAATAATACAGAAGGTGCAGGATCAGTTCATTCCAAAGAGGAGGAAAGATTCCAAGGGGAGTAAGAGGTGACCGTGGCTGACAAGGGAAGTCAAAGACAGTATAAAAATAAAAAAGAAGTATAACACAGCAAAGAAGAGTGGGAAGCCAGAGGATTGGGACTCTTTTAAAGAGCAACAGAAGATAACTAAAAAGGCAATACGGGGAGAAAAGATGAGGTACGAGGGTAAACTAGCCAATAACATAAATGTAGGTCCCTTGAAGACAGAAGCAGGGGAATTTATTATGGGGAACAAGGAAATGGCAGACAAGTTGAACAGGTACTTTGGATCTGTCTTCACTTTCAGAAAGCCTTTGATAAGGTCCCACATAGGAGATTAGTGGGCAAGATTAGAGCACATGGTATTGGGGGGGAGGGTACTGACATGGATAGAAAATTGGTTGGCAGACAGGAAACAAAGAGTAGGGGTTAACGGGTCCCTTTCAGAATGGCAGACAGTGACTAGTGGGGTACCGCAAGGCTCGGTGCTGGGACCGCAGCTATTTACAATATACATTAATGACTTAGATGAAAGAGATTAAAAGTAACATTAGCAAATTTGCAGGTGACACAAAGCTGGGTGGTAGTGTGAACTGTGAGGAAGATGCTATGAGGTTGCAGGGTGACTTGGACAGGTTGTGTGAGTGGGCGGATTCATGGCAGATGCAGTTTAATGTAGATAAATGTGAGATTATTGGTGGTAAGAACAGGAAGGCAGATTATTATCTGAATGGTGTCAAGTTAGGAAAAGGGGACGTACAACGAGATCTGGGTGTCCTAGTGCATCAGTCACTGAAAGGAAGCATGCAGGTACAGCAGGCAGTGAAGAAACCCAATGGAATGTTGGCCTTCATAACAAGAGGAGTTGAGTACAGGAGCAAAGAGGTCCTTCTGCAGTTGTACAGGGCCCTAGTGAGACCGCACCTGGAGTACTGTGTGCAGTTTTGGTCTCCAAATTTGAGGAAGGACATTCTTGCTGTTGATGGTGTGCAGCGTAGGTTTACTAGGTTGATTCCCAGAATGGCAGGATAGCCATATGTTGAAAGACTGGAGCGACTAGGCTTGTATACACTGGAATTTAGAAGGATGAGAGGGGATGTTATTGAAACATATAAGATTATTAAGGGGTTGGACACGGTAGAGGCAGGAAACATGTTCCCAATGTTGAGGGAGTCCAGAACCAGGGGCCACTGTTTAAGAATAAGGGGTAGGCCGTTTAGACAGAGATGAGGAAAAACGTTTTCAGTCAGAGAGTTGTAAATCTGTGGAATTCTCTGCCTCAGAAGGCAGTGGAGGCCAATTCTCTAGATGTTTTCAAGAGAGAGCTAGATAGAGCTCTTAAAGATAGCGGAGTCAGGGGGTATGGGGAGAAGGCAGGAACGGGGTACTGATTGAGAATGATCAGCCATGATCACATTGAATGGTGGTGCTGGCTCGAAGGGCCGAATGGCCTCCTCCTGCACCTATTGTCTATTATCTATTGTCTTGACCTGAGCGACTTTGACAAGTGCCAAATTGTTCTGGCCAGACGACTGGGTCAGAGCATCTCTGGAACGGCAAGGCTTGTGGGGTGCTCCCGGTCAGCAGTGGTGAGTACCGACCGACAGTGGTCCGAGGAGGGACAAACCGGCGATGGACAGGGTGTTGGGCGCCCAAGGCTCATCGATGCGCGAGGGCAACGAAGGCTATCCCGTCTGGTCCGAACCGACAGAAGGTCGACTGTGGCACAAGTCACAGAAAATGTTAATGGTGGTGACGGGAGGAATGTGTCACAATACACAGTGCATCGCACCCTGCTGCGTATGGGGCTGCACACGGAGGACCAACAGCATATTAGGCAGGTGGGCATAATGTTTTGGCTGATCAGGTCATAATGTTTTGGCTGATCAGGTCATAATGTTTTGGCTGATCAGTGTATATGGTGATGCTACAGTAACTGTGTCTGGGGACTGCAGCAAATTGTACAAAAATATCTTCCCTTCCAGTGTCGGGGCAGTAAAAAGAAACAGAGAGGAGTATTTTAAGTACACTGATGATTTTGTGCCTGGACATAATGATTGCAAGATTACCCGTTACACAAACAACATAAATTCATTTTAATGATCAAACCAATCTTTCTTTCTTTCTCTTAGAACAAAATGACCTAAGTGGTCTTTTTTTGTGTCAAATTAAAAATAGAAAACTCTGAATGCGCTCAGCGGCTCAGAAGGCATCTTGGAATGAGTAACGACTAACAGGTCAGGTCTGGGGCTGTTCTTCAGTCTGGGGGCTAGGTTTGCCAACTGTCCCGTATTAGCCGGGACATCCCGTATTTTGGGCTAAATTGGTTTGTCCCGTACGGGACCGCCCTTATCCCGTATTAGGCCCGGGTGGCGCTGCAGGCCCTGACACTGTAGGCCCGGACAGTGTAGGCCCGAACACTGTAGGCCCGGACCCTGTAGGCCCGGGGGCTGCTGTAGGCCCGGACACTGTAGGCCCGGACACTGTAGGCCCAGGGGCCGCTGTAGGCCAAGACAGTGTAGGTCCGGACACTGTAGGCCCGGACCCTGTAGGCCCGGGAGCCGTTGTAGGCCCGGACACTGTAGGCCCGGACACTGTAGGCCATGGGGCCACTGTAGGCCCAGACAGTGTAGGCTAACAGAGTGTGATCGGGGAGCGGGGCCGAGTGTGTTCACCGAACCGGGCGGCCGCCATTGGCGGAGCGGGAGCACGTGGCCGCTGGCTGGGTGAGGTCACGTGGGGCGCAGGGCGGTGACGTCACCTTTTGTCCTGTATTTGGGAGTTCGAAAATTGGCAACCCTACCCATAGCTCACTGATGCACTTATGAACGATAGTGGTGTTTAAGATGCTTTTAGATGGGCCACATGGAGATGCAGGGAATAGAGGGATATGGATCACACGCATGCAAATAACTGATGGTTTAGTTTAGTTTTAGTTTAGATTAGAGATACAGCGCGGAAACAGGGCCTTTTGGCTCACCGGGTCCGCGTCGACCAGTGATCCCCGCACACTAACACTATCCGACACCCACCAGGGACAATTTTTACATTTACCAAGCCAATTAACCTACAAACCTGCACGTCTTTGGAGTGTGGGAGGAAACTGAAGATCTCGGAGGAAACCCACGCAGGTCACGGGGAGAACGTACAAACTCCGTACAGACGGCGCCCGTAGTCGGGATGGAACCCGGGTCTCCGGCGCTGCATTCGCTGTGAGGTGGCAACTCTACCGCTGCGCCACCGTCATGTTCGGCACGGACATTGTGGGCCAAAGGGCCATGTTCCTGTGCTGTTCTATGTTCTGTGAATGTGGTCTGGAGAAAATCAGAACCTGATGTGAAATGGAAGAGTTTGTGAGAGTAAAATAATCAATATTGCAGTTAAAAGTTGCTTTAAAAGCAGTTAAAGAAGAAGTGGGCTTGAAAACTAATTAATTCCATTGGGATGAGAAAAAAAACAGCCTAAGGAGGAATTTGCAAAACCATGGAGCTTGGTGGTTAAAGTCCTATCCTAAAATAAACCTTCCAACTAGCAACTGATGGTTTGTTTATAGCAAGGGTTTAGAACCTAAGGTGGCGCAGTGGTAGAGTTGCTGCCTCACAGCGCCAAAGGCCCAGGTTTGATCCCGACTACGGGCGCTGTCTGTACGGAGTTTGTACCTTCTCCCCGTGACCTGCGTGGGTTTCCTCCGGGTGCTCAGGTTTCAGCCCACGTCACAAAGACGTGCAGGTTTGTAGGTTAACTGGCTTCTGTAAATTTAAATTGACCCAAGGGCAGCACGGTGGCGCAGCGGTAGAGTTGCTGCCTTACAGCGAATGCAGCGCCGGAGATTCAAGTTCGATCCTGACTACGGGCGCCGTCTGTACGGAGTTTGTACGTTCTCCCCGTGACCTGCGTGGGTTTTCCCCGAGATCTTTGGTTTCCTTCCACACTCCAAAGACGTACAGGTTTGTAGGTTAGGTCTGAAGAAGGGTCTCGACCCGAAACGTCACCCATTCCTTCTCTCCTGAGATGCTGCCTGACCCGCTGAGTTACTCCAGCATTTTGTGAATAAATACCTTTAATTTGTACCAGAATCTGCAATTATCTTCTTATACAGGTTTGTAGGTTAATTGGCTTGGCATATGTAAAATTTGTCCCTAGTGGGTGTAGGATAGTGTTAATGTGCGGGGATCGCTGGGCGGTGTGGACCCGGTGGGCTGAAGGGCCTGTTTCCGCGCTGCATCTCTAAATCTAAAATCTAAAAAAAATCTAAAGGGCGTAGGATAGTGCTGGTGTACGGGGTGATCACTGGTCGGGGCGGACTCGATGGGCCGAAGGGCCTGTTTCCGCGCTGCATCTCTGAAGACTATCATACAACACAATACAATACAATACAATACAATATATCTTTATTGTCATTGTACAGGGGTACAACGAGATTGGGAATGCGCCTCCCATACGATGCTATAAATCAATTAGCTAGTCAGTATTCATTTAAACAACCCAATGAAACAAATTAGAACAGTTTTAAAACAGAATAAAGTGCAAGTAGATCTGTGCCGGATCACTGTGCGATGTGACCATCCGGCTCAGCAGGATCTCATGCTTTTTAAGTCACATATTTAGTCGCTCCATTAGAGAAAGGCTTTGCAGACGTGGAGGCTTTGCAGAGAGAGTGCAAAGGAGGTGGTGCCTGGAAATGATGAGAGGGGATCTTATAGAGACGTATAAAATTATAAAAGGACTGGACAAGCTAGATGCAGGAAAAATGTTCCTAATGTTGGGGGAGTCCAGAACCAGGGGCCACAGTCTAAGAATAAAGGGGAGGCCATTTAGAACCGAGGTGAGAAGAAACTTTTTCACCCGGAGAGTTGTGAATTTGTGAAATTCTCTGCCACAGAGGGCAGTGGAGGCCAATTCACTGGATGAATTTAAAAGAGAGTTAGATAGAGCTCTAGGGGCTAGTGGAATCAAGGGATATGGGGAGAAGGCAGGCACGGGTTAATGATTGTGGATGATCAGCCATGATCACAATGAATGGCGGTGCTGGCTCGAAGGGCCAAATGGCCTCCTCCTGCACCTATTGTCTATGTTTCGATGTTTCTATTAGTTGGCGTGACTGCGTGGGCCCGGACGCTGTAGGCCCGGACACTGTAGGCCCGGACGTTATAGGCCCGGAGACGGTAGCCCGGGGGGCCGCTGTAGTCCTGGACAGTGTAGGCCCGGAAGCCCGTGCACCGCCGAACGGAGGTTGCGTAGCAACCTGCCTCCCGGCCCGGGCGGCCGCCATTGGTGGAGCGGGAGCATGTGGCCGCTGGCTGGATGAGGAGTGTTGTAAAAATGGTTGATAAAAACCTGGGTTTGAAAATTAATTAACTCCAGTGGGATGAGAATGAGCAAGTTACGGATTAATTTGTAAAACAGATCGTAGAGCAAGTGGTGACTTGGAATTAGCCTTCCAACTACGACTGATGTTCTCTCTGAGGCTGAGTGCCCATGGTTTAGATCAAATCCAGGTTGTTCAGATGTGGGGATATACTAGGGAGAAAGTGAGAGACACCAGGAACTGCAGCTGCTGGAAAGTTGAGGAAAACACAAAGTGCTGGAGGAATTCAGCGGGTCAGGCAGCATCCGTGGAAAGTGGGCATTTTGGGTTCTGTTTCCATGTCAGGCTAGTGACAAAGTGATGGCGTTCTGATCTTCTGACGCCAAGAATCCCACGTAGAATGACTCGGAATCGTGTTCTTTGTAGTTCTACACTTCAGTTCATGATGTGAGATGATGCCTTGAGGAAGTTGCCTGCTTGAGTTGCCATGGTGCGGCAGTGAACAGCTGGGGGGAAGGTCAGGCAGATGTTGTCCTTGGGTCAGTCTGCTGCTGGCCTCCAGGCTCAGGGATAGCTGCAGCAAGAAAGAGTCACGGAGCCACAGAGACAGACAGCATGGAAACAGGCCCTTCAGCCCATCGAGTCGCGGATAGAGTGGGTGTTGGGAGGATCTCGGAGAAACCCCACGCAGTCACGGGGAGAACGTACAAACTCCGTACAGGCAACACCTGAAGCCTGATTACTAGGGTTGCCAACTATCCCGTATTAGCCGGGACATCCCATATATTGGATTAAAATGGTTTGTCCCGTACGGGACCGCCCTTGTCCATATTAGGCCCGGGGTGGGGGGGGCGGGGGGGCGCTGTAGGCCCAGACACTGTAGGCCCGGACACTGCAGGCCCGGGCACTGCAGGCCCGGACAGTGTAGGCCCGGACAGTGTAGGCCCGGACACTGTAGGCCCAGACACTGTAGGCCAGGACACTATAGGCTCGGACACTGTAGGCCCGGACAGTGTGGCCCGGAGGCCCAGGCACTGCCTAACGCTCCCAGCCCGGGCGGCCGCCATTGGTGGAGCGGGAGCACCTGGCCGCTGGCTGGGTGAGGTCACGTGGGGCGCGGGGCGGTGAGGTCACCTTGTGTCCCTTATTTGGGAGTGAGATAGTTGGTACTCTTACTGATAACAGAGGGGTAGAAGATGTTCCTGAGTCTGGTGGCATGCGCTTTCAAGCTCTCTGACTCTATGAGAAGACATCTCTACTAATGCACATCCCTACCCGCTGTGCCACTGTGCCACTGTGATATTGTTTTAAAAGGTAATTAAATTGACTTGTTCATGATTTGGCAAGGCCACCTGAGAAGCAATTTTGAAGAGAGCAATAATGCTTTTCCTCTAATTACAGGATTAAACTATTTGTACCTAAAGTCCTGCTGCACAGTTCAGTCTCATTACAGTCACAGATATTTGATTAGTGCGGGTGTCAGGGGTTACGGGGAGAGGGCAGGAGAATGGGGTTGAGAGGGAGAGATAGGTCAGCCATGTTTGAATGGCGGAGTAAACATGATGGGCCGAATGGCCTAATTCTGCTCGTAGAACTTATGAACCTATGAATTAAAGATGCACCACAGAAAGCAGACTGCCAGGTTGCATGACAGCCTGGTATGGGAACGCAAGAAATTGCAGAGTTGTAGATGTAACCCAGCCCATCACACACACCACACTCCCCATCACTGACTCCATCTACACTACAAAGCAGCCGACATAATCAAAGACTTGCCCCACCTCTACCCCATTCCTTCTTCTCCACAGATGCTGCCCGACCCGCTGAGTTACTCCAGCACTCTGTGAAACGTCACCTATCCATGTTCTCCACAGATGCTGCCTGACCCGCTGAGTTACTCCAGCACTCTGTGAAACGTCACCTATCCATGTTCTCCACAGATGCTGCCTGACCCGCTGAGTTACTCCAGCACTCTGTGAAATGTTACCTATCCATGTTCTCCACAGATGCTGCCTGACCCGCTGAGTTACTCCAGCACTCTGTGTTCCTATGTGGTGTTGCTCTTAATGTCCACTGAAGAAAGAGTTGGACCTTTAATGGATGCTTTGCTGAAATACTGTGTAACGTCCTGCCCCACAGTTGCATTCAGTCGTCATTTACCAGAGAGATAGGATCACAGAGTCGTAAGCCACGGAAACAGGCCCTTTGGCCCAACCTGTCCACACCGACCAACTTGACAATAGACAATAGGTGCAGGAGGATGCCATTCGGCCCTTCGAGCCAGCACCGCCATTCAATGTGATGCTGTGGATTCGATGGGCCAAAGGGCCTGTTTCCACGCTGTATCTCTAAAGTTTAAAGTGAAAACTTACCTGCCCAGTTCAAGCCCATTCTGCTTCTACTCCTGAATAACAATTCCCTAATTTAGTGCAGTTTAGTTTAGAGATACAGCTCGGAAACAGGCCCCCCGGGTCCGCGCCGACCAGCGATCCCCGCACATTAACACTATCCTACACACACTTGGGACAATTTTTACATTTACCCAGCCAATTAACCTACAAACTTGCACGTCTTGGGAGGAAACCGAATATCTCGGAGAAAACCCACGCAGGTCACGGGGAGAACGTACAAACTCCGTACAGACAGCATCGGTAGTCGGGATGGAACCCGGGCCTCCGGCGCTGCAATCGCTGTTAGGCAGCAACTCTACCGCTGCGCCACCATGACCCCCGAACGTCAACACTCTCCTGGGAACCTACACTCACAGGCAGACACGTAAATATCTTTATGTTCTCAGCAGCAAATCTCTTTGATAATGTGGGATATTTAATCAACTGCAATCAATTGCCACGGGTGTAATCAGTGCCTGCCTTCCATCCCACTCTGTGTTTGATCCATTCCCAATGATGCCACCCCAATGAAGGGCATCTATGGTTTTTGTAAAACCTAACTGGTTAGCAGCAGGAACTGATCTTAGAGTCAAGAGTGTCCCAGATAGAACAATGACAATCTTACTTGCAGCAGCACAACACAATATGTGAACATAGTGCACTGTAAACAATATGATAAACGAGAAAAAAACGTTCAGTGTGTGTATATATACATATACGCACAGATAGATACATACATATATAGATATATATATATAAGTCTGAAGAAGGGTCTCGACCCGAAACGTCACCCATTCCTTCTCTCCAGAGATGCTGCCTGACCCGCTGAGTTACTCCAGCACTTTGTGTCTACCTTATGTATCTATATATTTATATGATCACATTGAATGGCGGTGCTGGCTCGAAGGGCCGAATGGTCTACTCCTGCACCTATTGTCTATTGTCTATTGTCTATTGTCTGTTATATATACACACGCACGCAAATAAAAATATATAATGTAGACACCAAATGCTGGAGTAACTCAATGGGACAGGCAGCATCTCTGGAGAGAAGGAATGGGTGACGTTTCGGGTCGAGACCCTTCTTCAGACTGAAGGAGGGTCTCGACCCAAAACGTCACCCGTTCCTGCTCTCCTCAGATGCTGCCTGACCCGCTGAGTTACTCCAGCATTTTGTGTCTACCTTAGATTTAAACCAGCATCTGCAGGTTTTTTTCCTACTATAAAATAATATATTAATCAGAGTGCAATAATAACAATAATAGTCTGTGTGGTTTATTGGATGTTGTGGTGTTTAATAGCCTGATGGCAGCTGTTCCTGAAACAAGTCCACGACCAAGGTTGACGTCTGCTTTGAAAACACCCTTGTCTGAAGATCAGAAGGGTCTTCAATGATACACATCTAATCTAAATTCTGCACAGCGTATTTCAGCTGCCAGGTCGGATCACAGTCAGATGTTCAAGCCTCTTGCCAGAGTAAGGGAACCAAGAACCAGATGGCATGAGCTTAAGGTGAGAGGGGAGAGATTTAGTAGGGATGCCCTGAGGGGTAACTTTTTCACACAGAGGGTGGTGGGTGTGTGGAACGAGATGCCGGAGGAGGTAGTTGAGGCAGGGACTATGCCAACATTTAAGAAACATTTAGATAGGTTATCCACTTTGGTGGTAAGAATAGGAAGGCAGAGTATTATCTGAATGGTGTCAAGTTAGGAAAAGGGGATGTACAACGAGATCTGGGTGTCCTAGTGCATCAGTCACTGAAAGGAAGCATGCAGGTACAGCAGGCAGTGAAGAAAGCCAATGGAATGTTGGCCTTCATAACAAGAGGAGTTGAGTATAGGAGCAAAGAGGTCATGATCACATTGAATGGCGGTGCTGGCTCGAAGGGCCGAATGGCCTACTCCTGCACCTATTATCTATTGTCTATTGTCTATTGTCCTTCTGCAGTTGTGCAGACCCCTAGTGAGACTGCACCTGGAGTACTGTGTGCAGTTTTGGTCCCCAAATTTGAGGAAGGATATTCTTGCTATTGAGGGCGTGCAGCGTAGGTTTACTAGGTTACTTCCCGGAATGGCGGGACTGTCGTATGTTGAAAGACTGGAGCGAAACGTATAAGATGCTTAAGGGGTTGGACACGTTAGAGGCAGGAAACATGTTCCCAATGTTGGGGGAGTCCAGAACAAGGGGCCACAGTTTAAGAATAAGGAGTAGGCCATTTAGAACTGAGATGAGGAAAAACTTTTTCAGTCAGAGAGTTGTGAATCTGTGGAATTCTCTGCCTCAGAAGGCAGTGGAGGCTAATTCTCTGAATGCATTCAAGAGAGAGCTAGATAGAGCTCTTAAGGATAGCGGAGTCAGGGGGTATGGGGAGAAGGCAGGAACGGGGTACTGATTGAGAATGATCAGCCATGATCACATTGAACGGCAGTGCTGGCTCGAAGGGCCGAATGGCCTCCTCCTGCACCTATTGTCTATTGTCTATAGCTACGTGGAATAGGACAGGTTTAGAGGGATATGGGCCAAACGCAGGCAGGTGGGACTAGTGTAGATGGGACATTGTTGGCCGGTATGGGCGAGTAGGACCGAAGGGCCTGTTTCCACACTGTGTCACTCTATGTTCCACAGTGTGTGCTTTTGGTTTCTGCAATACTGTTGCTTCACTATGAATGGAGGTCAAAGGCAAGGACAGTTTTGGAGGGATTTGGGCCAAACGCAGACAGGTGGGACTAGTGTAGATGGGACATGTTGCTTAGCGTGGGACTTTGGTTCATGATGCAGCTTTATAGTACGTTGGTCAGGCCACATTTGGAGCATTGTGTGCAGTTCTGGTCGCCCTCATTACAGGAAGGGTTTGGAGAGGGGAGCAGAGGAGGTTTACCAGAGCGCTGCCCGGATTAGAGGGCATTAGCTACACAGAGGGGTTGGACAGACTTGGATTACTAATGGCATGTTGGCCTTCACAACGAGCGGGTTTGAGTATAGGAGTAAAGAGGTCATTCTGCAGTTGTACAGGGCCCTGGTGAGACCGCACCTGGAGTACTGTGTGCAGTTTTAGTCTCCTAATTTGAGGAAGGACGTTCTTGCTATTGAGGCAGTGCAGCGTAGGTTCACCAAGTTATTCCCTGAGATGGCGGGACAGTCATATGAGGAAAGATTGGAAAGACTGGGCTTGTATTCACTGGAGTTTAGAAGGATGAGAGGGGATCTTATAGAAACGTATAAAATTATAAAAGGACTGGACAAGCTAGATGCAGGAAAAATGTTCCCAATGTTGGGGGACCCCAGAACCAGGGGCCACAGTTTAAGAATAAGGGGTAGGCCAATTAGAACGGAGATGAGGAAAAACTTTTTCACCCAGAGTTGTGAATCTGTGGAATTCCCTGCCACAGTAGGCAGTGGAGGCCAATTCTCTGGATGCTTTCAAGAGAGATAGAGCTCTTAAAGATAGCGGAGTCAAGGGATATGGGGGGAAGGCAGGAACGGGGTACTGATTGTGGATAATCAGCCATGATCACATTGAATGGTGGTGCTGGCTCGAAGGGCTGAATGGCCTATTCCTGCACCTATTGTTCTTTGTCTATTGTCTATTGAGTCACGTCAGCATTTTGTGACTATCTTCCACATAATATCTGCAGTCTAGTGAGAACGCACAAGTTATTATTTTGTAGGAGGAAAAAAATTGCAGATGCTGTTTAAATCGAAGGTATCACAAAATGCTGGACTAACTCAGCAGGTCATGCAGCATCTCTGGAGAGAAGGAATGGGTGACGTTTCGGGTCGAGACCCTTCTTCAGAGAGTTAGGGGACGTCTCCCTTTGTCCCTTATTTGAGAGTCAGGAAGTTGGCAACCCTACTAATACGGGACAAGGGTGGTCCCGTACGGGGCAAACTAATTTAGCCCAATATACGGGATGTCCCGGCTAATACGGGACAGTTGGCAACACTACCCCTCCGGCAGCCTGACCCGCTGAGTTACTGCAGCACTAAGTGAAACGTCACCCATTCCTTCTCTCCACAGATGCTGCCTGACCTGCTGAGTTACTCCAGCACTCTGTGAAACGTCACCTATCCATGTTCTCCACAGATGCTGCCTGACCTGCTGAGTTACTCCAGCATTGGAGATGTTGGACGATAATATTAATTGGCCACAGGCGATGTATTATGCATGTATGTGAACTGTCAGCACTCAGTACATTAGTACATATCAGTGCCTGCACAGTCACTCAGCAAACTGATTGCAAAATGATACTGGCTCCTCAAATGCCAACGGACGTCAACTCATCGCCATGCATAATGCATGCGGCCTCAGTGGAGAACGCACACGGGTCGCTCGAAGAGGGGCTTTATGAATGCTTAATATCCAGCGGGGATTACTCATCAGCCAAGGGCATCTGAGAGTTATTGAGAAGAACCTTCGATGGAGTGAAGTGTGTTCGGGAAGGAACTGACAATAGACAATAGACAATAGGTGCAGGAGGAGACCATTCGGCCCTTCGAGCCTGTACGCACCGCCATACAATGTGATCATGGCTGATCATTCTCAATCAGTACCCCGTTCCTGCCTTCTCCCCATACCCCCTGACTCCGCTATCCTTAAGAGCTCTATCTAGCTCTCTCTTGAATGCATTCAGAGAATTGGCCTCCACTGCCTTCTGAGGCAGAGAGTTCCACAGATTCACAACTCTCTGACTGGAAAAGTCTTTCCTTGTACTGCAGATGATGGTTTACACCGGACAGACACAAGACGCCGGAGTAACTCAACGGGTCAAGACTCTTCTTCAGACTGAGAGTCGGGGGAGAGGGAGAGGCTCAGAGATACGGAAGGGGTAAGGTGTGAAAACAAGAGATCAAAGAGGACATCAGTCTGAAGAAGGGTCTCGAAACGTCACCCATTCCTTCTCTCCCGAGATGCTGCCTGACCCGCTGAGTTACTCCAGCACTCTGTGAAACGTCACCTATCCATGTTCTCCACAGATGCTGCCTGACCCGCTGAGTTACTCCAGCATTTTGCGTCTACCTTCAGTATGTATTGATTTCTCTAACTCCAAGTAACCCTTGGTTCCTCTCTCTCTCTCTCGCTCCCTCTCTCTCCGACTCTCCCCTACCCCAGTCGTCATACTAGTTGCACTGTGTAGGAAGGAACTGCAGATGCTGGGTTGTCCGGTTGAGTTTCACTGTCTGTATCACTCGTTGTCACCTCGTCCACAGCCAACAATGGATCATTGTGGGCTTCACCTTTCCTTGATCATCGTTACTTTTCACGTATCTCTACAGATGCAACCTCGGACTATCCTTGATCGGACTTTGCTGGCTCTACCTTGCACTAAAAGTTATTCCCTCATCATCAGCCAAAACATTATGTCCACTGACAGGCGAAGTGAATAACATTGATTGTCTTGTTACAATGGCACCTGTCAAGGGGTGGGATATATTAGGCAGCAAGTGAACAGTCAGTTCTTGAAGTTGATGTGTTGGATGCAGGAGAAATGGGCAGGAGTAAAGACCTGAGCGACTTTGACAAGGGCCAAATTGTTATGGCCAGACGACTGGGTCAGAGCATCTGTGAAACGGCAAGGCTTGTGGGGTGCTCCCGGTCAGCAGTGGTGAGTACCTACCGACAGTGGTCCGAGGAGGGACAAACCACAAACCGGCGACAGACAGGGTGTTGGGCGCCCAAGGCTCATCGATGCGCGAGGGCAACGAAGGCTATCCCGTCTGGTCCGAACCGACAGAAGGTCGACTGTGGCACAAGTCACAGAACATGTTAATGGTGGTCACGGGAGAATGGGGAAGTTGGGCTGAAAGGACTGTTTCCACACTGTATCAATCTATGACTTTATAATCAGTCAGATCATTGAGTATAGACGTTGGGGTGGGGGGCATGTTACAGGATGAGGGGAGATCTTATAAAGGTGGATAAAATCATGAGAGGAATAGATCGGGTAGATGCACAGAGTCTCTTGCCCAGAGTAAGGGAATCGAGAACCAGAGAGCATAGGTTTAAGGTGAGAGGGGTGAAAGACTTAATAGGATCCTGAAGAGTAACTTTTTTACTCAGAGGGTGGTGGGTGTATGGAACGAGCTGCCAGAGAAGGTGGTTGAACAATAACAACATTTAAAGCAGATTTGGAAGAGTGCATAAGAGTACACCTGGGCCAAATGCGGGACTGGTGTAGATGGGACATGTTGGTCGGCATGGATTCGGCATCACTTCTCCGTGGGTTGTCACCTTGTCGTGGTGGAGAAGCTTGTGTGGTCCTGACATCCTGAGAGCGATGCCGTCTGGAGCTACGCTCCTGGTAGGGTCACCCATGGCGGTGAGGTCGAGGGGGAGGTCCCTGACAAAGAGCAATCCAACCAAGACCTCAACGGTGGAACAGGCGGAGGGAGGGTGACGGCTGACTTTAGTGGAGCGTCACAACGGCTGGGAAGGCGGATGGATGAACGCCACAGCAGAAAAGGGTCCCCGGTCGTCTTGGACTCCACGCCACTGGATCCTGACCCAGATCTGTCAGGGACCGTGTGGTGGCTGTCTGTGCACCAGTCTCCCCACGTTAAACAAAGTCACGCACAGGCGTCCGACCCTATAGAGAGGACAGTCACACTCGTTTCCAGTGACCGCTGCCTGTGATGAGGGTCGGCACGGACGAGTTGGGACGAAGGGCCTGCCATCACGGTGTGTCACTCTATGACTCTGTGTCACACTTCCCATCCGTTTCCACACTCTCAAGAGCTAACAGATGGAATATTATTCATATCTGAGCATACTTACCCATTTTGATATCACTTTTGTGTTTGACCTATTAAAAGATGTGAAAACTGAGCACCAATATTGATGCAACAGATGGCGATGGGTTGGGAGTGTGTGGCACTTACCAGCTGGTCAACGAAAACGGGAATCTTTTACTCACGGTGGCACAGCGGTAGAGTGGCTGCCTCACTGCACCAGAGACCCGGCTTCTATCCTGACTTAGTTTAGTACAGTTAGTTTAGAGATACAGCGTGGAAACAGGCCCTTCGGCCCACCGGGTCCACACCGACCAGCGATCCCCGCACACTAACACTATCCTACACCCACTAGGGACAATATACACATACACCAAGCCAATTAACCTACAAACCTGCACGTCTTTGGAGTGTGGGAGGAAGCCGAAGATCTCGGAGAAAACCCCACGCAGGTCACGGGGAGAACGTACAAACTCCGTACAGACAGCGCCCGTAGTCGGGATCGTATCCGGGTTTGACTACGGGCGCTGTCTGTACGGAGTTTGTACGTTCTCCCCGTGACCTGCCTGGGTTTTCCCCGGGTGCTCCGGTTTCCTCCCACACTCCCAAAGTCGTGCAGGTTTGTAGGTTAATTGATTTCGGTAAAATTTTAAATTGTCCCTAGTGGGTTAGATAGAGCTCTAGGGGCTAGTGGAATCAAGGGATATGGGGAGAAGGCAGGCACGGGTTACTGATTGTGGATGATCAGCCATGATCACAGTGAATGGTGGTGCTGGCTCGAAGGGCCAAATGGCCTCCTCCTGCACCTATTTTCTATGTTTCTATTTTTCTATGGGTGTAGGGTAGTGTTAGTGTGTGGGGATCGCTGGTCGGTGTTGACTCGGTGGGCCGAAGGGCCTGTTTCAACGCTGTATCTCTAAACTAAACTAAACTAAAGAATCCTATTCAAATTCCTCCTTCAGGCATCTCCACACCACCCACACCGTCCACACCACCCACACCGTCCACACCCCCCACACCACCCACACCCCCCACACCACCCACACCCCCCACACCACCCACACCACCCACACCACCCACACCACCCACACCACCCACACCACCCACACCACCCACACCACCCACACCCCCCACACCACCCACACCACCCACACCACCCACACCCCCCACACCACCCACACCACCCACACCACCCACACCACCCACACCCCCCACACCACCCACACCCCCCACACCACCCACACCACCCACACCACCCACACCACCCACACCACCCACACCACCCACACCACCCACACCACCCACACCGTCCACACCACCCACACCACCCACACCACCCACACCACCCACACCACCCACCCACACCGTCCACACCCCCCACACCACCCACACCCCCCACACCACCCACACCCCCCACACCACCCACACCCCCCACACCACCCACACCACCCACACCACCCACACCACCCACACCACCCACACCACCCACACCACCCACCCACACCGTCCACACACACCACCCACACCACCCACACCCACCACCCACACCCACCACCCACACCACCCACACCCACCACCCACACCCACCACCCACACCACCCACACCCACCACCCACACCACCCACACCACCCACACCACCCACACCCCCCACACCACCCACACCACCCACACCCCCCACACCACCCACACCCACCACCCACACCCACCACCCACACCACCCACACCACCCACACCCACCACCCACACCCACACCACCCACACCCACACCACCCACACCCCCCACACCCACCACCCACACCCACCACCCACACCACCCACACCCACCACCCACACCCACACCACCCACACCCACACCACCCACAC
The DNA here is from genome assembly GCF_053455715.1 of Rhinoraja longicauda. NCBI lineage: Eukaryota > Metazoa > Chordata > Chondrichthyes > Rajiformes > Arhynchobatidae > Rhinoraja > Rhinoraja longicauda. The sequence continues at coordinate 86,924,032 of NC_135957.1, read as the reverse complement.
CCACACCACCCACACCCCCCACACCACCCACACCACCCACACCCACCACCCACACCCCCCACACCACCCACACCACCCACACCACCCACACCACCCACACCCCCCACACCACCCACACCCCCCACACCACCCACACCCCCCACACCACCCACACCACCCACACCCACACCACCCACACCACCCACACCCCCCACACCACCCACACCACCCACACCACCCACACCCACACCACCCACACCCCCCACACCACCCACACCACCCACACCACCCACACCACCCACACCCACACCCCCCACACCCACACCCACCACCCACACCACCCACACCACCCACACCCACACCACCCACACCCACACCCACCACCCACACCACCCACACCACCCACACCCACACCCACACCCACACCACCCACACCCACACCCCCCACACCGTCCACACCCACACCCACACCCCCCACACCACCCACACCCCCCACACCACCCACACCCACACCCACACCACCCACACCACCCACACCGTCCACACCGTCCACACCACCCACACCCACCACCCACACCACCCACACCACCCACACCCACACCCCCCACACCGTCCACACCACCCACACCCACACCACCCACCCACCCACACCCCCCACACCGTCCACACCACCCACACCCACACCCCCCACACCACCCACACCCCCCACACCCCCCACACCACCCACACCCACACCCACACCCACACCACCCACACCACCCACACCACCCACACCACCCACACCACCCACACCACCCACACCACCCACACCACCCACACCACCCACACCACCCACACCCCCCACACCACCCACACCACCCACACCACCCACACCCCCCACACCACCCACACCACCCACACCCCCCACACCACACCCACCACCCACACCACCCACACCCCCCACACCACCCACACCACCCACACCCCCCACACCACACCCACCACCCACACCACCCACACCCCCCACACCACCCACACCACCCACACCACCCACACCACCCACACCACCCACACAGTCGTACATTGCCCTTGCTGTGTCACCAACCTCCCTTCCCTCATCCTGTTCTCCCATGTAAACAGTGGGTGTGAATTAGATTCCTGCACAGGCCAAACTCTCCTTTGTAATGTTTAGCTCAGAAACAAGGAACTGCAGCTGCTGGTTCACAAACGTAGAGCCCATCATGCAACAGTAGTAACTCATCCAAGTTCTCCAGAGATGTTCAATTACATCATTGAATTTAATTAAATGAATAAGTTTACTGGCCAAGTATGTACACATACAAGGAATGTGCCTTGGTGCTCCGCTCACAAGTAACAACACGAACATACAGTAGGCAATTAAGAATAAAGCATAAAACATTAAGAATACAACATTATAGTTAAAACATGTGAGTGAAATAAACCAGAGCAAAAAGAGAGAGCTAGATAGAGCTCTTAAGGATAGCGGAGTTAGGGGGTATGGGGGGAAGGCAGGAACGGGGTACTGATTGTGAATGATCAGCCATGATCACATTGAATGGCAGTGCTGGTTCAAAGGGCTGAATGGCCTCCTCCTGCACCTATTGTCTATTGTCTATTGTCTATTGTTTCTGCGCTGTATCGCTCAACTAAAGTGATGCTGCTGGCCTTGCTGAGGCAGCGTGAGGTTCGGGGTGAGGTGGGTAGGACCGAGCGTGGCAGGTAACAGGTGGGCACAGGTGCGGGGAGATGCATGGCTGACTGTGGAGAGGCGTGGATGAGTCTGTGGGCTTGGCACACCCAGCCACGTGAGGACTCATCTCCAAGCACCAGCGTGGCTTCAGTTCCGGCTGCGTTCTGCTCTCTCCAGCACAGCTGCACAGACGGGTTTATTGCCAACGCCGTGCTGTCCTCTGCTGGCAGCCTCTTGGAAATGATCCTCACAACACTCACTGCCAACATGTACAGAACTGCTGCGGAGAAAAATATCACAGGCAAGAGCCACCCTTTAAAAACAAAACCTTCCAACATCTTCTCAAAACCTTCAAACGTCGCAAAACCATCAAAACCTTCAAACATCGCAAAACCATCAAAACCTTCAAACATCGCAAAACCATCCAACATCTTCTCAAAATCATCAAAACCTTCCAACATCTTCTCAAAACCAATAAAACCTTCAAACATCGCAAACCCATCAAAACCTTCCAACATCTTCTTAAAATAAAACGCAATGCATCATGCCGACATTCGAATGATATTAGGTTGACACAAAATCCCAGAGTAACTCAGCGGGTCAGGCAGCATCTGTGGAGAGAAGGAATGGGTGACGTTTCAGGTCGAGACCCTTCTTCAGTCTGAAGAAGGGTCTTGACCTGAAACAGCCACCCATTCCTTCTCTCCAGAGATACTGCCTGACCCACTGAGTTACTCCAGCACTCTGTGAAACGTCACCTATCCATGTTCTCCACAGATGCTGCCTGACCCGCTGAGTAACTCCAACATTTTGTGTCCACCTTCGACTTAAACCAGCAGCTGCAGTTTGTTTTCCTACACTTAAAATGTAGGAGCAGAATTAGGCCATTCGGCCCATCAAATCTACTCCGCCATTCAAGCATGGCTGATCTATCTCTTTCCCCTAACCCCATTCTCCTGCCTTCTCCCTATAACCCCTGGCGCCAGTACTAATCAAGAAAATCAAGAAACTACTATCTACCTCTTTGGTGACTATCCTTGATCGGACTTTACTGGCTTTACCTTGCACTAAACGCTATTCCCTTATCATGTACACTATAAATGGCTCGATTGTAATCATGTGTTGTATTTCTGCTGACTGGATAACATGCGGCCAAAGCTTTTCCCTGTACCTCAGTACACGTGACAATGAAATGTTGGCCTTCATAACGAGGGGATTTGAGCATCGGAGTAAAGAGGTCCTTCTGCTGTTGTGTAGGGCCCTGGTGAGACCACATCTGGAGTATTGTGTACAGTTTTGGTCTCCTAATGTGAGGAAGGACATCCTTGCTATTGAGACAGTGCAGCGTAGGTTCACGAGGTTAATCCCCGGGATGGCGGGACTGTCATATGAGGAAAGATTGGAAATACTGGACTTCTATTCACTGGAGTTTTGAAGGATGAGAGGGGATCTTATAGACACGTATAAAATTATAAAAGGACTTTGAAATGCTTTCAAGAGAGAGTTAGATAGAGCTCTTAATGATAGCGGAGTCAGGGGGTATGGGGGGAAGGCAGGAACAGGGTACTGATTGTGAATGATCAGCCATGATCACATTGAATGGCGGTGCTGGCTCGAAGGGCCAAATGGCCTCCTCCTGCACCAATGTTCTATGTTTCTATGTTCGACCCTTGACTGTATAAAGGACTGAGATGAAATAATGAAAGATCATCAAACTGGAATCAATATGTCCAATTAATTATGCAAGACTCAGAGAGTTTAATTGTCATGTGTTGGGAAAATGAACAATGAAATTCTTACTACTGCAGCCTGTAAATGCTACAGCACACAGATTATATATAAAACACGACTAATTAATAACTGTTAATTATGAAATGGATCACCTTCTAAACTCCAGTGAATACAAGCCAGTGAATACAAGATCTTCAGTTTCCTCTCACACTCCAAAGACGTGCAGGTTTGTTGGTTAATTGGCTTGGTATGAATGTAAAAATTGTCCCTAGTGGGTGTAGGATAGTGTTAATGTGCGGGGATCGCTGGGCGGCGCGGACCCGGTGGGCCGAAGGGCCTGTTTCCACGCTCTATCTCTGAACTAAATCTAAACTAAACTAACTGAGATAATTGCAAAAAAATTACAATTAATTTCGCAAGTGCGATTTTTTATATACTTCAGAACATTAATTTATCCTGAGAGACCAGTCTGGGAAATGTGAGCAGTGATATTAATTAGTGTAATTTATTTTCCAGGGTTCATCATTTTCCAAACATAATTAAATGAGTTGGAATGAAGAGCTTCTGTGGGCCATTTGTTCTTATTCTGCTGTGTTGTTCATTCAGTCTCACCTTCCAGCAGCTTTTACATCTACCTGCACACGTTGTCACCAAGCTGGAAAGTGTGCAGAGACGATTTACGAGGATGTTGCCAGGACTCACGAGGTTAATCCCAGGGATGGCGGGACTGTCATATGAGGAAAGATTGGAAAGACTGAGCTTGTATTCACTGGAGTTTAGAAGGATGAAAGGGGATCTTGTAGAGACGTATAAAATTATAAAAGGACTGGACAAGCTAGATGTAGGAAAAATGTTCCCAATGTTGGGAACTTTTTCAACTAAACTAAAGTGTACATTCAGCTTCAGCTTATATTTAAAAATGACACGAAGTGCTGGAGTAACTCAACAGGTCAGGCAACATCTCTGAAGAACACGGATAGGCAACGATTTGATTCTGGAACCTTCGTCAGTCTTGACAAAGAATGAATGAATGAATGAATGAATGAATGAATGAATGAATGAATGAATGAATGAATGAATGAATGAAAGAAAGAATACTTTATAGAAACATAGAAACATAGACAATAGGTGCAGGAGGAGGCCATTCGGCCTTTCGAGCCAACACCGCCATTCATTGTGATCATGGCTGATCAACCACAGTCAGTAACCCGTGCCTGCCTTCTCCCCATATCCCCTGATTCCGCTAGCCCCTAGAGCTCTATCTAATGAATGAATGAATACTTTATTGTCACATGTGACAAGTTACAGCGAAACTCTTTGCTTGCACACGCATGGTATGTAAATAGTCGCCACCTAAAGGGCGAAGACAAAGTCACGAAGTATCCGCGCCCCAGGACCTCCTTTGTTCCCCCCCCCCCCTCCTCCTTGTTTCAGTTCCCCCACGCCAAGTTCCTCGACACATGTTACCCCGCCTACCGAGTTCCTCCAGCACTTTATGATTTGCTGTGTGACCTGCTACTCCACTGTGGGCGGTCACGGTGGCGCAGCGGTAGAGTTGCCGCCTTACAGCGAATGCAGCGCCGGAAACCCGGGTTCCATCCCGACTACGGGTGCTGTCTGTACGGAGTTTGTACGTTCTCCCCGTGACCTGCGTGGGTTTTCTCCGAGATCTTCGGTTTTTCACACGCTCCAAATACGTAATTTTGTGGGTAAATTAGCTTGGTGTACCTATAAAATTGTCCCCAGTGAGTGTAGGATAGTGTTAATGTGCGGGGATCGCTGGTCTGCACTGTTTCCATGCTGTATCTCTAAACTAAACCAGAACAAAGATCACCTCTGATAGAACTCAGCCTCTATGGAAGGGAATGGACAGGGTCGGGTCTCTTCTTTGGACCTTCGATGCTTAATATCTAATGTTGAAACAAGAAACTGCAGATGCTGGTTTACAAAAAAAAAGACCCAAAGTTCTGGAGTAACTCAGCAGATCAGGCAGCATCCCTGGAGAACATGTCAATGGGTTTCACTTGCGTGGGATCCCAAGGATTAACAGCTACCAGATAAGTCAAGATAATCCAGAAAGAACCATGTATTTAAACAAAGATAGACACAGAGTGCTGGAGTAACTCAGCGAGTCAGGCAGCATCTGTGGAGAACATGGATAGGTGACGTTTCACAGAGTGCTGGAGTAACTCAGCGGGTCAGGCAGCATCTGTGGAGAACATGGATAGGTGACGTTTCGTGTCGGGACCTTCCTTCAGGCCTTTGCCTGCGTTTCTCCCATATCCTTGTAAACCTTTCCTATCCATGTACTTGTCCAATTTCCTTTAAACGCTGTTATAGTTCCTGCCTCAACTACCTCCCCTGGCAGCTTGTTCCACGCACCCGCGAATCTCTGTGCATCTGATAACATTTAATGATTGATTTCTTCGTGCCGGAAGATTCCGAGGCCAATCTGTTTGACTGATATTGATCAGGACCAATGTGCCCTTTCCACAGTAAAGATGAAGTGATGGCAGTGAAGAAAACCAAAAATAAATGACTGAGTGGGAAGGTAGGAGATGAGCTTGGTGTAGGCCATGATTCAGCTGTATGCTGCTAAACATGATCAACTCCAACTTTTAGTGTCGTTTAGTTTAGAGAAACAGCGCGGAAACAGGCCCTTCGGCCCACCGGGTCCGCACCGACCAGCGATCCCCGCACACTAACACTATCCTACACCCACTAGGGACAATTTGTACATTTACCAAGCCAATTAACCTACAAACCTGCACGTCTTTGGAGTGTGGGAAAAACCGGAGATCTCTGAGAAAACCCACGCAGGTCACGGGGAGAACGTACAAACTCCGTACAGACAGCACCCGTAGTCGGGATGGAACCCGGGTCTCCGGCGCTGCATTCGCTGTAAGGCGGCAACTCTACCGCTGCGCCACCGTGATGCCCAAGACTTTGAGACTTTTAGACTTTTAGACTTTAGAGACACAGCATGTAAACAGGCCCTGCGGCCCACCGAGACCGCGCCGACCAGTGATCTAACGCTGTCCTACACAGCCAATTAACCTACAAACCTGTGTGTCATGGGAGTGATCATATGGAGCTGTTTAAAATCATAAGGGGAATAGATAAATAGGGTGAATGCAGAGTCTTTCACCTAGAGTTGGGGAATCAGAAACCAGAGGACAGAGGTTTAAGGTGAGAGGGGAAATAAGGGGAAATATGGTGAGAGGGGACATAATCAAAATCTGAGAGGAACCTTTTTCACACAGAGGGTGGTGGGTGTATGGAACGAGCTGCCAGAGGAGGTAGTTGAGGCTGGGACTACAACAGCCTTTAAAAGATATTTAGGCAGGTACATGGATAGGAAAGGTTTATTGATTGCACTGTACACTGCCTTGACTGTATTGTAATTGTACACTGTACACTGGACACTGTATTGTACACTGTATTGTACACTGTATTGTACACTGTATTGTACACTGTATTGTACACTGTATTGTACCCTGTATTGTGCACTGTACACTGTATTGTACACTGTATTGTACACTGTACACTGTACACTGTATTGTACACTGTACACTGTATTGTACACTGTATTGTACACTGTATTGTACACTGTATTGTACACTGTATTGTACACTGTATTGTACACTGTATTGTACACTGTATTGTACACTGTATTGTACACTGTATTGTACACTGTACACTGTATTGTACACTGTATTGTACACTGTATTGTACACTGTACACTGTATTGTACACTGTATTGTACACTGTATTGTACATTGTACACTGCCTTGACTGTATTGTAATTGTTTTGTCTATATTGTATTAGAGGTCAGTTTGTTTAATTCAGTAGATTAGGTTTAGCTTGTTATGGATAAAGGTTTATTCTTTGTACTGTCTGCTGTGTGTGATTGCATCATCTGGATTGCTTTAATTTCGCTGTACTTTGTGTAGTGACAATAAAGGTTTTTTACATTTACATTTTACATTTACATTATATGGGCCTAATGTGGACAGGTGGGACTTGTGTAGATGGGGCAACTTGGACGGCAGGGGCTAGTTGGGCCGAAGGGCCTGTTTCCATGCTGTAGGATTGTGAGTCTATGAAATTCTACGCACTGTGTCTTTGGTTGCTGTTGGACTTCGGTTTTTACACTCATGATTAAGCTAGTATTACAGTTATTAATGATTATTATATACGATGATAATCATACTCTATTATCCAAGTATGTTTTGCAACATACAATGAATTTCATTTGCCCTGCAGTCATACCAATAAAAAGCAACAGAACATACAAAATACATGTTAACATGAACATCCCCCACAGTGACTCCTCCACATTCCTCACTGTGATGGAAGGCGAACAAAAGCTCAATCTCTTCCCTCCTTTGTCCTCCAGCGGTCGGGGGCCTCGAGCCTTCCGTTGACGGGGCGATCGTGACTCCCGTAGCCGGCGGTCGGACCCTCTGCGTCGGGGCGATCAACCTCCTGCATTGGGGGGGAATCTCAGCTCCCCCACGCCGGGTGATCTGACCCCGGGTCAGGGCTAGTCGAACCTCCTGCGATTTGGAGCTTCCTGATATCGGTCTCAACCCGAGACTGCGAGCTCCACGATGGTGAAATCCGCAGGCTGCGGTTGGAGCGTGGATCCCAGGCAAGGGATCGCAGGCTCCGATGGTAAGTCCACAGCCCCGCGGTGGGGTTCAACGCCAGTCCCGAGCAAGGCCGCCAGCTCCACGATGTTAGGCCGCAGAGAGACCGGAGATACGATCCTGAAAACAATCGCATCTCCGGCAAGGTATATATACCTGTGTGTTATAGCTTTTACGGGCTGCAGCAGCAAGAACTTCATTGTTCATTTCCCTGGCACATATGACAATTAAACTCTCTGAGTCTTGAATAATTTATTGGACATAAACATTCCAGTTTGGTGATCTTTCATTATTTCATCACAGTCCCTTATACAGTCAAGGACTTTATACAGACAACGACATTCTAACCTAGGGCAGTACAGCAGGTCTGGAGACACTGAATCAGAGACCCACACCACCCTGGCCACACTCTCACTGACCCACACCACCCTGGCCACACTCTCACTGACCCACACCACCCTGGCCACACTCTCACTGACCCACACCACCCTGGCCACACTCTCACTGACCCACACCACCCTGGCCACACTCTCACTGACCCACACCACCCTGGCCACACTCTCACTGACCCACACCACCCTGGCCACACTCTCACTGACCCACACCACCCTGGCCACACTCTCACTGACCCACACCACCCTGGCCACACTCTCACTGACCCACACCACCCTGGCCACACTCTCACTGACCCACACCACCCTGGCCACACTCTCACTGACCCACACCACCCTGGCCACACTCTCACTGACCCACACCACCCTGGCCACACTCTCACTGACCCACACCACCCTGGCCACACTCTCACTGACCCACACCACCCTGGCCACACTCTCACTGACCCACACCACCCTGGCCACACTCTCACTGACCCACACCACCCTGGCCACACTCTCACTGACCCACACCCCCCCCACACTCTCACTGACCCACACCACCCTGGCCACACTCTCACTGACCCACACCACCTTGGCCACACTCTCACTGACCCACACCACCCTGGCCACACTCTCACTGACCCACACCACCCTGGCCACACTCTCACTGACCCACACCACCCTGGCCACACTCTCACTGACCCACACCACCCTGGCCACACTCTCACTGACCCACACCACCCTGGCCACACTCTCACTGACCCACACCACCCTGGCCACACACTCACTGACCCACACCACCCTGGCCACACTCTCACTGACCCACACCACCCTGGCCACACTCTCACTGACCCACACCACCCTGGCCACACTCTCACTGACCCACACCACCCTGGCCACACTCTCACTGACCCACACCACCCTGGTCACACTCTCACTGACCCACACCACCCTGGCCACACTCTCATCCCACTGCTACCATCGGGAAGGTCCAGGAGCCTGAAAACCGTGACCTCCAGGGTCAAGAACAGCTTCTTCCCAGCAACCACCAGGCTGTTGAACACAACACAACACTGACAAAACTTAGAAGCAAAGAACTGCAGATGCTGGTTTATACCAAAGAAGGACACAAAGTGCTGGAGTGACTCAGCGGGTCAAGCAGGGCATCTCTAGAGAACAAGGATGGGTGACGTTTCGGGTCAGGACCCTTCTTCAGGCTGATGGGATTTCTCTACTCAGAGCGTAGGTTTACTAGGTTAATTCCCGGAATGGCGGGACTGTCATATGTTGAAAGACTGGAGCGGGAGATCATCCACAATCAGTAACCAGTGCCTGCCTTCTCCCCATATCCCTTGATTCCGCTAGCCCCTAGAGCCCTATCTAACTCTCTTTTAAATTCATCAGTCAGTGTCATCTTTTTCCACATGAAAACGGATCTTTTTCCGCGTGAGCACAGTTGTCCCCACCCCGCACTGTCGTCAGTCTTGTGTTCAGAACGCTGACTGCGCTGTCAGACATGAAGCTGCCTTTATTGAGATTAGCCTGACTGTGTTCAGTGTTCTGCAAATACAGCTTCCCCTGATGATTGTATTTCATGTGATATCGATGCCTGCAGCAAGCAGATGCCCTACACCTCTGTCTGAAGAAGGGTCTCGACCCGAAACGTCACCCATTCCTTCTCTCCTCGATGCTGCCTGACCCGCTGAGTTACTCCAGCACTCTGTGAAACGTCACCTATCCATGTTCTCCACAGATGCTGCCTGACCCGCTGAGTTACTCCAGCACTCTGTGTTACACCTTAGCCCACATGGGCACATACAGCAAAGATACGTACTGATTGGTTCATCACTATGTTGAGTCACTGAGTTACTCCAGCACTTTGCGTCTTGTTTTGTAAACCAGCATCTGCGGTTCCTTGTTTTCTCGTAAGTTAAGGTCACAATTATGATCGCTGCTACCTATATTAGCATTTGTTTTTGCTTTAGTTTGGAGATACAGTGTGGAAACGAGCCCTTCAGCCCACCGAGTCCGCACCGACCAGCGATCACCCCGTACACTAACACTATTCCACACACACCAGGGACTTCCAGGGACTATTTATAGACAATAGACAATAGGTGCAGGAGGAGGCCATTCGGCCCTTCGAGCCAGCACCGTCATTCAATGTGATCATGGCTGATCATTCACAATCAGTACCCCGTTCCTGCCTTCTCCCCATACCCCCTGACTCCGCTATCCTTAAGAGCTCTATCTAACTCTCTCTTGAATGCATTCAGAGAATTGGCCTCCACTGCCTTCTGAGGCAGAGAATTCCACAGATTCACAACTCTCTGACTGAAAAGGTTTTTCCTCATCTCAGTTCTAAATGGCCTACCCCTTATTCTTAAACTGTGGCCCCTTGTTCTGGACTCCCCCAACATTGGGAACATGTTTCCTGCCTCTAACGTGTCCAACCCTTTAATAATCTTATATGTTTCGATAAGATCTCCTCTCATCCTTCTAAATTCCAGTGTATATTTGCATTTTGCATTTACATTTGCACCTAGCCAATTAACCGACAAATCTGCACGTCTTGTTGTGATAGAATTGTTGTTAAGAATAAGGGGTCGGCCATTTAGGACTGAGATGCAGAAAAACGTTTTCACCCAGAGAGTTGTGAATCTGTGGAAAAGGAAGTGGAGGCCAATTCACTGGATGTTTTCAAGAGAGAGTTAGATCTAGCTCTTAGGGCTGACGGAATCAGGGGGTATGGGGAGAAGGCAGGAACGGGGTGCTGATTGTGGATGATCAGCCACGATCATATTGAATGGCGGTACTGGCTCGAAGGACCGAATGGCCTCCTCCTGCTTTTTTTCTTAGTTCGTTCCCTCGGGCTATGGTACAGTTGCAGGAGCATTCAAGGCATTAATAATTCCCTCCTGTTTCGTAGGCAGAGACCTATAACAAAGGCAAATTTCACCAGTGTATTCTGATTAACAGTCGGAGGAAGTGGAGGGAATAATAATTCCATCCATCACACTGTCTGCGGTGAGTTTGAGCATGTCCGTCCCATAAATCAGCCAGCAGTCTAGTTTGATTGCCTCACATCAGTAAAGTGCATCCAGTACAAGGACAATTACCCCCGCCTCAGTGTCCTCCCCTGCTCGGTCATGGATGGATGGGTCCTTCCTGCCAGTTGCTATGAGCAAGATGCACATCTTCAAGCTGCAGTATCTGACCAGATTAGAAATGGCAAGTGCTGCATAAGGTCAGAGCAACAAAGACAATAGGTGCAGGATGAGGCCATTCGGCCCTTCGAGCCAGCACCGCCATTCAATGTGATCATGGCTGATCATTCTCAATCAGTACCCCGTTCCTGCCTTCTCCCCATACCCCCTGACTCCGCTATCCTTAAGAGCTCTATCTAGCTCTCTCTTGAATGCAACGAGACAAAGATTAAACAGGCTGGTGGATCCTCTCTTAACTCTTGGAATGCCGAACCGCTTCTTGGAGGTGCAGTGAATTTAGTTTAGTTTAGAGATACAGCGCGGAAACAGGCCCCTCGGCCCATCGAATCCGCACCGACCTGCGATCCCCGCACACTAACACTATCCTACACCCACTAGGGACAATTTTTACATTTACCAAACCAATTGACCTACAAACCTGCACGTATTTGGGGTGTGGGAAGAAACCGTAGGAGCAAAGAGATCCTTCTACAGTTGTACCGGGCCCTGGTGAGACCGCACCTGGAGTACTGTGTGCAGTTTTGGTCTCCAAATTTGAGGAAGGATATTCTTGCTATGGAGGGCGTGCAGCGTAGGTTCACTAGGTTAATTCCCGGAATGGCGGGACTGTCGTATGTTGAAAGGCTGGAGCGATTGGGCTTGTATACACTGGAATTTAGAAGGATGAGGGAGGATCTTATTGAAACATATAAGATAATTAGGGGATTGGACACATTAGAGGCAGGAAACATGTTCCCAATGTTGGGGGAGTCCAGAACAAGGGGCCACAGTTTAAGAATAAGGGGTAGGCCATTTAGAACGGAGATGAGGAAGAACTTTTTCAGTCAGAGGGTGGTGAAGGTGTGGAATTCTCTGCCTCAGAAGGCAGTGGAGGCCAGTTCGTTGGATGCTTTCAAGAGAGAGCTGGATAGAGCTCTTAAGGATAGCGGAGTGAGGGGGTATGGGGAGAAGGCAGGAACGGGGTACTGATTGAGAGTGATCAGCCATGATCGCATTGAATGGCGGTGCTGGCTCGAAGGGCTGAATGGCCTCCTCCTGCATCTATTGTCTATTGTCTATTGTCTATCTCGGAGAAAACCCACGCAGGTCAAGGGGAGAACGTTCAGACAATGGACAATAGACAATAGGTGCAGGAGTAGGCCATTCGGCCCTTCAAGCCAGCACCGCCATTCAATGTGATCATGGCTGATCATTCTCAATCAGTACCTGCCTTCTCCCCATACCCCCTGACTCCGCTATCTTTAAGAGCACCCGTAGAAGGGATGGAACCCGGGTCTCCGGCGCTGCATTCGCTGTAAGGCGGCAACTCTACCGCTGCGCCACCGTGCAGTTATAAGGAGAGAGTGGACATTTGGAGCCTGTTTCCACGCTGTATCTCTGAAGTCTAAAGTCTGAAAGTAAAGTTTAAAGACCAGAACATAGAGCGGTCGGTACACAGTGGCTCAGCGGGTCGAGCCGCTGCCTCACAGTGCCAGTGACCCGGGCCCGATCCTGACCTCGGATACTGTCTGTGTGGAGTTTGCACGTTCTCCCTGTGACCTCGTGGGCTTACTCTGAGTGCTAGGGTCTCCTCCCACATCCCAATGAAGTGCTGGCGTGTAGGTTAATGGGCCTCTGTAAATTGGGCCCGAGTGTGTAGGATAGAACCAGTGCACTGGTGATTGTTGGTCGGCACGGACTCGGTGGGCTGAAGGGCTTTTTTTCTACGCTGCATCTCTAAAACTCTATCAGGAGTGGATGAGAAAGTGGGATATTATAGTGCTAGTGTGAAGAAGGGGTCAATGGTCGGCATGGACTCAGTGGGCTCAAGGGCGTGTTTCCATTATACACCGATCAGCCAAAACATTATGACCACTGACAGGCGAAGTGAATAACATTGATTGTCTTCTTACAATGGCACCTGTCAAGGGGTGGGATATATTAGGCAGCAAGTGAACAGTCAGTTCTTGAAGTTGATGTGTTGGATGCAGGAGAAATGGGCAGGAGTAAAGACCTGAGCGACTTTGACAAGGGCCAAATTGTTATGGCCAGACAACTGGGTCAGAGCATCTCTGAAACGGCAAGGCTTGTGGGGTGCTCCCGGTCAGCAGTGGTGAGTACCTACCGACAGTGGTCCGAGGAGGGACAATCCACAAACCGGCGACAGACAGGGTGTTGGGCGCCCAAGGCTCATCGATGCGCGAGGGCAACGAAGGCTGTCCCGTCTGGTCCGAACCGACAGAAGGTCGACTGTGGCACAAGTCACAGAAAATGTTAATGGTGGTCACGGGAGGAATGTGTCGCAATACACAGTGCATCGCACCCTGCTGCGTATGGGGCTGCACACGGAGGACCAACAGCATATTAGGCAGGTGGGCATAATGTTTTGGCTCATCGGTGTGGTGCAGAGAGCTCAAAGTCCCCAGTGCCATCACGGCAGTTCATAATTTGGAATATTACATCCAGCATTATTGCAAAGACTAGGTATTATTTCACCAAGCAACCATCGGTAACTGTCCTGATTTATGTGCTCTGCATAACTAATCAAAGTCTAATCGTTGCTGGGTATTTTTAAATCTTCACGTGTGTTCAGAGTGCAGCAGTTACAGGTATTGCTTGATCGCTCCAACAAGCTGAGTTCAATATTGACTTCAGGTGCTGACTGCATAAAGCTTGCACATTCTCCTCTTGATTGTAGGGTCTGGTTTCCTCTTTCATCCCAAAGACATTGTTATTGATGGTGGCGCAGCGGTAGAGTTGCTGCCTCCCAGCGCCAGAGACCTAAGTTCCATCCCGACTACGGGCGCTGTCTGTACGGAGTTTGTACGTTCTCCCCGTGACCTGCGTGGGTTTCCTCCGGGAGCTCCGGTTTCCTCCCACACTCCAACGTCGTGCAGGTTTATAGGTTAATTGGCTTCTGTAAATTGTCCTTTGTGTGTAGGATAGTGCTAGTGTACAGTTGATCATGGTCGGCATGGACTTGGTGGGCCGAAGGGCCTGTTTCCTCGCTGTATCTCTAAGACTAAAAACTAAAACAAGCTATTAGGTTAACCGGGTACTAAACTGCACCTAATATTAGGGTTGCCAACTGTTAGCCGGGACATCCTGTCTTTTGGGCAAAATTGGTTTGTTCCGTTCGGGACCGGCCTTGTCCCGTATTAGGCCCGGGGGGCGCTGTAGGCCCGGACACTATAGGCCCGAACACTGTAGGCCCGGACACTATAGGCCCGAACACTGTAGGCCCGGACACTGTAGGCCCGGACACTGTAGGCCCGGACACTGTAGGCCTGGACATTGTAGGCCCGGACACTGAGCCCGGACACTGTGGGCCCGGACACTGTAGGCCCGGATACTGTAGGCCCAGACACTGTATGCCTGGACATTGTAGGCCCGGACAGTGTAGCCCAGGGGCCACTGTAGTCCCGGACAGTGTAGGCCTGGGCGCCTCCAAACGGAGGTTGCGTAGCAACCCGCCTCCCGGCCCGGGCGGCCGCCATTGGTGGAGCGGGAGCACGTGACCACTGGCTGGGTGAGGTCATGTGGGGCGCGGGGCAGTGATGTCACCCTTTGCCCCTTACTTGGGAGTGAGGAAGTTGGCAACCCTACCTAAGATAGTCGTGTAACAGGAGACCTGGATGGGAGTAGATGGGCACGTGAGAAGAGATAGGTAACCTGGAAATAAATGGGAACATGGGAGCAATGGGAATTTTCTGAGAGCTGGAATGAGTGCAGTGAAGATTTACAAGGATGTTGTCAGGACTCGAGGGCCTGAGCTATGGGGAGAGGTTGGGTAGGCTAGGGCTTCAGTCCATGGAGCGCAGGAGGCTGAGGGATGATCTTATAGAGGTGTACAAGATCACGAGGGAACAGATCGGGTGAATATACAGAGGATTTTACCCAGAGTAGGGGAATCAAGAACCAGGGGACATAGGTTGATGATTGGAGGGGAAGGATTTAATCAGAACCTGAGGGGCAACGTTTTGTCACACAGGGTGGTGGGTTTCTGGAACGAGCTGCCAGAGGAGGGAGTTGAGGAGGTATTTGCACAGGTATATAGATAGACAATAGACAATAGGTGCAGGAGGAGGCCATTCGGCCCTTCCAGCCAGCACCGCCATTCAATGTGATCATGGCTGATCATCCACAATCAGTACCCCGTTCCTGCCTTCTCCCCATACCCCCTGACTCCGCTGTCATTAAGAGCTCTATCTAACTCTCTCTTGAAAGCATCCAGAGAATTGGCCTCCACTGCCTTCTGAGGCAGAGAATTCCACAGATTCACAACTCTCTGAGTGAAAAAGGATTTTCCTCATCTCCGTTCTAAATGGCCCACCCCTTTATTCTTAAACTGTGGCCCATGGTTCGGGACTCCCCCCAACATTGGGAACATGTTTCCTGCGTCTAGCGTGTCCAATCCTTTAATAATCTTATATGTTTCAATAAGATCTCCTCTCATCCTTCTAAAAGTTTAGAGGGATATGGGCCAAATAAGGGCAAATAGGACTAGCTTAGATGGAGCATGTTAGTTGGCATAGAGAATATGGGCCCTAAGGCTTGCTCTTGTGCTCCATGACCCTAGTGACCCTAGTGTGCACTCGATGTGTTGAATCATCTCATTCTGTGTTGTAAGGAAAGAAGAATTATAATGAGGTATTGGGTGTCAGAATTAACAGATAACGTTGTCATTGCATTTTGCAATTGCCTTTGTCCATGTAAAAACTAACTTTGTGTAGGAAGGAACAGCAGATGCTGGTTTATACCGAAGACAGACACACAGTGAGTCAGGTAGCATCTCTGGAGAGAAGGAATGGGTGATGTTTTGGGTCGGAACCTTTCTTAGTTTAGAGATACAGCGCGGAAACAGGCCCCTTCGGCCCACCGGGTCCGCGCCGACCAGCGATCCCCGCACACTAACACTATCATACACCCACTAGGGACAATTTTTACATTTACCAAGCCAATTAACCTACAAACCAGCACGTCTTTGGAGTGTGGGAGGAAACCGAAGATCTCGGGGAAAACCCGCGCAGGTCACGGGGAGAACGTACAAACTCCGTACAGATGGCGCCCGTAGTCGGGATGGAACCCGGGTCTCTGGCGCTGCATTCGCTGTAAGGCGGCAACTCTACCGCTGCGCCACCGTGGCTGAGTTTGATTTACTCCTGAAAGTACCCAGTTGAAACAGAATTAATTCATAATCACTAGCCAGGCTAGTTGTAAACACCACTTTAAATACCAGAAAATAAAATTGAATTGCGTTGATTCAGGTCTACAGTCAACAATTGCTAGTTACTTGAACTTTATCTCGATTCATGTGTTCAAGACAGAATGTCATGGACATTTGGCACGGTGGCGCAGCGGTAGAGTTGCTGCCTTACAGCGCTTGGAGACCCGGGTTCCATCCCGACTACAGGTCTGTACCGAGTTTATACGTTCTCCCCGTGACCGCGTGGGTTTTCTCTGAGATCCTGGGCTTCTTCCCACACTCCAAAGGCAATAGACAATAGGCAATAGGTGCAGGAGTAGGCCATTCGGCCCTTCGAGCTAGCACCACCGTTCACTGTGATCATGGCGTATAAGGTTTGTTGGTTAATTGGCTTGGTAAATGTAAAAATTGTCCCTAGTGGGTGTAGGATAGTGTTAGTGTGCGGGGATCGCTGGTCGGCGCGGACCCGGTGGGCCGAAGGGCCTGTTTCCGCGCTGTATCTCTAAAGTAAACTAAACTACCGTTTTGAGTGGCGGGGTTGCCAATTTCCTGGGGACCCTCCATGAGAACATGGGACAAAAATAATTGGAACATTAAAAACAAAGGTGGTGTAGCAGCAAGAAGGGTCTCGACACGAAACGTCACCCATTCCTTCTCTCCAGAGATACTGCCTGACCCGCTGAGTTACTCCAGCACTCTGTGAAACGTCACCTATCCATGTTCTCCACAGATGCTGCCTGACCTGCTGAGTTACTCCAGCACTCTGTGAAACGTCACCCATTCCTTCTCTCCAGAGATGCTGCCTGACCCACTGAGTTACTCCAGCACTCTGTGAAACGTCACCTATCCATGTTCTCCACAGATGCTGCCTGACCCGCTGAGTTACTCCAGCACTCTGTGAAACGTCACCTATCCATGTTCTCCACAGATGCTGCCTGACCCGCTGAGTTACTCCAGCATTTTGTGATACCTTCGATTTGTACCAGCATCTGCAGTTATTTTCCTAATAATATGCTAAGATAGCTAACAAAACACAAAATGGCTCCCACAGGTGGTTTTCAATTTACTTTGAACATTTCTCCTGGAAATCTAGAAGTTCTTCTTCTTGCGTTTGAGGCAGCAGAAGTTATGAAGCTGCTTCTGCTTCTGCTGTCCCTGTTTGTTGTCTCCGTTTGTGACTGAGGTCAGTTGACAGGGCTCACCGTGCCCAGGATGTCGACAACGTGAGCCCCTTCTAGAAGTTAAAAATGTACAAGGCTGATCATACCTGTTGCCATCAAAACGCAAACTCCAGCAAACTCCAGCACCGGATACATGGCCCTGCAGGTCTCAGTAAATGTCCGTGTAGTCCTTAAATGTGGTGATGGCTTCTGTCTTTAGGGCGGCACGGTGGCGCAGCGGTAGAGTTGCTGCCTCACAGCGCCAGAGACTCGGGTTCCATCCTGACTACGGTCGCTGTCTGTACGGAGTTTGTACCTTCTCCCTGTGACCACGTGGATTTTCTCTGGGTGCTCCGGTTTCCTCCCACACTCCAAAGACGTGCAGGTTTGTAGCTTAATTGGCGTCAGTAAAAAAGTAAATTGTCCACGGTGCGTAGGATAGCGCTAATGTACAGGGCCATCGCTGGTTTGTACGGAAAGGCCGACAACTCCTCGATGTTAGGCCGCAGAAGGGACGGAGATACGACACGGAGAAAAATCACATCTCCGTCGAGGTAAGAGATTGAAAAAAGGTTCCCCCCCCCACTCCCCCCACATAAAACAAACCAAGAAACACTAAAACATACTTTATCACAAACTTAAAATAATAAAATAGTAGAAAGGACAGACAGACTGAGTATAGGACCAAAGAGGTCCTTCTACAGTTGTACAGGGCCCAGTGAGACCGCACCTGGAGTACTGTGTGCAGTTTTGGTCTCCAAATTTGAGGAAGGATATTCTTGCTATTGAGGGCGTGCAGCGTAGGTTTACTAGGTTAATTCCCGGAATGGCGGGACTGTCTTATGTTGAAAGACTGGAGCGACTAGGCTTGTATACACTGGAATTTAGAAGGATGAGAGGGGATCTTATCGAAACGTATAAGATTATTAAGGGGTTGGACACGTTAGAGGCAGGAAACATGTTCCCAATGTTGGGGGAGTCCAGAACAAGGGGCCACAGTTTAAGAATAAGGGGTAGGCCATTTAGAACTGAAAAGAGGAAAAGCTTTTTCAGTCAGAGAGTTGTGAATCTGTGGAATTCTCTGCCTCAGAAGGCAGTGGAGGCCAATTCTCTGAATACATTCAAGAGAGAGCTAGATAGAGCTCTTAAGGATAGCGGAGTCAGGGGGTATGGGGAGAAGGCAGGAACGGGGTACTGATTGAGAATGATCAGCCATGATTACATTGAATGGCGATGCTGGCTCGAAGGGCCGAATGGCTTCCTCCTGCACCTATTGTCTATTGTCTATTAACTGCTGGCAAGGCAGCCACTGTGGTGATGTCACCTGATCACCTGCGTGGGTTTTCTCCGAGATCTTCGGTTTCCTCCCACATTCCAAAGATGTACAGGTTTGTAGGTTAATTGGCTTGGTATAAAATATAAATTGTCCCCAGTGTGTGTAGGATAGTGCTAATGTGCGGGGATCACTGGTCGGCGCGGACTCAGTAGGCCGTAGGGCCTGTTTCAGCGCTGTATCTCTAAACTAAACTAAACCTTTCCATATTTATTTCACAAAATGCTGGAGTAACTCAGCAGGTCAGGCAGCATCTCGGGAGAGAGGGAATGGGTGACGTTTCGGGTCGAGACCCTTCTTCAGACTGATGTCGGGGGGGCGGGACAAAGGAAGGATGTAGGTGGAGACGGGAAGACTGTGGGAGAATTGGGAAGGGGGAGGGGAAGAGAGGGACAGAGGAACTATCTAAAGTTGGAGAAGTCAATGTTCATACCGCTGGGCTGCAAGCTGCCCAAGCGAAATATGAGATGCTGTTCCTCCAATTTCCGGCGGGCCTCACTATGGCACTAGAGGAGGCCCATGACAGAAAGGTCAGACTGGGAGTGGGAGGGGGAGTTGAAGTGCTCGGCCACCGGGAGATCGGGTTGGTTAAGGCGGACTGAGCGAAGGTGTTGAGCGAAACGATTGCCGAGCCTGCGTTTGGTTTCGCCGATGTAGAGAAGTTGACATCTAGAGCAGCCGATGCAATAGATGAGGTTGGAGGAGGTGCAGGTGAACCTCTGTCTCACCTGGAAACTGTTTGGGTCCTTGGATGGAGTTGAGGGGGGAGGTAAAGGGACAGGTGTTGCATCTCGTGCGGTTGCAGTGGAAAGTGCCCGGGGATGGGGTGGTTTGGGTATGAAGGGACGAGTTGAATCAGGGAGTTACGGAGGGAACTGTCTCTGCGGAACGCAGAAAGGGAAGGGGATGAACCTTTCCATACATTATTGGTACTTTGACTGATCAAACACTGCAGATGATGGCAATCGGTACTTATAATTAAAAATGCCAGAAAGACTCAGCGTGCCTGTCAGCGCCCATGCAGACTGAATGATCTCATTAGATCAACATCTTTTTTTAAAAAATCTTTTTGACAGGGTAATACTACATTGGGACAAAAAAACAATCAAGTAAATGGAATCAATGTCGGATTGGCTATGATTCAAGGTAGCCCAAAACAACTCAATAATCCCACCAGTCCAATGTTGTTTTGTATTAATGAAATCCATATACTGTAAACAATAGACAATAGACAATAGGTGCAGGAGGAGGCCATTCGGCCCTTCGAGCCAGCACTGCCATTCAATGTGATCATGGCTGATCATTCTCAATCAGTACCCCCTTCCTGCCTTCTCCCCATACCCCCCATCTAGCTCTATCTAGCTCTCTCTTGAATGCATTCAAATTGAAGAATTAGGTAGATGCACAGAGTTTCTTGCCCAGAGTAGGGGAATCGAGGAATAGAGGACATGGGTTTAAAATGAAGGGAAAAAGATTTAATAGGAAGCTGAGGAATTTAACATTTTCACACAGAGGGTAGTGGGTGTATGGAACGAGCTGCCAGAGGAGGTAGATGGGGCTGGGACTAATGCAAGCATTTATGAAACAGTTAGGCAGGTACATGGATAGAACAGACTTGGAGGGATATGGACCAAATGTGGGCAGCTGGGACAAGTGTAGTTGGGACATGTTGGCCGATGTGGGCTAGTTGGGCCATCGGGCCTGTTTCCAGACTGTATCACTCTATGACTCTATGATTATCATATGTTTTCACACATATATATATGTGTGTGTGCGTGTTGGAACATATGATAATCACAGTCATAGTGATACATATATATATATACACCAATCAGCCAAAACATTATGACCACTGACAGGCCAAGTGAATAACATTGATTATCTTGTTACAATGGCACCTGTCAAGGGGTGGGATATATTAGGCAGCAAGTGAACAGTCAGTTCTTGAAGTTGATGTGTTGGATGCAGGAGAAATGGGCAGGAGTAAAGACCTGAGCGACTTTGACAAGGGCCAAATTGTTCTGGCCAGACGACTGGGTCAGGGCATCTCTGAAACGGCAAGGCTTGTGGGGTGCTCCCGGTCAGCAGTGGTGAGTACCTACCGACAGTGGTCCGAGGAGGGACAAACCACAAACCGGTGACAGACAGGGTGTTGGGCGCCCAAGGCTCATCGATGCGCAAGGGCAACGAAGGCTATCCCGTCTGGTCAGGGACAGCATAAAAATTAAGGAGAGGAAGTATAACATAGCAAAGAAGAGTGGGAAGACAGAGGATTGGGACTCTTTTAAAGAGCAACAAAAGTTAACTAAAAAGGCAATACGGGGAGAAAAGATGAGGTACGAGGGTAAACTAGCCAATAATATAAAGGAGGATAGCAAAAGTTTTTTTAGGTACGTGAAGAGGAAAAAAATAGTCAAGGCAAATGTGGGTCCCTTGAAGACAGAAGCAGGGGAATTTATTATGGGGAACAAAGAAATGGCAGACGAGTTAAACCGTTACTTTGGATCTGTCTTCACTGAGGAAGATACACACAATCTCCCAAATGTTCTAGGGGCCGGAGAACCTAGGGTGATGGAGGAACTGAAGGAAATCCACATTAGGCAGGAAATGGTTTTGGGTAGACTGATGGGACTGAAGGCTGATAAATCCCCAGGGCCTGATGGTCTGCATCCCAGGGTACTTAAGGAGGTGGCTCTAGAAATAGTGGAAGCATTGGAGATCATTTTTCAATGTTCTATAGATTCAGGATCAGTTCCTGTGGATTGGAGGATAGCAAATGTTATCCCACTTTTTAAGAAAGGAGGGAGAGAGAAAATGGGTAATTATAGACCAGTTAGTCTAATGGACACATTAGAGGCAGATAACATATTCCCAATGTTGGGGGAGTCCAGAACAGAGGCAGATAACATATTCCCAATGTTGGGGGAGTCCACAGTTTAAGAATAAGGGGTAGGCCATTTAGAACGGAGATGAGGAAGAACTTTTTCAGTCAGAGGGTGGTGAAGGTGTGGAATTCTCTGCCTCAGAAGGCAGTGGAGG